>NC_092872.1:399664579-399970715 GCF_028372415.1 Notamacropus eugenii
TGTGTGCACAAACAGGAGGACAGCGTGGATGGACTTTTTCAAGGTGTACCTTATTGGCTTACTAGAGGAAAGTCTGAAACAAATGCATTACTCCTTTTCTTGACTTTCTCACCAGAAGAGGATCTAGCTCCCATCTAGGTGACTTAGATAAGGAAGAGACTAGATGTTTTCTCAATAAATATTTCACCCTGTCCTGCACTCTAGATACCAGAAATGGGGGAGTTCCAATTTAGGTGAGCTTTCTAGCCTCACTTTCCTGCCTGGAGAGACCCATGGCTTTGTGAGAATTGTGTATGGAAACAAAATTCCCAACTACCTCTGTCTGGGAAAGCCATCAACTTCCCTTCCCTGCCTGCCCCCACTTTACCTTTTCTAAAACTGAGAATACTTGCAAATATGTACATACATATATGTATAATATGTATATTTATATATACACACATATATGCATATATATGTACATACATACATATGTGTGTGTGTGTGTGTGTATATATATATATATATAAAATGTTTGTTTATTAATTTCCTTTCTGGGTCAGGAGATACAACCACCAGGGAGGTCTTAGCCAACAGGCTGTGCTGTCCAAGGATAGGGATAATCCCTGGGAAGAGGGGATATACCAGCATTTTAGTGAGAAGGCCCAATGCAAAGTATGCTAGGTTTGCAGTCAGACAATCTGGATTCAAATTTGGATTTTCTGTGTGATCCTAGGCAAATAATTGAATACATTAGTCTTCCCTTGGTTTCCTCACCTGTAAAGTAAGGAGGTCTGATTAGATTAGATGATCTCTGAGATCTCTTCCAGCTCTAAATCTGTGATCCTGTGAATTGTAGTGATACGCTTATTGGTGACTCCATTAAGCAAAACCATTATCCATTTCATCTTTGAGACACAAAAAGTAACAGTAATGTCAACCCTTCCAAAGTTACTAGGGTATTAACAACGAGCAACCCCTGGGGACCACTTCCCCATTCCCCAGTAACCCTTGACTTGAAGAGCTGGAATTCTAGAGAGAAGTCGGATCTTACTGCCTGGATTCCACCCTATTGATGATGTTTACACACTGGCCCTGATCTGAGCAGTGATCTTATAAGATGGGGCCCCAGCAGGAAGCTGGCCCTCAGTGACCTCGGCTTACCAGGAGCACTTACCTCATTCAACCCCCCAGAGAGGATAGTCTTAGTTTGGGGACTGGTGGGAAGCATTGGGATAATTACTTTGTCCTTTCCACAAAACATGGGGTAACTATCTCCTTTCTCTTCCAGTAAGTAATGCTAAGACTGTTTTTTCATCCCCTCCCCAATCTTTATTACTCTACTCACTGGGATGTTTTCTTCCTGTTCCCCAAACTTCTTTCCCAAGTGCAAGAATTGCTTGATGCAAGGGTTGAGATTCAGGGAAAAATAATGCTGAATAACTTCAATTATGCTCCTGGGTGAACTGGAGGACCTTGGGCAGGTCACTTAACCCCCTTAAGGTTCCCTTTCCCCAACTGCAAAATAAGAAGGTCCTAGATCAGAGGTGTCGAATATGCATGACACCAGAAACAATCCTGAGTAAAGCCTGAACCAGATTAGAATGTAATTGAGAAATATTTTTTTTATTTATTCATTTTGAACTTAAATACAAAAAGACAAAAAAGAACATTTCCATGTGTGCAGCACAATATAGAGAAATATTTTTAAGAATAAATAAAAATACAATAGAACATAGATATGTTAATATGTGGTTTTCTAGGTCAGTTATATGGCCCCAGGGATCCTTATTTGGGATTTAATGCCCTGGTTCTATTTGACTTTGACACAAGTGGACTAGATGGCCTTTCTAAAGTGCTTTCCAACATAAAAAATTAAGTAATTCTATGATACTTGTCATAGAATATGCCTATTGTCATAGGTAGGTCTAAGTCTATAGGGTCCACAGACTTCAGGTTCAATTTGATCTTCTGCTCTGCAGAAATAAATCAATAAACATTCATTAAGTGCCTGTTCTGTGTTAGGTACTGTGCTAAGTGCTGGAGACACAAAGAAAGGTAAAAGACGGTGCCTACTGTCAAGGAACTCATAGTTTTACAAGGAAGACAATATGCAAACAATTACCTACAGACAAGATATCTCCAGGAGAAGTGGAAATAATCAACAGAGGGAAGTCACTAGCATTAAGGGGGATCAGGAAAGACCTCTTGTAGAAGGTGGAATGTGTGCTGGGCCTTGAAGGAAGCCAGGAAAACTTTGGGGCAGAGATGAGGAGGAAGAGGATTCCATGGATAGCCAGTAAAAAGTCCCAGAGGTGGGAGATGGAGCATCTTGTGGAGGGAGTAGCCAAGAGGCCAATGCAACTGGATGACAGAGAATGTGTTAAGTACAAGATGATGGGAAGGTAAGAGGGTGCTGAGTTATGAAGGGCTTGGAATGCCAAACAGGGGCCAGGGAGCCTCTGGATATTATTGAGTTGGGGGAGAGGGGTGTTACGTGATCAAACCTACACTTCAGGAAACTCTCTTGACATCTGGGTGGAGGATGGATCAGAGCGGGAAGAGACTTGGGATAGGAAGACCAAGATGAACAAAAACATAAAGACATTCTTGTCAAACACATGACTGAGAGGGATCACTATTAAGTTTGAGGACAGAGACAGAATAGGAAATAATCTGGACAATTTGGAAAATGAGAATAAAGTAATATAACAATATAACATCATGTAGATTAACAACATAATATCATGTAACTTCAGTGCCTCAAGCTACTTTCCAAGAGCATAAATTGCCAAGGAGGTGACAATTTGTGTGGGCAGAGAAAATTCCTTCCTAGAAGCTCCCTTTACCAGTGGAACAACAGGTTTGGTTTGAGAGAAGATTGGAGACAGGCAGAAGGGAAAGAGGGCCAGCTCTGGAGACAAAAAGACAAAGTTCAAATCCCATTACAGACATTGACTATCTCTGTGACCTTGATCAAAATGATTAGCTTCTATGAGACTCAGTTTCCTCAACTGCAAAATAAGGGGTTTGGATTAGAAAACCTCTGAGGTCCCTTCAGCTTTAGCTCTAAGATCATATTATCCCCTCTCTCTGTCTGTCTCTGTCTCTGTCTCTCTCTCTCCAAGGGGTCTGGGAGGTCCTCTTGTCTGACTCCCAACTCTTACCACAAAAGACAGTACATATTCTAGTGACTAAACAATAATAAACATTTAAATGGCCCTTTACGAAACACTTTCGTCACAACAGCACTGTGAGATAGGTAGCAAAAGTATTTTTATTTCCATCTTACAGATGTGGAAACCAAAATTCACTTATACTCAATGACAGATCATTGCTTTCATTGCAAGTAAGTATTATGGCTGAAATTCAAAGCCAGGGCTTTCTGTTATACCACACTAAGCTCTCATGGTTGAATTCAAACCAACAAGATGACAGTTAACAGAGCTGAAATGAAGTTCAGCAACTAGGTCCAAACTATCTATTTTCCAACCCAGGGGTGGAAAACTTGCAGCCTTAAGGACACATGTGACCTTCTAGGTGCTTAAGTGCAGCTTTTGGACTGAAAGGCCTTAGACTGAAAATCCAAATTTGGACTGAATCCACATTTTACAGATTGTGTGAATCTGTGACCTTAAGGCCACAGGAAACCCACCCTTGCTCTAAGTCTTTATGGAAGAAATGTGATCAAACAATAGCCATTTATGTGAAAAAGACTTAGAGATTATTTCAATATGAGCCAGTAGTTTGACAGAACTGCTTAAAAAAAAAAAAGCAAAAATCAAACCAAAAAACCTATGAAAGTAGATTTTCTAGTCCAAGGAATACAATAGTCCCATTGTACTACTCTGTGCTAATCAAACATCTGGATTGTCATATCTGGTACTGAAAGCCACATTTCAAGAAGGAGGTTGATAAACTAGAATGTGTCCAAAAGAGGACGGTGAGAACAATGAAAGGTCTGGAAATGACCTCATACAACAACCCATTGAAGCAACCGAAATATTTTCCCTTGGAGTAGTGTTAGAGGGGATGGGATAGCAACCTCAAATATTTGGAGACCAATCATGTGGGGAAAGGATTAGATTTATTCCCTGCTGTTAGAGTTGGTGAAAGTTATGTGGTGAGACCAACGAGTGAAAGATTCAGGGGTACAGTTTTCAGCTTCCCCACTACTGGTGGAAAGTACAAGGTGAGGCTTGTGATTGGTAAATGCTAAGGATATCAGTGGGTAGTTAGGTGGTACTAGTAGTGAGGTATGAAGTAGTTAAATGACAGAGCGCTGGGTCTGGAGTCAGGAAGATTGGTTTTACTGAGTTCAACTCTGGTCTCAGACACTTACTAGCTGTGTGACCCTGGGCAAGTCACTTAACCCTGTTTGCCTCAGTTTCCTCATCTGTAAAATGAGCTGGAGAAGGAAATGGCAAACCCCTCTCTGCCAAGAAAGCCCCAAATTGGGTCATAAAGAGTCAGACATGACTGAACAACAATGATAACAAAAGAGGTTTTGGTTTATTGGTCTGTTTGCCTGTTTTTAACTGAGAAAAGGATGGAGGGAGAGATAGGACCTCCAAGCTTACAGAGGGGAGTCATGCTTCCTTCCAGTCCTAAGGTTCTGTTACTGTAAGAACTTCCTAACATTAAAGTTGTTCAATGATAGAAAAGCTTCCTTGTAATGTGGTGAGTCCCAGCTTTAAGGAGGGCTTAGGTGGAAACTAAATTAGCCACATTTCAGGGAGCCTGAAGAAGGGATTCCTATTCCAGGTTGGAGGTTGAATTAGACGACCAGTAAGGTTCCTTCCAACTCTAAAATGGTATTCCACTATAAACTCTACAACAGCCTCATAAATAAAATTCACCTGGTGTATGCACGTGAATCTGTATGAACATCTAAATATTTCCTGTATGAGTTGCTGTTGGTGAGTCATTTTTCAGTCATATCCAGCTCTTCATAATCCCATTTGGGGTTTTCTTGGCAAAGATACTGAAATGGTTTGTCATTTCCTTGTCCAGCTCATTTTACAGATGAGGAAATTAAGGTAAACAGGGATAAGGGACTTGCCCAAGATCACGCAGCTAGGAAGTGTCTGAGGCAGGATTTAAACTCCTGAAGAGAAGGCTCCGTGACTCCAGACCCAACATGTTAGCCACTGCACCGCCTAGCATGCTCCTTTTTCCTGTAGATGCCTAAACATTTATATTTCTAGTCATCTAGTCTCTCAGTTACCCAGACAGCTTTCTAAGACTAGAAGTTGCCAAAAAGGTGCTAAGCTGTGTTGTTGGAGGGAGCTTTCTCATCTGGGAGTTCTCTGGGCCAGTGAATGACTCTCTAGGTGTGCATATGCTGAGCACTGAACTGATAGAGAGGAAATTCCTCACTGGGAGCTCCCTACAGCAATGAAAACACAGACTAGATGTATGTAATGAGCGTGACTATGTAGTCACATATATGCTTATGTGTTTGAAACACATTTCTGATCATGTTATGTTGTGGGTCAGACAGGGACCAGGAGGAGGCCCAGCTGTGTTCCCATAGCCACTCCCTTTTCCATACCCCAGACCCCACTGAAGAGGTCCCAGATCTCACTAAAGACTTCCAAGTGGCTGAGGGCCAACAAATGGAGTCATGGCTTATTAAAAACCAACCCTCAACATACTTTCACTCCCATGTCATTGGAAGAATTCCCATGTAAACTTGTAACCACCACAGATTCCACAGATGTGCGACGGCTTCTAGTACCTTCCACTGTCCCCCTCCAGACCTCCTTTCCCCCTTAGAACAGCTGCATACAGAGGACCTGGATCAGAGTTGTCCTCTGACTAGGTCCTGAGCTCAGTATCAGAGCAGCTCAGGCCTCAGAGCAATAGACTTTTCTCCAGAGCCTTTCAACAAGATTCAGCAAGGCTGGCTAGAAGGTGGAAAGTATCCTAGTGGCCAAGGGATTCTTTTGATGTAGCCCCCAAATCCTTCACAGACCAAAGTAATCCTCTCATGTGCATGGCCCCAGGAGAGTTGCTCTAAACATCTGCCCCAGAGTCTCTTCAATAGACCCTAAAATCTCATTCTGGTTCTGTCCATCCTCCAGAGCTCAGGAGGAGCCAGTCTCCCCAGCAGCCTCCTGTCCAGAACCCAGTCAAGGCCTCTAACTTCGTTTTGTGTTTTTATAGGTCATTTGGGAAGAATCCTTAGGACTATTTCCTTAGGGTGCCCCTCAAGGCAGAACACCACCAAAAAGTGCCCCTGCAAGTGTGCCTCCTCACAAAGGTAAGAGCAGGAATCAGTGCTATGTGTGCCAAGGAATACCTCTGCAGCACTGTAACTCACTCCTCATTACCAAGCACCACCTTCACAAGCTGACTCTACACACTGAGAGCAACTAGTGGGCCCTGGGGCAGGAGGAAAAAAATGAGTCAAGGAAACCATGGCTCCATAGCCTCTCCAAGCTATCTGGGGGAGGGAACGGGGAAGGTACTGAGCTGGAGATCAGAGAACCCTGAATGGGTTCTTAGCTCTCCTAGGATCACATCTCAGCCTCTGTCATTCTTTTTGAATGGACAACACTTGATTCACCCACTCATTACCCTTGACAGGATACACACATTCAGAAAAAGATGAGAGCCTCTCTGCTCTGCAAAGTTAATACTCTGCTAGGTTGGGGTACTATAAGGGTTGACTTTTATTTCAGAGAATTGGAGGAAAAACCTCATGCCTTCTCCCAACCCTCCTTCCACAAATGCAGGGACCATGCCTCTACCGCTGAGATGCAACTCCAGAAAAGTCTGTGTCTCTTGTAGCTTTCCCCCCACAGAACCTTGTACAGGGTTTTGTCCACAGTGGGTGCTCCTTGTTTCTGGTGTGTTGATAGTGATTTCTTTATTTATAAAATGAGCATTAAAAATAGCACCTCCCTCCCAGGAATGTGGCAAGGTTCAAATAAGACAAGGATTTGAGAGACGTGTGGATAGAATGTGGATAAGATCAAGAAACCTGGGGTCAAATCCCATTTCAAACACTTCACCGTTCTGGGACTCAGTTTCCCCAACTCTAAAAATGAGGATAATCATAGTTGCAGCGTGCATCTCACAGGTTTGTCTTGAGACTCAGATAATTCTTGTTAGGCACTTTACAAACTTTAAGGTGCCACACTGATGTTATTAATTATTATGAAGTCATTCACTGCCAAACTGTGGCTGCTTCCCTCAGGGAGAGGCAAACATGAGGGATATCTAATGTCCCATGGCAATAGTTCAGCATTTCATCCCTACAGGCAGCGTCTATGAGGTTCCTACACACACACACACACACACACACACACACACACACACACACACACACACTCATAATCTCTCTCTCTCTCCCTCTCTCCCCCTCTCCTTCCCTCCCCTATGAGATATTTGTCAAGAGCTTACTTATTAAGCACATAATAGGTGCTTAATTAATATTTGTTCCCCTTCCCTGTTGCCTGGGATAACTGGCTGCATATAATCCCTCTCCCAGACATCCTCCCTCACAGGAAGGATTCCTCAAATGGGACTTTGTGACTGAAGAGCTAGACGGAGAGATTATGGCAGAGAAAAAGGAACTCTGCCCTGTAAATTAGGAAATATAGGCCCTTGTCCTCATCCTGCTATTATTTATGTGACCTTGGGTAATTCATGCCTCAACTCCAGGCCTCTGCTTGGAAAAGCTCATAGAGTCTCTAGGTCCCTCCTCAGGCCTAGGATTCTAGAATGCCAGAGGGAGGCCTCAAAGTCACACTCTTTGTCAGTCTTCATGGGCTTCAACTGTCCCATGACTCACCCAGAGCCTCACTAGAGTAAAGAGGGTAATTAGAAGACTGGCAGTACTGGCCTTCTGTTGGTATTGCCAGGGCCTGAATCTCCTAGAGAGCAGTGGGGAAAAGGGCCACAGGGCAGAAAGCAAGAGAAGGAGCTGAATTTTCTTCAGGGAGTACCTGGCATGAAAATAAACACACATATACACACACTCAGCCCAGAGAAATGTGGAGACATATGAGAACACAGGAGGGGCCAGGACAAGGCCCTGAAGCAGAAACTCAAAGTTTGCACCTTCCATGGCTCTCCTGCCTATGTTCCATAGCAGGGCTCTTGTTCATGATGGGATGAGGAAAGAGAGTTTTGCAGAGAGACTACAAAACTTTTGGTCCTTCCCTCATGCCTTTCTGACGTTAGGATCTAAAATAGCTTAGCCTACAGTTATCTCCACTCTCCAACCCAAGCCAATCCACTGAGTATTTGTTAAGTATGAACCTCTATGCTAGGTGGTGGAAATACAAGACAAAACAAAGGAGAGTCCCTGTCCTTAATGAAGTTACATTCTTTTGAGGGGGAGGGGGTATATGATGTTTAGAAGGGGAATATGATGTTTAGAAAGATAATATGCACATGATGAACTGAGCAGACAGAAGACAACATTACTAAGTAAGGTCACTTAAGAAAGAAAGCACCCTACCAGAAATCGTTTATGAGAAAAATATAGTCCTAATACCCAAACCAGGGAAAGATAAAACACTCAAAGAAAACTATAGGCCAATATCATTAATGAACATTGACTCAAAAAATTTAAACAAAATTCTGTCACACAGATTACAGTGATTTTTCCAAGAAGTTATTCATTGTGATCAAGTGAGATGTATACCAGGGGTGCAGGGTTGATTCAATATTAGGAAAACAATCAGTACAATCATATAAAAAACCAAAGCATCCAAAGCTACATGATCTCAATAGATGCAAAAGAAACTTTTGACAAAGCACAATACTCTTTTATGGTTAAAAAAACCTACAAAGCATAGACATTGAGTAATTTTTTAAAATATCATAAAAAGCATATATCTAAAACTAAAAATAAAGGAGATACATGAAGCTTTTCCAATAAATATGAAAGTGAAGGAATGATGTCATTTTTCTCCACTATTATTTGATATAGTTCTGGAAATGCCAACAAGAACAATAAGACAAGAGAAAAGAGAAAGTAATGAAAGGAAAGGAATAAAGATAGGTAAAGAGGAAATGAAACCATCCTTATTTGCTAATGATATCATGTTTTGACTTGGAAAATCCTAGGAAATCAGCAAAGATACTGATTGAGACAATGGCTTCAGCAAAGTTGTAGGCTATCTAATAAATTCTCAAAAATCAACAACACTTACATATAATAATAACAAAAGCCAAGAAACAAAAATAGAAAAGGAAATTCCATTCCAAATAACTACAAAATATCTGAGAGTCAACCTCCCAAGGCACACAATAGATTTGTGTATATTCCTTTACAAAGTGCTCCATAGAGAAATAAAGAGTTCAGATAACAGGGAGAACATTCAATACTCATGGCTAGACCATGCCAATATAATAAAAATGACAGTACTATCAACATTAATTTATACTTTTAATACTATACCAATCAAATTAGCAAGGGGATACTTTACAGATATTGATAAAATAATAGCAAAATTTGGAACAAATAATAATGACATTTAGAGAACCAAAAGATTTAAAATATCAAGGGAAATAATTAAAAGTAAGAACAAAGGGAGATAACCCTTCTAGACTCCAAACTATATTATAAAGCAGCAGCCATTTAAACCATTTAGTACTGGTTAAAAAATAGAGGCATCCAAGAAACAGACTAAACAAAGGGGAATGAGAAACAATGGAATGACAGTCTAATGTTTGATAAAGTGGAAAACATAAATTACCTAGGGAAAAGATAAAAGAGATAACTTGGATTACTTGAAACTGAAAAGTTTCTGCACAGACAACATCAGTGCACCTAGAATAAGAATATAAGTGGTTAAACGAGAAAAGGTCTTTTCTGTGTTGTCTTAGATTATATGCTCTTTTAGGGCAAGGACTATCTTTGTCTTTAGTATTTATATTCCCAGTGCTTAGGATAGTGACTGACACAAAGTAGGTACTTAATAAAAGCTTGCTGACTGATGATGATAATAAAGGCTACTCATCACCTGACTCTTAACAGAAAACTGATGTACTAAAGATGAAGAATGAGATAATACATTTTTGTACATGACCAACCAGGGAATCGGTTTTGTTTAACTATAGATATAGTTTCTTTATATACATACATATAAATGTAGTTTTATATATATATGTGCTAGATATATATGTTATGAGGATTTTGGTTTTGTTTTCTGGGGGTGACAATAGCCCAGACAAAGAGTGATGAAGACTTTGATTAGATAGTGGCTATATGAATGGAGAGGACAAATCAGAATTCTCTACTCTAGGCTAGTGGAGGAGGAAGGGAGGAGTTTTTCTAGAGTCTTGGGAACTAACTCTGTTTACTGCCTTTTGGCTGCTTGCAGGGTTCTAGGCTCCTCTATCCCTGCCTACTCTCTACAAGGCGGTCTGTGTTTATACTAGGGCCCACAAGCAACCTGGCTTTGTTTTGGCATCACTCTTCTCTCCTCACCACTGATCCAGCAAGAACTGAACCTTGTTCACTCACATGGTTCTGGCTAAGGTATCTTAGGCTGAGGGAACCCCAGTCCCTGTCCCCAAAGTCATCTCATACTTCAATGAGTCTATTTCAAGAAAAGATTTGAGGGAAGAAGAAAATCTAGATATGTTTCTAGAAATGAAATACAATGTGGCACCCCTAAACATCCTCCACGGTCTGTCTTCTCCTTTCCTTCTCTCTTTTACCCGCCCCCACCTCTGCCATGTGGCAAGCGAGCTCCATTTCCCTTCATTGATTGATCTGATTCACTGCCCTTTATCTAAACTTTTAGCTGAAGAAAAGGTCAAGAATCAGAGACATTGACAAGTGTCTAAATATATACGGTGCAAGACACAGTCCTTTTCAACTCATCTATCACCATTCAGAGAATGAATTAATCCCATACTTATCTGGACAGGGATGTGACATCTATAGGCTGCTGAATTCACAAGTACTTAGTTCTCAGTTATTCACACTAAGTGGAATTCAATACAATTGACAAACATTTATTAAACACCTGTTATGTGCCAGGCACTAAGCTAGGCTGGTAGGTACTGGGAATACAAATAAAAAGAGAAATATCACAAGAAAACCATGATGACATTTTGAGGGAAAGAATGAAGGTCATTTTTACTATAATAAGCTACTTTGTTCTTTAAAAAATATGAAGAAAAAACCAGATCCTGCCTTCAAGGAGCTTACATTCAAATGGAAGTATATGACATGTAAACATGTAAATAAATACAAAATTATATCCAAAGTAATTTCAAGAGGAAGAAAGTAGTAAGAACTGGGGAGGGTAGTTCAGAGTAGAGGGGAAGAAAAGGCTTCAAGGGAGAAGTTGCCCCCGAGATATCAAGGAAGAGGGAAGGAATGACTGATGAAAAAGAGTGAAAATCAAGGGGGGCGGAGCCAAGATGGCGGAGTAGAAAGACGCACATACACATAGCTCCGAACCCACAACCCATAGAACGGCTACAGGGGAGTAACTCACGGCGAATTCTGCACCCAGAGGCCACGGAATATTGGAGCGAGGGAGATTTCTGTTCCGGAGGGACCTACAAACCTCTCACGGGGGGTCCTTTGCGCTGCGGACTGGGCGCCGGGACTGGGAGCTGAGTGCAGCCCTGCCGCGGCCACAGCACCGAGAGAAAAAGATCCAAGCGGGCGTCATGGACGGGATCTCCAGCGGCCACGCGGGTCCCTCCACCCACAGAGGGACCTGCAAACCTCTCGCAAAAGGTCCGTCGCGCTGTAGACGCGAAACCCAGCCCAGCCCAGACCTGCTGTGGCCACGGCATGGCACGAAGAGAAAAAGACCCGAGCAGGCTTCAGGGACGGGATCTCCAGCAGCGGCACAAGTCCCTCCACCCACAGGTGACGGGGGTCGGTGAGAGAGTCTCTTTGGCGGGTTGAGAGGGGAGTGGGGTGCCCCCATAATTCAGGCCCCCCCGGGAGGTAGAAGCTGAGAGGCAGCTGCAGACAGGGGCTCCCCAAGCAGGTGGGAGCCTGGATCCATTGTGGAAGGTCTGTGCATAAACCCCCTGAGGGAACTGAGCCTGAGAGGCGGCGCTGCCCTGACCTGACCACCTGAACATAATCTCATACTGAATAGCAGCCCTGCCCACCGCCAAAAGCCCTAAGGCTGAAAGCAGCATTTGAATCTCAGACCCCAAACGCTGGCTGGGAGGATCAGGAGGCGAGGTGGGTGTGAGGAGAATATTCAGAGGTCAAGTCACTGGCTGGGAAAATGCCTAGAAAAGGTAAAAGAAATAAGACTATAGAAGGTTACTCTCTTGGTGAACAGGCATTTCCTCCCTTCCTTTCTGATGAGGAAGAACAATGCTTACCATCAGGCAAAGACACAGAAATCAAGGCTTCTGTGTCCCAGCCCACCCAATGGGCTCAGGCCATGGAAGAGCTCAAAAAGAATTTTGAAAATCAAGTTAGAGAGGTGGAGGAAAAGCTGGGAAGAGAAATGAGAGACATGAAGTCAAAGCATGAACAGCAGATCAGCTCCCTGCTAAAGGAGACCCAAAAAAATGTTGAAGAAAATAACACCTTGAAAACTAGCCTAACTCAATTGGCAAAAGAGGCTCAAAAAGCCAATGAGGAGAAGAATGCTTTCAAAAGCAGAATTAGCCAAATGGAAAAGGAGATTCAAAAGCTCACTGAAGAAAATAGTTCTTTCAAAACTAGAATGGCACAGATGGAGGCTAAGGACTTTGTGAGAAAGCATGATATCACAGAACAAAGAGAGAAGAATGGAAAAATGGAAGATAATGTGAAATATCTCATTGGAAAAACAACTGACCTGGAAAATAGATTCAGGAGAGACAATTTAAAAATTTTGGGACTACCTGAAAGCCATGATCAAAAGAAGAGCCTAGACATCATCTTCCATGAAATTATCAAGGAAAACTGCCCTGAGATTCTAGAACCAGAGGGCAAAATAAATATTCAAGGAATCCACAGAACACCGCATGAAAGAGATCCAAAAAGAGAAACTCCTAGGAACATTGTGGCCAAATTCCAGAGTTCCCAGGTCAAGGAGAAAATATTGCAAGCAGCTAGAAAGAAACAATTCAAGTATTGTGGAAATACAATCAGGATAACACAAGATCTAGCAGCCTCTACATTAAGGGATCGAAGGGCATGGAATAGGATATTCCAGAAGTCAAAGGAACTAGGACTAAAACCAAGAATCACCTACCCAGCAAAACTGAGTATAATACTTCAGGGGAAAAATTGGTCTTCCAATGAAATAGAGGATTTTCAAGCATTCTTGATGAAAAGACCAGAGCTGAAAAGAAAATTTGACTTTCTAACACAAGAATGAAGAGAACCATGAAAAGGTGAACAGCAAAGAGAAGTCATAAGGGACTTACTAAAGTTGAACTGTTTACATTCCTACATGGAAAGACAATATTTGTAACTCTTGAAACATTTCAGTATCTGGGTACTGGGTGGGATTACACACACACACATGCACACACGCACACATACATAGAGACAGAGTGCACAGAGTGAATTGAAGAGGATGGGATCATATCTTAAAAAAAAAATGAAATCAAGCAGTGAGAGAGAAATATGTTGGGAGGAGAAAGGGAGAAATTGAATGGGGCAAATTATCTCTCATAAAAGAGACAAGCAAAAGACTCATTAGTGGAGGGATAAAGAGGGGGAGGTGAGAGAAAAACATGAAGTCTACTCTCATCACATTCCACTAAAGGAAAGAATAAAATGCCCACTCATTTTGGTAGGAAAACCTATCTCACAATGCAGGAAAGTGGGGGACAAGGGGACAAGCAGGGTGGGGGGGGATGATAGAAGGGAGGGCATGGGGAGGAGAATGCAATTTGAGGTCGACACTCATGGGGAGGGATAGGATCAAAAGAGAATAGAAGTAATGGGGGACAGGATAAGATGGAGGGAAATATAGTTAGTCCTATACAACACAACTATTATGGAAGTCATTTGCAAAACTACACAGATTTGGCCTATATTGAATTGCTTGCCTTCCAAAGGGAAGGGGTGGAGAGGGAGGGAGCTAAAGAAGTTGGAACTCAAAGTGTTAGGATCAACAGTAATGTTCTTACCACTAGGAAATAAGAAATACAGGTAAAGGGGTATAGAAAGCTATCTGGCCCTACAGGACAAAAGAGAAGACGGAGACAAGGGCAGAGAGGGATGATAGAAGAGAGAGCAGATTGGTCACAGGGGCAATTAGAATGCTTGGTGTTTGGGGGGGAGGGGATAAAAGGGGAGAAAATTTGTAACCCAAAATTTTCTGAAAATGAATGTTAAAAGTTAAATAAATAAATTTAATTATTAAAAAAAAAAGAGTGAAAATTAAAAAAGTAAAAACAATAACAACAAAAACCAAATATCTTCACAAACTGGATAATCAAAAGAGTCATAAATCTAAACAATAAGCAATACAAAAGAATCATTAATTTGACTTGGGAATGAATCACAAAAATCTTGGCGTTGGAAGGTATCTTAGAGATCGTTTAGTCTAACCCATTATCAAAGCACCTCCAGGGATAGCAAGCTGATGGGGAACATTGGAAGGCTATGTTTGCATTTATGGTGCATGCTCATGTGCTCTCTCTCTCCTTTTCTCTCTCCTTCTCTCCTTCTCTCTCTCTCTATCTCCTCCAAGTTTTGCTCTTAGTTCTAACCTATGAAACAGTATACAACCAGCCTACTTCCTCTTCTTACATAGCAGACTGCTCTAGCCATGGTCCAACTAGGGCAAAGCATGTGGAGACTGGGTCTTTTCATGAGTTGAATCTACTATCACTTTGAACTTCTGAGTCATGCTGTGGATACTTTTGAGTTTGTGGCCAACAATCCCCCTTTCTTTTTTTACATTTTCTCATTCCTCTCAAGGCTACACCCCTTCACTCTTCTACCATGCCCTAACTGTTCATCCTTCAGCCTTCTCACTCCAGATATAGGATTCACACATGGGAGCTATTTCTACCCTGATTGGACACCTCTCCCTCCAACTGGATGGCTCCTCCTCCTAGAATATCCATTTAAGGAGGATGCCCAAGACAACCACTCTTCTCCAAGCCACACGGCAGACTTTTTCTACCAGGCCCTCTTCACCAGATTTCTTTGGTGTATCCTCCCTATGTCTACTTTCAGATTCCTTTTGTGTGCTTTTCTTCCCCCCCCCCCCCATCCCAATATAAACTCCTTGAGGGCAGGGCTTATATTTGTATTACCCAGCACTTAGTGCCAAGCTTGGCACCTAGTAAACTTAATAAATACTACTTAACTGATTGACACAGCTAAGTAGTCTTGCCCATCCCTCTCCCTCCCTAGTACCAACCATTCTATCCTAGTTGTTAAAAGTTGTTAAATCCCATTGAGTTTATACTTATCCCTGAAAACTTTAATCTTATAATTTTGGTCCCATCTTTCTCAACTATGGAGATCAATTTGAATCTTAATCAGGTGGGTAGTACTGTTTGTACTTTATTGTTGTCCATTTGTTTCAGCCACATACAACTCTCTGTGACCCCATTTGGGGTTTTCTTGGCAAAGGTACTAGAATGGTTGCTATTTCTTTCTCCAGCTCATTTTATAGATGAGGAAACTGAGGCAAATAGGGTTGGGTGACTTGCCCAGGTTCACACAGCTATTAAGTGTCTGAGGTCAGATTTGAACTTGGGTCTTCTGACTCAGGCCCTCTATCCACTGTGCTACCTAGCTATGTCCTGTTTGTGTTTAGGCTGATAGAAAAGTGAGTTTGCAATCTGCTAGCCAGCAGAGCCTATGGCCCAGATTAAAGATGTAGATAATTATTAATGATTGTCATGACATAACGAATCAGAACCAACTTTGGAGTTTGGAAGTCCTGGGTCCAAACCCCGCCTCTGATTATACACACACTATATATATAGCCTTCAGGAACACCTAACCTCCAACTGTCTTGGCAATGAATCTCTATGGCTATAAATTACAACACATTACTGTTCTGCTTTGGTGGAGGGAGTTTTCACACGGGGAGTTCTCATGGAAGTATGGGAGGAAATAAATTAATAGAAGTATTAATAATTTCCATTTTGTAAATGCAGAAACTGAGCCTCAGTCAAATGAATACCTTGGTCAATGACACACAGATAAGAAAATGTCAGAGATATATAAAGACTGAAATCCAGATCTTCTGTCCCTAACATACATGTTATATTAAGGCATGAAGACTAATGTTAACCCTACTCTCTAATACTGTTCCAATGAGTCCAATGTTGCCCCTACTCTATTACAAGTTGGTTAGTCATTTGGAGACTAACTCAGTCTCCCAGAGAATTTCTTGATCTTTCCATGTACCACGCTTCTGTTCTACCTAGGGATCTCAAGATAAATACTTGGCAGCAACTCAGCTGATTCTAGCTCCCCCTCATACGCACACTGGGACACAGACAGCTCAGCACAGCTCACCCTGGTCCGTGCTTGAAGCCACTCTGGAAGTGGGAGGTATATGAGAGTGCAAGGAAAAGGATGGGAAGGGCAACATCCTTAAGAATTCCTCTGGGTGGGAACAGGTTCCTCAGACAATGGAACAACACAGAATACACAAACAAATGGTAAATAAAGTGGCAGAAACTGGGTGGGGATTGGAGGGTGTGGCCAGGACATTCAAAATAGGCTCAGGTCCAGGCATGGGACAGGGGAGGCCCAGTAGGAACCTACAGAGGGACTGAGTATAGTCTTGAAGATGATGGTGCTTAGAGATGGATTACTTGAGCTGAAGAAAAACGTAAAAGCCAATGTGGGTGGAGTCTTTGAGATCAATGGTGCCCTGACTCTTAGTGGTAAAAGAGAAGGGAATTTCTGATTGTTAACAGAAAGGGGAAAGTAACATTGCAGGCTGAGGACCCATTGACAAATAACTGACTCAAACACAGTAGTACAGTTGAGACTACAAAGGAAGGGTTCTTGAATCTCACTTAGCCCATTGTATTCAAGTAGAGGAATTCATGTCTCCTACCATATAATGTTTTCTATTCCCTTCTCCAAATGAATACCTGTTGATTTTACTTTCAGAGAATCCTTCAAATCTATCTTTCTTGTTTCACCTCACACGACCAACAACCCTAGGTCATCTTATCTCATCTGGACTATTGGTCTTGGGTTCTTGGGTCATAGATTTAGAGGAGAAAAGTAAATCACTGGCCATCTGGTCCAATCCCCTTCCTTATTTTGCAGATGAGAAAACTAAGATCTAGAGAAGTCAAGGGACTAGCCCAAGGTCACACAAGTGACTGAGGTGACAGAGCAGGGATTTGAACCCAGGTTCTGTGACATCCAAATCCTCTGTACAATATTGTCTTCTCCAATTCATCCTCCACTCCGCTATCAGTCCATAACTGTATATTAAGCACCTACTATCATGCCAGACACTGTGCTAAGTGCTAGGGCTACAAACAGAGACAAAAGAGAGTTCTTGCCTTCAAGAAGCTTACAATCTAATCAGGGAGACAACATAAAAGAATGAATAGGAAATAATTAAAAGTTGGAAGGTATGAGAATTAAACAGTGTTCTTGTATTGTTAATGTATTTTTGCATAATGTGAAGATCTTTCCCATCCATTAATAGGTATATGTCACCTACTTGAGTCACATGGAAGCCTAAGTCACAAGTCTGTGGTGGGAGGAGCTTGCCTAGTGGGTGGAGCAGACCTGAGAGGACTCTGGTCACAGCAATTAGAGCTCAGGGAGAGAGAGGAAGCAGTCAGCAACCTGTGAGTGTTCGTTTGTGGGACGGCTCTAGCAGGGGGAAGGCTTAGGGATGGTGGTGCCCCCTGCATCGTAATTGTGCATAGATTTCTTTGTTGCTATGATGGATTTGGTGTTCTAGTGTTTAAATAAATGCTTTGGTTCTGTCTTCCATATGGAGAGTCTGTTATATTTTGTGATTCAGAATTATGTCAGCATTTTCATAGCTGCCGTAGGCTCTGTGAATATTGCATTGGTACTACAATTCTATAGCAGATGAGATGGGACTTGAAGAAAGCTAGGGAAACCAGGAAGTGGGAATAAGGAGAAAAGCATTTCAAGATTGGAAGGAATCACTGAAAATGCGCAGAGCAAGAGACAGAGTGTCTAGTTTGAGAAACAGAAAAGAGGCCAGTGTCACTGGATTGAAGAATACATGATGGGGTATAAGATATAAGAAGACTGGAATGGTATAGGGGGAAGAGGAGGACTAGGTAATGAAAGGCTGCCAAGGAGAGGATTTTGCATTTGATTCTGGAGGTAATTGGGAGTCACTGGAGTTTACTGAGTATTTATGCTATAGGTGGGGTGGGGTGGGGGCTGGGGTGACACAGTCAGACCTGATGTTTAATAAAATCACTTTAGTAGCTGAATGGAGGATGGATTGGAGCAGGGAGACACTTGAGGCAGGCAGATTCACATCAGGCTATTATAATAGTTCAGGCATGAGGTGACATTTGATGAAACAATCTTCCTAAGGCTCTGTCTATTCAAAAATTTGCTCAAAAATTCATCCTGTTGCTTTTAGGACAAAATACAAATTCCTCAGTTTTATTTCCTATTATTCTCCTTCACACACTTTAATTTCCAGTCAAATAGGTCTAAGAGGTTTTACCCTCAAATTTGACATTCCATCTTTAGTTGCTGTATTTGCTCATTTTGTCCTCACCTCTGCCTCTTATGATCTATATTCTTCCATCCAAGGCTCAGCACCAGAGCAACCTTCTCTGTGAAGCTTCCTGGATCCCTGCTGATGCTTGCTTTCTCTCCAAATGACCTTTGGTTTGTTTATCTGCATCTAAGTTCTGTTCTCCTATAGGATATAAATTCCTGCCTTCCAGTTTTGATCTACTAGAAATATGAAATTGTAATTCACAAATGCTCAGGTGATTGTTGGATTGGATTTCTTCCCATGTGGCCCCACTGGAATTTGGTATCCCAGTAGCAACTACTTGATATGAGTGCTGGGGTTCTACATTGAGAAGTCTTTGCTACCCAAAGTCATAAAACTATAGATCATTAGAAATGGAAGCCATTTGGTTCTCTCTTCTCACTTTGCAGATGAACTCATACATAGCACCCTCTCTCTGACCTCGTCTTGGCTACTGTCTGGGTGTCCCATGCCATTCACCTCTGTCACTTGGAGTCTCAGCTCAAACACCAGCTTATAGAGGAGGCCTTTCCTGGTGTACTGATTAATATCACCCCTAGCTGCTATATACGCCATACATGTACATGTTGCAAACATGTGTATGTGTGTACATATATATACACATACACATACTATATACACACATATGCATACATACATATTATATATATACATACAGATATACACATATATGTTGGATCCTCCATTAAAATGTAAGCTTCTTGGGAGCACGGACTATTTTGCTGTTGTCTTTGTCTACTGTCCCCAGAATCTGGCACATTGTAGGTGTTTAATGGATGCTTGATTTATTTCTTGCCTTCTCAAAGGGTAGTGGAGGGAGGGAAAGAATATAGAACTGAAAATAAAAATTAAAAGAAAAATGCTTGGATTGATGAAGAAACTGATGCCCCTTAGAGATGGAGAAGAGTATAAAACTGTCCCTGGTGATTTTATGAAGGCCCCCAGAAACCCTAAACCTTCTCCAAGTCAGATTCTGATATAAGTTGGGGTGGATGATAAAAAGATGTGAGAGGAAATTCCTGTCCATCTCCTCAATAAGGGAGCTTCAGGATTCCCTGTGGATCAGTAGGTAAAGAGGGAAGTCCATAGAGAGATCATTTCATTTACTCTTAGCCAGGTCTACACAGTGCCCACAGACTCTGTACCCAGGAGAGAGTGACTTTCTCTCAATCACTCAACAAGCATCATTAAGCTTCTGCTACATGAAGGCACGGTAGTTAGTGTTGAGAATACAAAGAAAAATGTAAAAGAATCCCTGCCTTCAGGGAACTTTCCATGCCCCAGATTTCTTACAAGAAGCTTCTTAGTCCCCTCAACACCAAAATCAAACTCTGCCCAATTTAGCATCCTAAAGTCTGTGGCTATGCTGATTCTTCATAGGAGAGCAAATGACTAACTTTGGAGTCAGAGAACTTGGGGTTCAAATCTCACCTCTAATTCATACTGCCTATGTGATCTTGGATTATATCATCTAAGCTTCTTGGGCCTTGGTTTTCTCATCTATCAAATGAAGAGACTGAACCACATAGTCTCTGAGATCCCAGCACTACACATATGATCCTATGGTAGCTATGGTAGAGTGGACAGATCTCTGGGTGTGGAGTCAGGTAGACAGACCTGAGCTCAAATCTGGCCTCAGACACTTACCAGCTGTGTGACCCTGTGCAAATCATTTAACCCAAACTTCAAGTTTCCTCATTTATAAAGTGATGATAATAATAGCACCTACCTCTCAAATCAAACAAGATAATAATTGTAAATTGCTTTGTACAAAGCTGACACATAGTAAGTGCTATATAAATGTTAGCTATGATCCAAAAATCTGCCTCTCTGTAACTTCCATCTTTTCATTGCTGTACATTGCTGTAGATCAGCTGTTATTTATATTGTCCTTTTGACTCTGTTCCAGTTCTGATTTCTTGCCCTCCTTCCTTGGGTTGATGAATTCCCCACAAATTCCACGACAAATCTACTCCGTTTTGGAAACTGGCCTTTGGGCTGAGCTGTCCTGAGTTAAGAGGAGGAGTGCACTCAACTAATGCATTCACTGTATCTAGCTGGCCCCAGACAACATTTCACAGCCATCTGCCCAGGTCATCTTGTCATCTGCTCTGCCCCCCATGCTCCTTGCTTTCCATTTCCTGTCCTGGGGTCATAGAGCCAGGGCTAGAAGTGACTTCAGAGGCCACCTTCCTCATTTTATAGAAGAAGAAACTGAGGTCTGGGGCTGAGGGGTAACTTGTCCAAAGTCCAATAAGGAGTCAGTGTCAGAAGTGGGACTTGAACCCTCTGTCTCTAGAGCTAGTGCTCTTTATAGAATCAATACTACCATCATTCCTAGAAAAGGCCTGGCAGGGTCATCTCCAGTTGTCTTGATCTAAAACTTATCCAGATGACTCTGGAGGAGAAAGTGAGCCTGGTGACTTTGCACAGCCCTCCCTCACTTAAATCCAATTTACTTGTAAGTCATGGTGTCCTCTTCCCAAAAGGCCTGACAGTTGACTGCCTTGTGACTCCATTCACTATTTCTTTGGCTCCTCCAATGAAAACTTCCTTTCCTAGCCATCATTCCTTTCTACATGTTGTTTCCCCTTATGAAATGTTCCTTGAGGGCAGGGACTATCTTACTTTTTGTATTTGTATCCCTGCCTTGGTGTCCAGCACATAATAAGCTCTAAATAATGCTTTCTCATCCATACATTCATCTATCCATCCATGTCTTATCAAACTGGACAGGTCTTGAGAATGAACCATATGCTGTTGTATAAGAAGCAGACAAACTAAATTCAGAGATGTTAACCATTAGGTTGGCTATAAGTCAATAAGCAATAAAGTCATTTTTTATCTACATGGTGAAGTTGTATTCAACCATTTGGGAGAGCAATTTGGAACTATGCCCAAAGGTCATGCATATACTTTGACCAAACAATACTACTACTAGTCTGTATTCCAAAGAGATTAAAAAACAAAAAGGAAAAGGACCTATATCTACAAAAATATTTATGATGGCTCTTTTAGTGGTGGCAAAGAACTGGAAATGGAGAGGATATCCATCAATTGGGAAAGGCTCAACAAGTTGTTGTATGTGATGGAATACTACTGTGCTATAAGAAATGATGATCAGGATGCGCTCAGAAAAACCTGGAAAGACTTACATGAACTGATAAAAAGTGAAATGAGTAGAGCAGGAGAATATTGTACTTAATAACAGTAATATTATATGAAGATCAACTGTGAATAATTTAGCTCTTCTCAGCAATGCAATGATCTAAGAGAATTCTGAAGGACCTATGAAGAAAAATGCTGTCTACCTCCTGAGAAAGAACTCATGGAGTCTGAATGCAGATTGAAGAGACTTTTTCTTTCATTATTTTTTGTGGTGGTTTTTTGCCTGTGTTTTCCTTCATAGCATGACTTGCATGGAAATATGTTTTGCATGACTACACATGTATAACCTGTGTCAAATTGCCTGCCTTCTCAAAGAGGGAGGGCAGGAGGGCGAGAGGGTGGGAAAGTATTTGGAACTCAAAATTTTTTTAAAAAGTGTTAATGTTGTTACATTTAATTGGGAAAAATGCTAAATTTATAAAAAATAAAGAAAGCAATCTACAAAGTTATAAAGAAATTATAATCAGCATTGGTAGAAATTTCCACAATTAAAAGTCCAGTTCACAAAACACATTTAGTAAGCACCCATCTTGTGCAAGGCTTTGCGCTGGGTGATAGACAACGACAAAGCACCTTCCAAGACCTTCCATTCTACTTGGTGTGTGTATGTGTGTGTGTGTGTGTGTGTGTGTGTGTGTGTGTGTGTGTCGGGGCAGGGGGGGGGGAGTGGCAGGGTGGCATAACAAGTATAAATATAAATCTATATGAAACAGTTATAGACCATCAGGAGAGTCTTGGCCCAAGAAGTTGTATCTCAGCTGATCTTTAATACATACAAAGACTTTCTATTAAGTTTGCCATTCTGGGGAATTGGGTTCTTCCTGGATGCTGTTTTCTAAGACTTGGATTAAGCCTACCACTACTTGGGTAAATTGGTTTTAAAATAAATTATTTGAGATAACTAGAGAAAACAGCTGGGTGCTAGGAGATCCCAAAGTATCTTCACAGTGCACAGTGGCTGGATGTGGAGGAAATGATTCTGCTAAAAGAAGCTTCTATATTCTCTAGAAACAGGATGGACCCTCCATTGACTACTCAGACTGGCCCAGTGGAAAGAAAACATTAATTTGGAGTCAGAGGACTGGGGTTCAGATTCTGACTTCCTCTTGACTGCCTGCATCATTACTTGGACACATGTTGCTTCACTGCTGGGCTTTGATTTCTGCATCTATAAAAGAAAGGGATTGAGCTAGATGACCCTCTCAGGTCCTTTCTGGCAACATGGGGCAGCGGATGGAGAGCTGGACTCAGGAAGACCAGGGTTCAAGTCCTGCCTCTGAGGCATTCTAGTTATGTGATCCTGACCAAAGTCACTTAATTTCCCAGTGCCCAGGCAACTCTGCAAGACTATTAAATTCTAGAGGTCAGTCTTCTACATAGATGAGAGATGAGAGGAAGTTTCTCATCAATAATTCTTTTCATCAATGAAATTACAGGTCCACTAAAAAAATAAAAGATCCTTTCTTTTGCATCCTTCCAGATGGTTATCTAGGTTTGCCTGGATGTGGCAGACAACAGATTCCTCCAAACTTGAAGAATATCTCCTTCAGCCACTCCTCATAGTTCAGGAAGTGACCTGGGTCAGGAGAGACCTGGGTTTTGCCTTCCACCTCTAAGATTTTCTATCAGTGTTCCTATTGGCAAGAAACTAACTCTTTCAATTTGGTTTCTTCATCTGAATTAATTAATATTTAATTAATACAGTCCCTATCTCACAGAGTCACTGCAAGGCTCAGATGAGAAAATGTATGTATAGTAATGTGTAAACCTTAAAACACTACTTCATATCAACTGTTTTTGTTATTATCATTCCTTTGACCATGTTCCAGTTGTGACTTCTCGCCTTACCTCCCCTCATTGGATTAATAAGTTCTACCTTGGGTAGTAGTCTTGGTGGCCACAAATTCCAACACAAAGCCTGGCGCCAGATTCTTCTTTTATTAGCCATTTTCCTTTATTGGGATTTCCCCCTTGTTCTTCCTTGAACCTCCCCCATCTTGCATGGCTCCTCCCTTTTTTCTTTGAAAAATGAGTGACTGAAAACAAAATCAAAGTCACTTTTCTGCTTGCAGTAGGTGGAGAGGTAGTGAGGGAGTTTCTTTGGGAAACTGGTGAGAATGGCATTAAAGTGTCCTGGATAGCAGAGGAAGGAACTGGAAGTTGTTTATACTGAACATGTCCAATCTGTCTCCTCCTTCCTTAGAGGACTTCAATCCCCTCCCTTCCTCCCACCCCCAACAAACACACACACAAAATTGTTTAAACATCCTGCCTTCACAGGGGATGGCTTAACAGAAAGTGCGCATTTGAGTGGGGTAGAAACAGCAAGTCCTGCTGGCACCCCGGGGGCAGGGGCCCCTGTCCTCTCTTCTTCCCTGCTTAGTCTTCGACCTTATTGTTCTCTTTGGACCCTGGAGCCTGGTTGGGCCTCAGAGACTCTCCCCATCCTCATGGCTGTCTCTCTGTTCCTGTGAGATATCTGCAATTCTGTTGTGCTAAAAGGGGAAAGGGGCGGTCACCCCCACTTTAATAAAGGCAGAAACAGAGGCAAGGAATTTCAAAAGGACCTACTATTCTCTTCCTAGAATAAAGGGTTGGAACTCACTTTTAAAGAAAGCTCCATCTCCTGACTCTCCAGGCTTCTTTCCTCACCGTGCCCCCTTTGAGACACCTTCTTGCTTCCCACCTGCTCCCCTCCCACAACCCTAGGGTTGGGACAGGGAACCTGCAGCCTTGAGGTTACACATGGCCCTCTAGGTCCTCAAGTGTAGCCCCAAGGCTTCGGGTTCCCCACCTGTGTGTGGGACTTTGCTTTTGCTTACATTCGTATTCTAACACACAGCACAGGGCCTGGCATGTGGCAAGTGCTTAATCATAGCTTGTTGGCATGACTGTAGTGTGAGACTGGGTCTGGAATTCAGCTCTCTCAACTCCTCTCCCAAAGCCTTTTCCTTTCAGGACTGGATGGACAGGAGCCCTGGGTTTGCAAATGATCCTGGGGAAAAGGAGAGGGAAGCGTTCTTCCTACTGAGGCTGGGAACAGGGAATCTGGGTGAAGTTTGAAAGCTCTCTCTCCCTTCAGACTCAACTCGCCTGCCACCCCCTCCATGGAGCCTCTGACGTCACCCTCCCACGGAGCACATTTCACCTGCCTCTCCTTTATACTTAGTCCTTGTTTCCTTGTTTCCTAGACAGAGACATTCATTGAGCTTGTGATTGACAACAAACAAGTGTATCTTTGTGTCCTCAGAGCTTAGGACGACAGTGCCATGCACATCACAGTTTGTTGATTAAGTATGGAAAAGAAAAGAAGAGAGGGAAGGAAAGAAGAGAAAGAAGGAAGGAAGGAAAGAAGAGGAGGGAGGAAAGAAGGAAGGAAGGAAGGAAGAAGGAAAGGAAGGGAAGGGAAGGGAAGGGAAGGGAAGGAAAGGGAAGGAAAGGAAAGGAAAGGAGGGAGGAAAGGGCCCCCTTAAGGGTCTGCTGTGAGAACAGGAGCCATGTAACTCTTCTTTCTTCTCCCACATCATTGCCCTCTGGAGCTATAGATGGTTAGAGAGAAGAAGCAACAGGCAGAGCTCATCGATGACTTCTCGCTGGGGATATAGTTCATAGAACTCCAAAATTAAGAGCTAGAAGCTCCTCCAAGACAATCTAGTCCAACCCCATCATTTCCCAAATGAAGGCACCTAGACACAGAATGTGAAGCACTCGCTCAAGGTCACAGAGACAAAAAGTAGCAGAGCCAAGATTCCAACCCAGGTCCTACACCTCCAGCTCCAGTGCTCTTTTCCTTCTACTACACTGAGTGCAGGAAGATTTTGTGGGAATGGATGAGGGAAGGCAGATGATAGAGAGAGGAGGCATTGATGTTAGCCCTAATCATCCCTATACCATCCTCAACACTGAGGGGGCCTCAGAGATTTAGAGCCAGAAGATAATGGGTTCAAATCCTGACTTTGCCAGTGACTACCTGTGTGAACTCAGGCAACTCATTTCACCCTTGCAATACCTTTAGTGTCCTTATCTATAAAATGTGAGAAGTGGATGAGATGATCCCTAAGGTTTCTTCTACCTCTAAATCCCAGGAGATTAAATACAGGAGGAAAGAGGATAAGGAAGCCCACCTAAGATAGCCCTCAAGGGCACAGAGGGCTAGGCACCCAGGCTGTCTTCACAGCTCTCTCTGACCACACACCAAGAGAGTGTCATGAAGTATAGTTTCATTTTACCAATTCTAAGGAAAGGATTGGGCAGCTAGGTGGTCCAGTGGAGAGAGGACCAGGCCTGGAGTCAGGAAGACTCCTCTTCCTGAGCTCAAATCTGGCCTCAGACATTTACTATCTGTGTGACCCTGGGCAAGTCACTTAACCTTGTTTGCCTTAGTTTCCTCATCAGTAAAATGAGCTGGAGAAGGAAATGACAAACCACTCAAATATCTTTGCCAAGAAAAGGTTCACAAAGAGTAGGATTGAAATGGGTGATCAGTGGCAACAAGGAGAAGGCCTGCTTCCTCTAGGGAGTACATAGGTACCTATAGGCCCCAAGTTGTCTGGGTGGTTCCCACTGATCAGCCTCAGGAATGTGACCTATGAGGTCATGGTCTGAGGCCCTTGAACATCTGAATGAAATGTTCTGAACCCTCAAAAACTCAGGTGCAGGCATTACAAAGCAACCCCATGCCCCCTCAGTCAGGGATGAATGAAGAGCTAAATGCCATGAGAAGAGAAGAGACCAATTCTCAGGGGTTGGAAAGGGAGTTAAACACCAGGATCTCACTATCAGGGACAAGGAGAGGTCTTGCTTCGCTAGGGATAGGGGAGAGAATTTAAGCAGCAGGAACAAGGGGTCTCAGGAGTCTAGGCTGAGAAAGACTAGGCAGGGTGCCAAGATTTAAAGGAGCACTGCAAAGAATAAGGCTCTTAATCTATTTTGGGCAAGGTACACGGTAGGGAAAAGGGTAGGATTACTGGTTTATGGCCTTCCTCCTCAATCAATAAACATATATTAAGCATCTACTTAGTGCCTAGTACTGAGCTAAACATTGGAGATACAAAGAGAGGTGAGAGACCGTCCCTGCCTTTCAGGAGTTTACAGTTTAATGGGGAAGATACCATTTGTCTAATCTAATCATTCATTTAATCATCCAATCCAATGGGGGAGACAAATATATGCAAAGCAAGCTATGTACAGGATAAACAGGAAATAATTAACAGGGAAGGCACTAGGATGAAGTCGTTGGGGAAGGCTTCCTGTCAAAAGTGAGATTTTTTTTAGTTAGGACTTAAAGGAAGCCAGAGAGGTCAGTCATCAGTGTGGAGGAGGGAGTAGTTTCCTGGCTTAATAAATTCCCTCCAAGAATTGGAAACTGAATCTGCCCCCTGCCTGCCTGCCTGCCTGCCTCCCTCCCTTCCTTCCAGCACTGAGTTGGTAAGCTCAGTCACATCGCCATTTGGCCACTCCATAGAAGAGGAAACCCGCCCTGTTCCGAACTACATTCTCACCTACCCTGTGCCAAAATTCCCAGGATGTGAGCTCAGCCAGTGAAGTGGAGCTGCTTGGGTTTGTCCTGGCAGATTGAGCCCTGTTCAGGCACTACTATGAGGCTTTAACTTCTCACCTCCAGAACAGGGCTGGTGGAGAGAGGGTCTGGGAATTTTCCTGTAATTCAACAATTTACTAAATAGGTGCAAATAACTCCCTAAGGAGGAATAAAATGAGAGCCCTGAGAGGTTTCTCTGTTGCTGGTGACTACAGGGCTTTGCATTTACATATTGCAACCCCTTTCCGCTGTCATGGCAATGAACAACAGGAACTGGGATGCTGAGATGGAAGGGTCCTCCCTATGGTGCTGCTTTGCCTGGGAAGCCGGTAGTGGAAAGGATGCAGGGGCTGAAGTCTGAGGACCTAGATTTGAATCCTGGCTCTGTCACCTGCATCACCTTGGACAACTCACTTAATCTCACTAGGTAGAATGAAGAGGCCAGAATAGATAGCCTCAGAGGTCCCTTTCAGATTGAAATCAATCCTGTGACCTAACAATTAGACTTGTCTAGAAATGAAATGGGTTACTCAAAGATGTAGTGAGCCCCCTGTTGTAAGAGGTCTTCAGAGAAAGTTGAATCATGATGTCAGGAATGTTGCAAAAGGGATTCCTACTCATTTGTGAGTTGGAATAGATTGATTCTCTTTTCTTCCAACTCCAATCCAGTGTGACTCTGACCAAGGACTAAAAGCCTGGATTGGGTTTCATTCTGGCTACATCCAAGTTAATGCTTCTCCCCTGACCTCATCCACTCCATCCAACATACATACACCTTACATAGACACTACTATGACTGCCTCCTTGAGAAAGTATGAGGAGGGAGGGTCTGGGCGAGATGCACACCAGTCCTTGACTATAAGTCAGGGAGAACCTCAGAGAAGTCATTTTTCCTACTCCACCCACATCCACCTCTTACTAGTTTGAAAACACTGGCTCTTGTTTTCTAATATATGAAATCCAAGGACTCAATGAATTCAGATGGAAAGCCTAGAAAAGAAGCTATGGCTTATTCATTTATTTCAGTTATGTATGACTCTTTCTGACCCCATTTGGGGCTTTCTTGGCAAAGATACTGGAGTGGTTTGACATTTCCTCCTCTAGCTCATTTTACAGATGAGGAAACTGAGGCCAACAGGGTTAAGTGAGTTGCACAGGGTCACACAATTAGTTAAGTGTCTGAGATCGGATTTGAACTCACATCTCCTGACTCCAGGCCTAGCACTGTATCCACTGTGCCACCCAGAAGCTACAAACTCAGAGCTTTTTATCTGTTTTTCTTCTTTCCACTCTCAAGTCACAACTTCTGCAGCCTCCAGGAAACCAGGAGGCCTATAGGAGATCCCAGTTTCCCATAGTTGGATGGAGTGAAAATGACAGTGCCTGTGTTGGGTGCTGTGGGGGGTGGTGGTGGTGGTGGTGGTGGTGGCACTGATGCATAAAACCAATCTTTGTCCCCTGGAACAGATAATCTATATGGGTAGGATGAACTATAAACACGAAAAAACTTAACCATAATGCAAGGTAACAGATGTCTGAACCAGAACAATAACTTATACAATAACAATGTTGTAAAAAATGAACAACTCTGACAAACTTAAAAATTCTGATCAATGCATTGACCACCATGATTCCAGACAACCAGTGATAAAGAATATCACTTTTCTTTTGTACTTAAGATGTAAAAAGAGACATGTCCTTTTAGATATGGCCAATGTGGGAATTTGCTTTGCTTGCCTATGTATATTGATTACAAAGGTTTTGATTTTCTTTTTTTTCCAGCAGGGATAGGGAGATGAGAGGGAGAAAAAAATATATGCTTATTATTTGATTAAAAATGTAACTAAAAAAATAACTGGAAAGGCTCATAAGATCATTTAGTCTCTCCCCCTTGTTTTATGGATGAGGAAACTTAGGACTACATAGAAGGTTTGCACAGAGCGTAGGAAATAAAATTACAAGGAGTAGGAAAGCACAAGGAATATTGGGGTGCCATTTGACTAGATAAAAGTGCTCTTATGGAGAAGTATTGGGAGGCACAAATAGAAAAGCAGACTCAGACCAGACTGTAGAGAGAAATGAATGCCAGTCTGGACTTGATTCATTTAGGCAATAAGGAGGCATGAAAGGCTCTGGAGCAAGAGAGTGCCATGGAGAAAGTAGCATTTTCAAGACTAATCTGAGAGCATAACATAGGATGCATTGGAAAGAGCAGAGGTTGACTCTTCTCAGGTCACTAGCTATACCCTGGAAGAGGAGGTGGTCAGGTCCTCAGCTGGGCTGAAAGCAGAAAAAGGAACATGCAGAGTTTGGCTATTCAGGTGTGGTGATCACCTCTTAGAGAGGTAATGTGATGTAATGGTTAGAATGCCAGATTTGATATCAGGAAGATGTATTTTGAAACTTACTAGCTATGTAACTGTAGGCAAATCACTTAATGTCTCTGAGACTCAGTTTTGTCATCAGGAATATGCAGATAATAACATCCACAATACCTAACTGGTAAGACTGTCATGAGGCACAAATGAGATATTTGCAACTCAAGCCCCAAAGCCCACTGGAATGGAAGTCTCTCCTCATTTATAGAGATTAATGCCCTAGGTCTGAATGAAGGGCAGGGGTGGAGAAATGAGAACAGGAAAGAAGAGAGCCCAAGTCCCTTAGGTCTCTTCAGCCTCTTTGGGTCTGACTTCTGAGATAAGATGGGTGATGCCAACCTTTCTTCAGGTCAATGAAGGGAACGAAAGACCAGAAGAAACCTACATGAGAGCAGTTAGTCTCTCTCTTGTCCCTATCCCCAGCTTGCTATGCTAGAGACTTCAGGAAATTTCCTCGATAGAGGAGATGTAGGACACTCTCTCTTGGTTGAGCTGCAATATCTCACTCCCAATGGGAGAGCTCCTTAAATCTGTATTGTTTGCACATGTTCTCATACTTTCTCTTATTACTTGGATATTGACTTGGATAAATGGGTTTCTTTGTTATTGACTATGTATATTTTCTTTGTGGCATTGGTATTTAGTGGGATGGAAGTCAAGATTTGGATAGAAAGCTTAGGGCCCTCCTTTCCCTTTAAGACACAGAGATTAGGAGTTTTAACTTAAGCCTAAAAGTTATATCCTCTAATCTAGGGCCTAGACTTCTACTAGTTAGGGGACAGTCGGATATATTTCTAGTCCAGTACTGCCTTTCTCCGAGGTGACAAGAGGGGCCTGCCTCTGACCCTACCCTCTGGCTTGCCCTATCAACAGACATCAAAGTGTTCCTTAGAGAAGGGTAGAGGCAAGAGACACTAAAGATGTCTGTGACTGACTCCCTAGGAGACATTCCTATGACATCCCCTGTTACGTACTGTTTGTAAAGCCTGCTTTATTATCATTTATATAATTTTTTACAATATATATTAGGCACTTACTACACACAAGGCATTGTACTAAGGAAATTTCCATTGTTTGTTAGTCACTTCCAATTCTTTGTGACCCCATCTAGGATTTTCTTGACAAAGGTACTGGAATGTTTGCCATTTCTTTCTCCAGCTCATTTTACAGATGAGGAAACTGAGGCAAACAGGGTTAAGTGACTTGCCCAGGGTCACACAGCTAGGAAGTGTCTGAGGCCAGATTTGAACTCAGGAAGATGAGTCTTCCTGACTCCAGGCCTGGCCCTCTAACCTCTGTGTCACCTAGTTGCCTATGTGCTACCATTGATTAAGTTCAATAAAGGACTAATCATTCCTGCCCTAAAGGAGCTTATGTTCTATCGGGCAATCCAACGTGTAAAAGCTAATGAATACAAGATAACCTGAAGAAGATGAGACCACTAAGAACCACAGGGGTCAGTAATGGCTTCATGCAGGTGGAAGGAAGCGAAGGATCCCAAGGGCAAAGACGAGGATGAAGGCTATTCCAGCGGTGGGGAGCATCCTGCCCAAAAACAGAGGTGCAGATGGAATGCTAAATTTAAGGATTTGTGATTAGCCCAGTTTGGCAGAAAAGAGAGTAAAGGAATGTGAAATAAATTTGGGAAGGTGGTCTGAATTCAGATTGGGAAGGGCTTTAAAAATCAAGCTGGGGAGTTTATCTTTTATCCTAGAAGGGATAGGCAGGACTAAAGATTCCTGAACAGGAGAACAACATGGTGTTATTGTCGTTTCTGTTTTTTAAAAACAAACATTTACTAGTATAGGTCAAGCACCATGCTAAGTGCTTCGCCAATATTTTCTCATTTTACCTTCACAACAAGTCTATGAGAAAGATGCTCTTATTATCCCCATTTTCCACATGAGAATGCTGAGGCAGAGTGCCCAGCATCACACAGCTAGTGTCTGAGATCAGACTGAATTTAAGTCTTCCTGACTCCAGTCACTGCACTGACTAGCTGCGGTCGTCAGACCTGTGCTTCCTAATGGGGAAAGAAAGAAGGGCTCCCTGATAGAATAGACCCCATCTCTTCATGCTGACTCCCGGGGAGCCTCAAAGGGCTGGCAGGGAACCCCCAGCTGTGACCTCCTAAGATTAGGATAGACTATGCCTATGGAAACCTTAGCAGTTTAATCTAGTCTGGGAAGAAATAAACAGCCTTCCACTGTCAGCAAATGCCACAGGCCACAATCTCTTCCTTCTCTGTTTCCACTGAAATAGTCCTTATTTTTATTGTATCTGTTCTCTTCCTTTATTTCTGTTTCTTTTCTGAAGTGTGTCTTTTAGCACCTACTTCAGAAATACCTGGCCTAAAAGAGATGAAACTCCCACTTCTGCCTCAAGGAACAGACAATTACCCTAAGCATGAATATACCACAGCCACCACTACCAGCCCCTCAATGTCTCCCTAGGTCGGGGTGGGGAACCTGCGTCCTCAAGGCCACATGTGGCCTTCTAGGTCCTCGGGTGAGGCCTTTTGACTAAGTCCAAGTTTTACAGAACAAATCCTCTTATTAAGGGGATTTGTTCTGTGAAGTTTGGGTTCAGTCAAAGGGCCATATTCGAGGACTTAGAGGGCCACATGTCCCCGAGGCTGCAGGTTCCCCACCCCTGCCCTAGGCCCTGTGGGGGACTAAAATACCTTGAAGGAAAGTGGGGTCTCCCTCCCAAGGCTCCCTGAGGATTCTTGTACCCCTCCTCATGCCCTCCCCCCCCCAAACAAACATACACATAGTACAGACTTTTTGGGATCCATGGTTGGAAGGGACCTTAGAGATTACTTCCTTCACGCTTCTGTCTCAGATACACTTGTGTGGTACACACACACACGCATACACGCACACAATCCAGCCTGTTTATTTTGTTTTTCTGTCCGGAATTGCAAACACTTCTCTCCCTGGCCAAGCATCAGGCATGTACCAGACATAGTGGGACACGCCTGCATACCAGCTTGAAGCCAGCCATGGGGCCCCTGCTCTTAAGAGAGAGAATTTCACAAGCACCACTCCCCTGCCTGGAGATGACAGCAGCAGGCCGAAGCTGGAGCTCCTAGACCACTTGGAAACAAGCTGGATCTGATGCCCCAGGCCTGCCCTGAAGAGGTAAACAGGAGGTGAGGAAGGACGAGGAACAGCCTGCATGTTGCCCTCCACCATAAACTACTTTTAACCTGGATGTGTATTTGGTGTAACTGCCTATGTGGCTAAATACATAAAAAAACATAATATTATGGAATACACACATATACATACATACAAATCACCTTCTTTTCATTTCAGTTGGGTCTGGCCCTTGGTGACCGCATCTGGGGGTCATTTTCTTGGAATGGTTTGCCATTTCCTTCTCCAACTCATTTTACAGATGAGGAAACTGAGACAAACAGGGTTAAATGACTTACCCAGGGTCACACAGCTAGTATCTAGGGCAGAATTTTAACTCAGGTCCTCTTGACACCAGGACTGGCACTTCAACTGTGCCACCTAGCTGCCTTACATTTGTATAATTCCTTTACCTTAAAAAACCCAAACAAACAAGTAAAAAACTTCCACAAATATTAGATTATTTGTGTCTAGAAGGTGGGGGTAAATAATAGTGTCCCCAATGAATGGATAAGAAGACTGAGGCCAGAAAGGCTGATAGGATTTGACAGGCAGCAAAGATACTACATTTTATCCTTTTGCAAGAAGCTGTTCCATGTATACATAGAGACTATGTCAGATTGTATACCATCCTGAGGAAAGAAGGGGAGAAAATTTGGAACTCCATCTTACGGAATGTTGAAAATGAAAAATAATTTAATTTATTAAATATTAAATTTATAAATAATATAATTATATATTAATGCAATACATTATAACATGATATAATATATAATATAATAAATAAATTAAATTAGTAAAATAATGTATTAAACATTAATATGATTAATTTAACTAATAATTAATTTTTAAAAAAAGCTTTTCCAGTTCCCCTTAATGCCAGTGCTTTCCCTTTAAGATTTCTCTAGTTTATCCTAAATCTTGTCTGTACATATTTTTTTTGTATCTCTTCTCCCCACTGGACTGAGCTCCTTGAGAGCAGGGGCTGTTTTTGCTTTTCTTTGTACTCCTAGCACTTAGCACAGGCCCTGGCACATAGTAAGCACTTAGTAAATGCTTATTGTGTGGACTTCATTTGGCAGCAAAGTGAGACTTCAAGCACCAAACTTGAAATCAAGGAAACCTGAGTTCAAATCCTGCCTCAGATACTGGTCTGACCCTGGATGAGTCACATAAGTGCTATCTGCCTCAGTTTCCTTATCTGTAAAGTAAGAGGAACAATAGTATCTACCTCACAGTATTGCTTTGAGGATTGAATGAGATAATCTACACGAAGTGCTTTGCAGCCCTTAAAATTCTCCATAAATATCAGCTTTTTTTATTGTTATTACTAATGTCATAGAATCAGATAGTGTCAGTCAGGCTTGAACCCAGGTTTTCTAGAGTTTCTTTAACTGCCTCTCAGTTATACAGCAAAGTCTTGAGATAACCCTCGCAAGGGGAGGGATGTTGGGAGACTAGTCAATCAATCCACAAGCATTTATGGAGTGCCTGGATATACCCCACAGTGTGTTAGTTGCTTATCGTTCCTTTACAGTCATGTACAACTTTTCATGATCCTATTTGGGATTTTCTTGGCAGAGACAATGGAATGGCTTACCATTTCCTTCTCCAGCTTATTTTACAGAGGAGGAAACTGAGGCACAAACAGGGTTAAGTGACTTGCCCAGGGTCACACAGCTAAGTAAATATCTGAGGTCAGATTTGAACTCAGAAAGATGAGTCTTCCTGACTTCAGGCTCAGCATTCTATCCACTGTGCCACCTAGCTGCCACGGATATAATTAGGAAAGTGAGATCTGTCCTTAAGAAGATTCCATTCCTAGTTTGGGGAGGGGAAGAATCTAACATCTTCACAGATAAGAAAATACAGAATAAATACGGGCGGAGCCAAGATGGCTAAGTAGAAAGACGCACATACACATAGCTCTGAACCCACAACCCATAGAACATCTACAAGGAAGTAACTCACGGAGAATTCTGCACCCAGAGGCCACAGAACGTTGGAGCGAGGGAGATTTCTGTTCCGGAGAGATCTGCAAACCTCTTGCAAAAGGTCCTTCGTGCTGCGGACTGGGCGCCAGGACTGGGAGCTGAGTACAGCCCTGCCGCGGCCGCGGCACCAAAAGGAAAAGATCTGAGCGGGCTTCAGGGACGGGATCTCCAGCGGCCACGCGGGTCCCTCCACCCACAGGTGACAGGGGTTGGTGAGAAGGTCTCTTTGGTGGGTCGAGAGGGGAGTGGGGTGCCCCCATAACTCAGGCCCCCTCGGGAGGCAACAGCGGAGACGGGAGCAGACCGGGGCTCCCCAAGCAGGCATATGCCCGGATCCATTGTTGAAGGTCTCTGCATAAACCCCCTGAGGGAACTGAGCCCGTGAGGTAGCCCTGCCCCAACCAGAGCACCTGAACTTAATCTCACACTGAATAGCAGCCCTGCCCCTGCCGAAGCCCCGAGGCTGGGGAGCAGCATTTGATTCTCAGACCCCAAGCGCAGGCTGGGAGGATCCGGAGGCGAGGTAGGTGTGAGGAGAATATTCAGAGCTCAAGTCACTGGCTGGGAAAATGCCCAGAAAAGGGAAAAAAACCAAGACTATTGAGAGTTACTTTCTTGGTGAGCAGGTTTCTCCTCCCCTCCCTTCTGATGAGGAAGAGCGGTGCTCACCATCAGGGGAAGACACGGAAGTCAGTGCTTCTACATCCCAGCCCACTCAATGGGATAAGTTCTGGGAAAAGGTCTTAAAGAGCCCAAACAATTTTCAAAATCACGATAGAGAGGTGGAGGAAAAACTGGGAAGAGTAATAAAAGACTTGCAAGCAAAGTATGAACAACAAATCAGCACCCTGCTAGAGGAGACCCAAAAAAATGCAGAAGAAAATAACACCCTGAAAAATAGGCTAACTCAATCGGCAAAGGAGGTTCAAGAAGCCAAGGAGGAGAAGAATGCTTTCAAAAGCAGAATTAGCCAAATGGAAAAGGAGATTCAAAAGCTCACTGAAGAAAATAATTCAGAATAAATACAAAATTAATTCCCAGTGATTTGGGCAGCATATAGTAACTGAAGAAAAAGCCTCTTGAAAGAAGTGGCACTTGAATTGAGCCCTGAAGGCACTTGGGTTTCCAAGAGACAGAATGGAACTTAGGGGCGTAGGGCACAGCCTATGGAGATGGGGTGTCATGATCAGGGAACAGAGCAAGTAGTCTAATTTGGTTGGATCACAGAAGATGAGAGGGTAAGGTGTAGTCAGTCTCTTAAAACAGACTAGAGACAAATTATAAGGATGCCAAACAGAAGCATTTGTATTTTGTCCTGATGGCAATGGGGAGCCATTGCAATATCTTGAGCAGGAAATGTTCAGATTTGTGCTTTTACAATGATCATTCTGGTAGCTGTATAGGGCATAAGTTAGAGAGGGGAGATAGTACAGGTAGACCAATTAGGTCATTGAAGTTGTTGTGTTCATCCTTCATTGCCAAAGAAGACCATGCCATCAGAGAAATACTGACATGACTTGCACTTGACTTTGTTTTGAGTGAGGGAGGGCTGAACCAAGGTGGTGGCCATTTGAGTAAAGATGTTAAGGAGGTAGAAGAGATAAGATTTGGCAACTGACTGGATACAGGAGGGAGAGGTGAGAGAGCAAATAAATGAGGATGATTCTTGGGGTGATGCCATTGGTGGTGGTTCATCCTTCACTTTCGAAGAGGACTTCAGTGACTCAAGAATGTCAGTGCTTTTGACAGAAATAGAGAAGTGAGGAGGAGGGCTGGGTTTATAGGGTGAGGGGATGAGCTCTTTGTTGGACATAATGAATTTGAGATTCCTACTGGATGCTGGCCTGGAGTTCATGAGAAATAGACAGATTTGGGGTCATCTGAGATTAATAGTTGATCCATAGAAGCTGATAAGATCACCAAGAAGAGAGAGCCTAGGACAGAGTCCTGAGGTAAACCTATAGTTTTAGGGGTGAGAAATGGATAAAGACACTGAGAAGGATCAGTCTAAGAGGCAAAAAGAGAACTGTGTGTTCTAGAAGAGAACCCGGACTGAGCATTGTCAGGACAACCTGGGGAGGTGAGAATAATCAAACAGCGGGTGTGGTCAGAAGTGTGGAAGCCTGCAGAGAAGTCAAGAAGGATGAGCATGGAGTTGCTGGCTTTATTAATTAAGAGAACATTGTTGACCTTGGAGAGAGCAGTTTCTTTGGAGCCAAATGGCTAAAGGTTAACAAGTGAGTGGGAGGTGAGAAGTGGAGACAATGAATGTAGAAAGTTTTTTCTGTTGTCATAGATTTAGAGATGGAAGCCATCTTTGAGGTCATCTAGTCCAAGCTTCTCATTTTACCTTTGAGGAAACTAAGGCCCACAAAGGTCAAGTAATGAGTTTGACTAACAAAGGGAGGATATAGGTTGTCGTTATTTAGTTGTATCTGACTCTTTGTGACTCCATTTGGGGTTTTCTTGTAAAAGACATTGGAGCAGTTTGCCATTTCCTTCTCCAGCTCATTTTATAGATGAGGAAACTGAGGCAAACAGGGTTAAGTGACTTGGATAGGGTCACACAGCTAGTAAGTGTCTGAGGTCAAATTTGAACTCGGGAAGATAAGTCTTTCTGACTCTAGGTCCAACCCAATTTAAAGGGTAAGTAAAGGTCTTTTATGGATGGTGGAGATCTGAGTTTATTTGAAGGAACAGGGAAGGATCCAGTTGATAAAGAGAGACTAAATTAAGGAAAGAGAAGAAATGATTGAAAAGCCAATCGGTTAGCCTAGACACAAAGGGCACAAGTAGAGGGGTTGCCATTGGAATGGAAAAGAGCTCCTTCATCCTCTGGGATTGGAAAAAAGGAGAAAATGAAGGATGATGCTGGGATGATTTGAAATGTACAGCTGGGGAAGAAAGAGATCTTGGGATGAATTATTTCAATTTTTTCAGTGAACTATAAGCTGAGGTTTTCTGAGAAGGCATAAGGAAGCAACAATGCAGGCAGCTTGGGAAGAGAAGTTTTGGAACAGGTACTGTGGGGGGGGTGGGATAGGGAGTCACTTTAGAGGGAAGGGTTAAAGAAGAGTGCCATATAGCAGTGAGGGCCCAGTTGAGATTGGGTAACATAAATGTGTGGTGAACCCAGTCAACAGTTACATGACTTTTAGCAGCACTTGAGAGCAAAAGCTTAGAAGGAGGTGGTAGATGGCGGGAGCAATTCAAGCTTCAGGCTTGGCAAGGGTCAAGCGATGGTAGCCCAGTGGGCCCAAGGGCAAGGACAGTCAGGAGTTGAATTAGTTAACTATAATGTCAGGATTTTGAAGAGATGAAAGAAAAGCCATGGCAGTGGAGGACAGGGGTAGGGGGTAGGAGGGTCAGGGTTGATAGTTTGGGAAAGCAGAGAGAGGCAGAATGACTAGAGATTGGGGAAAGAATGAAGATTAGGTTTAGGAGGACTGAGGCAAGATGGAAGGATTTCAGAGTGACGGCCCATACTGGAATACTGTTATATTAAAGCCCTTAAGAAAATTCTAATTAGCTAAGGTTTCTTTGGATGGTCTCCAAAGTGGCTGTGCCTAATACTAGTCTGTGCATAACAGTTACTTCTAGTACACGCTGTCCTTCACTCACTAGCCCATTAACACTAACTGCGCCTGTGTTAAAGCCCTAGGGTAAGAGTGCTGGGTACTGATGCTGGGAGAGCGCCAACAAGTTGCTTGGTCCTCTGAAGTCATTCTCACATACCATTTGTGTGATACTAGCTGTCAATTATCCTCTGACTTCTTCCCCTACATGAGGTCTCTTGGGTTCTTAGAGTCATGTTCACTAATCCCTTCAGGCCCGAGTCCATCTCTCTGTCTCTGCCCCTCTGTCTGTCTGTTTTCCTCTCTGTTACTATCTCTTGGTGTCTCTCTCTTTCTGTTTTGTCTCTGCTTGTTTGCCTCTGTTTTACTCAGGGTCACTATTTAGCTGTGTTTCATCTCTTTCTGACTGTCTCTTTTTCTCTGTCACTCTGGGTTTCTCTCTGTCTTTCTGTCTCCCTCTTTGTGTCTCTTTCTCTGTCTGTCTGTCTGTCTCTCTCCCTCCCTATTTGTCTGACTGCCTGCTTCTTTCCCACCCAGCTTCAGGACAAGATAGTGGAGACCTTTCAGATTCCCTAGCTCCCTGTGAAGAGGACCCATACGTATGTAGTTAACTGCTCAGATTAGAGACTGCTCTGCTCAAGATGAGCACTAGCAAAGTTTTGGTGATTTTCATGGTCACATCAACATGGGAATGGAGGACCACAGAACTGTTCCCAGGGTCTCATGACCACCGTTCTGCCATGCTCCAGAACAAAGAAAGAAGGTCTGCTTCATTATAATAATGTTATTATTATTAATAACAAATGATATTGTATAGGTCAACAAATATTAATATAACCAATACGGGTAACATATAAATCATAAATGCTATTAGTAACAATTAATAATGATAATGATAATGCTGTAAGGTTCACACAGTGCTTCACAAATATGCTATTTTATCCTCATAACAATCCCAATAAATGTCATTATCTCCATTTTATAGTTGAGGAATCTGAGCCATACAGAAGATAAATGACTTACTCAGTGTCAAACAGCTAGCAAGTATGTGAGATTTGAACTCAGATCTCCCCAACTCCAGGTTCAGAGCTTCATCCACTTCACCACCTACCTGTCTTCGTCTTTTATTACTACTTGTGTCATGGTCAGCTCCAGAAAGCCCCAGCACTGAAACTTAGTAAATATTTGCCCTGGAGGCCAGGGCTCCCATACGATTGTAGTAAATGCATTGCCAGCAGTGCTGAGGGTCTAGTGAGGCTACTGCCACCAACGTGTTTTTCCAGGGCTCTCTTTTTCTCACCTTCAAGGGCTCAGCTGCAGGGCATGCAACTGCCCTCAAAAATCTATCTGTCAAATCCTACTCCACTTGAAGCAGCACCAAATACCTGACTCTAGCATCTTCACCTAGCTGGAGTAAGTTATAAAACATAATAAATATAAAACATTTTAAATTATCACCAGATTGGGAAATTGAGAGTAGCAAGAACAGTGTCTGTCACTATGAATACAAGGGGTTTAATAATTACAGGTTGTAAAGGAAGCTCGCCCCATTCAAACAAACACATACCAACTGGTCCAACGTATGTTTTCCCTTTCTTCCCTCCTTTTACATTTTACAAAAAGGATATAGCTAGAGGAACCTGCAGATGGGAGCAAGGAGAGTGAACTGAACAGGGAGGGGAATTATTTCAATCTCTTGCTCAAGCTCCAATGCTATATTTTCAACTACATATGAGATATTTTCTTTTCTTAATCTTTATTTTATTCTTAATTTATGGAATAAAATAAGCATTTCTATGGCACAGAATTTTTAAAAAATATTGCACATGAAATTGCAAATCTATTATGTACAACTTGCTGTTCCTTTTAAATATATAATAAAGTTATCATGTAAATCTCCTTTTTTTCCTTCCTTCCTCTCCCCCAACATGGCTACGATTAGACACAAATATGTGTAGGTATATAAAAATCATTCTGTCCATACTTCTCCTTATCGATTCTTTCTCTGGACAGATAGCATCTTCCTTCATAGGTCCTTTGCAGTTAATTTGGGTATTTATAATAATCAAAATTATTTAGTTGCTCAATGTTGTTCCTAAAACAATATTGTTGTTACTATATACAACATTCTCTTGGTTCTGCCCATTTTGCTCTTTATTATTTCATGCATATCTATCCATGTTTTTTTTAAATCAACAAACTCATGATTTATTAGTGTTCCATCACAATCATATGATACAATTTGTTCAATCATTCCTCAATTGATGGGCATCCCCTTGATTTCCAGTTCTTGGCCACCACAAAGAGAGCTGCTAAAATTATTTTGTACTAGACACTTTCACTTGGGAACTCAATAGATGGTAAGTCCCTTGAGGGTCAGGAATATTTTTAGTTTGATCTTTACATGTCACTACAGCCTAACACAATGCCTCACATAGAAGCCCTTACTAAACATTGTAGAATTGAATTGAGTCAAATATCCCATTGCCTCCTCAAGCTAAACATGTCTAACATTCATCATTTTCCTTTACCAACAACTTTCCCTTCCACACTCTTCTATTTCCATTTATTGTACCTAAGTTCTCTAGGTACCTAGGCTTAAAAACTCTTCTCTGCCTCCTTAGTCCCTATGTCCAGTAAATCACCAAGTACTTTTGAATTTCTTTGCAAAATGTCACCAGACTATGAACCCTTTGGGGGGAAGAAATTATTCCCTACAGTGGCTAGCACTGTGCTCAGCACCATGTCAATACAGATTTTGCTAAATTTGAATCTCTTCTTGTATGAAGACCTATGTTAATTTTGTACAGTTTTGTCTAAGTCCCCTAATTCCTTCAGAGAGCTGGAGAAAACATGGATAGACTCAAGACATTGCCCATGAAGTAAAGAAATCAGTGTAGGTAGAGGCTGGAGATGAAAATGGACCCCTTCCCCCCTCCCTTGACATGAGGCTTAGTATAAAGCCTAGGCCAGAAATCAAAATTAACATAGCAACCCTTCTCTTTTCTTTCCCACTAAGACAGATATTTTCTCTTGGGTATCAGATATTTCACCAGGTTTCCATGCAAGCTACGCACATCTGTCCTTTGACTGACAGACCTAGTTTGGGTAGGTTTGGAGGAAGAAAGGGAACAGTGCTTGTTACCTAGGGTTCTGGCCTTGATTTGCCTACCCTCCACTTCTACTTCACTTCTATTACGCTTCTACTCAGGGGTGATAGATTCCAGCAAATATTATTCAGGGGGTAACCTTACTGCAAGGGTTTTATTTGATTGAAGAGGGGCTATTTCTGTCATTGAGCCCCTCTCCAAACCTGGCAGGCTGCTCAGACACACACGAGAAAGCCAAGGGGTCATTCTGCTTTCAACATAAAACCCTGAGTGGAACTTTCTCCACTGACAGGCTCCACATCAACTTTTCTGACCCAGTAGAACCCAGGCCTGCCTCTACTCACTCTTCTGTCTTTATGCTAACAGGCTATGAGGTCATCCTCAGTTCTCCAAAAACTTCTCTGGCCTTGGCGGAGGCTGGAAAGGGCAGGGAACAGGGAGGATGTAATAGAGCCCTACACAGTAGTCAGATGCCCCATCACCCACTCCCCTTATCTCAGAGGAAATATCCCAGTTTCACTTAGATCCTCTGATAGATAAACATGGTAGGGTGGAGTGGAAGGTAGGATAGCTGGGCATACCCCACCAGAGCCTGGAGCACTCACTCTAGAAAGGTCCTGGAGAGGAATGTGAAACACTACAGTGATTTCTGCATGCTACTTAGAAGCCCAGCCTTCAAATTCCTGCACCATGGGTCTGTCCAGCTCTGATGCCACCACCAAGGCAAGGGCATCAACAGTAAGGACTGGCAACATCACCATCAGAACAGTGTATGATGCCTGCTAAACTAAAATGAGATCGTGTCAACTTCATGTATGTTATAGTATGTGAATTCCTTTTGTAAATGGTTTGGACTAGATGGTCACTGTCCCATGTTTGATAGACTAGCTTGAGTGAGTTTGGAAGAAGAGGAGGAATGGTACTTCTTATCTGGTCCTATAAGATCTTACCTTACTGTGGTCCAGGCCCTGTGATACCTGTCCTCCACTTCTACCCAAAATCTTCCATGGGGAGGTTGACTGCAATGAATACTGTGCAGGCACAGCCTTACTTCTGGGGATTTATTTGTTTGGGAAGAGCTCTTGTTTCAAATTTCAAATCCTGTGATTCATTATCTCTGGGGGGCACAGGTGAGGGGCACACAGTGCTCTCTCTGATAAGGGAGTGACTTTGGGCATGTTGCTTAACCTCAGGAGGCCTCAAGTTCTAACCTTCACTTACAAAATGAGAGATGGACAGAAGGAAGCCTTGCCATGCTTTCAGCTCTCACATTCTAGGTGTAAATGTAAATTCAGTGCCAGGGGCACCGAGGAGGGTGTGGTTCTTGTAGGAAAAGGAAGCTGTCTCTATATAGAAGCAGAGAATGTGGGAGGGCACTAGCCCCTCCTGAGGCCCAGGTATGTGAACAACCAAGAGGCAGGCCCAGATCCTGCCCACCCCAGTCACTGGCTTGGGCCAAGACAAACAAACAGCTCTTTCCCTCCTATTCTGACAACTGGCATTCCAGCTCCTGCCCTGTCTGCTTGCTCTCCCCCACCCCAAGTGCTCATACCATCAAACCAGTGGAGAGAGGGATGAAGGACAGGAATCCTCTTAATTCTAAATCTAACATTCTGCAATTCTGTTATATGGAGGATGGAATGAGAGAAGAAAGACATAAGGACCAGTGCTGACCTTCTTACCCATAGATACTTCTTAAAGCATAGGATAGCTTTAGAGGGATATGATTTAATAATAATAAAAAAAAAAAAGTCCCCATTTCCAAAGCCTCTCCTTCAGAGTCCTGCCATGTTTCCTATGAGTCCGACATTGTACCCTCCATTAATGGTCTTAATTAGCAAGTATAAGTATAATTAGCAAGTATATTGGGAAGGCTAACCCATTAAACCATTAACACCACAGGTAATTTTGGTTTATCAGGCTAGTTCTTATCACAAGGCAAGAATCTAAAGGTATGGAATACAGAGAAAGGTAATTTGTAATAGGATTGTGAGAATTTTGGAAACAAGTATAGAGCACAGGACACGTGTGTATGGGAAGAACAGAAAGAAGGGTGTGGAAACAGAAAGGAAGGAGGGAGGGAGAGAAAGAGACAGAGACAAAGAATGTGCTAGAGATGGGGAAACCTAACCTACTTTGCAATTCTGGTGATGTTAACTCTTAATACAGGACATGGCAGAGATAGGAATTGGAAAAAGAACAGGAAAACTGAGAACTGGGGCTCAGGAGTTGCTAAGAGATGGAGAGGAAAAGACAGAGCTCTTGTCCTTTGGAGGAGGCTTAAGAGTCACCCCTGGGTCTCAGTAATACTCCATTCACTTATGTATGTTACAATGAAAAGAGAAGAATGGTTCATGGTTCATGAATGGTTCATTTTTAAGCAAATAATTAAAACAAAATTTCCATTTGTCTTTGGAATTCATTGAATAATTCCAACCCCTACTACCTTCCCAAACAAAAAGGCCTTTCTACTGTGCAATGTGGAATAACAGAAAGAATACTGGATTTGGAATCATAAATTCTGGGTTCAAATCCTGACCTTCCTAGTTATTATCTGTAATCTCCTTGACAGAAGGCAGACCTCTAGGAAGCGAAGCCAGTTCATTTTTGTCTTTGTAACCTCAGTACCTGGGACACAACAGATGCTTAATAAATGCTTACTGACTAATTGATCTCTCTAGGTCTTGGTTTCTTCCTCTGGAAAATCAGGGGGTGGTGTACTAGGAGATCTCTAGGGTCTCTATTACCAACTCCTTGGCCCCCCAAATCTAATTAAAGCCTTTCTAATTCTGAATCTAAAATCCCAGGATTTGCATGATGTTTAGCAAATGGGCAAATCTCTCCCTCTAGCTCAGGAAGATGGTTTTTGGGGTTAAACGGATCCTGACTGATCCTTACAGATAACCAGCCGATGCCTTTGCTCTAAGTGGAGCTTGGCATGTGTCAGTGGACAAAGTAAAAAGGAGGAACAGCAGTACCAGCCACCCCTGAGGGTATAAGATCTTAAAATGTCTACAAGAATTTCATCTTGAAGGAGAATTGAAGGCATGTTCAAAACAAGCCCAGAGTTAGGAAGAAGGGGGTGGTGTGGAGAGAAGGGGTTAGTGGATTTTAATTGGTAGGAATGAGTGAGGGCAGAAAGCATAATGTAGCAGAGATAGCACTGAACTTCGAGTCAGAGTACCTGGTTTTGAATTCTGATTCTGCCAGGATTCTATGTGGCCTTGAGTCAAATGATTTCATTTGATTTTCTTGGAATTTTATTTATAAAATGAAGCAGTTGGATTAGATGACCATTAAGGTGTCTTCCAGTTCTAAATCTATAACCATGATTCTTGGGATGGGGTGCAAAAAGCACATTATGGCTCAGGACCTCTGCTCAATCACAGGCACCCTCATCCTACTCCATCATCTGTGTACTGGGTCAGACACTCTGGGTCAGCAGTCAGAGATCCCACTAGGCTTAGCTGGTCCTCTCTGTGGTTTCTCTGCTTGTTCACTGTCCCTGGGAGTCTTCGAATGGGACCTGGCTGGGGGAGGGTTGAGGACAGAGCTAGGGGGAGCATGTTTCTTTGCTCCCTGGTCTTTTCCTCTGTGGAGAACATCAGAATCAAACACTGGCCACCCAGAACCCTGATGCTGAGGCCATAAGGGAAGGTAGAACCACACCCTCTGCTTGATCCTGCCTAGACTCCGGTATTCTCATGATCTCACAAGACAGCAATCTGAGGGCTTGGTCCACTTAGGATCCCACCCTGCTCCCTGCAGAGGAAGGAGTCTTGTTTCTGTTCCTGCCACCTTCCTGTGAGAAGCACTGTCGGCAAGAGGCCAGGCGGCCAGAGAGGGTTTAAAACAGGCCATCCCTGGGCCACTCAAAGAGCATCAAAGTGGAAGGAAGAAGTCTATTCTTGGAAGGTCATGCCTCCCTCTGTACCTAACAGCTTAGCCTGGCAACAATGCATGGATGTCCCCATTTGACCCAGAGACACAAGAACGATTCAATTAAAGAGTTAAAACCACCTGTTACTACTTTCTATTCTGTTCACCAAGCATCCCCCTAGATGCAGGTTGGGTGGGATACTCTCCCCAATATCATCTGTATCTAGAGAGCACAGTCAATGGATGTCCCTTTGCTTAATCCCTTGTTATTCACTGCTGTCCCTAATGCTACCTAATGAATGAAGTCTTTCATGATCTCCCCAGTTACTAATGCCTTCCCGCCCCCCAAACAACATCATTTTTATTTTGGAAATCTTTTTTCCATATCTAAGTAGGTACATGATGTCTCCCCCATTGGAATTTAAGTTCCTTGAGGGAAAGGACAGTTCACGTTGGTCTGTGTATCCCTGGCCCCTAACTCAGTTTCTGGCACACAGTAGGTGCTTAATAAAAGCCTGCTGATGATTGATTTCTTGGAAAGAGATGAGTGGGGCAGGTTTCTCCTTTCCTCTTCCCTCTTGAGGTTATCACTGGGGGATTTGGCCCTTGGCTGCAGGTGGGAAATTTGAGAGCATTCAGAATTATTGCTTGAAAAACAGAATTTTATTCATTTATTTTTCTTAATAAACAGTGTGGTACAGTGGAGAGCATGCTGGAGGAATCAATGGACCTTTGTTCAAATCCCACCTGAATCACTCACTACCTGTGTGTCCTCGGGCAAGATGCTTAACTTTACTGAGCCTCTGTTTTCTCTTCTGAAAGATAAGGGAGTTGGATTAGATGACCTTGCTAGCTCTTAACCTATGATCCTATATCCTGTGGACCCTGATGTGAAATGCACTGTGGTCCAGCTGGCCAAATGCCTAGAAGAGATCGCTTAGCTGGGGACAGGACCCATACGCACCCTTCACATTCCATCCCATTTGGATCTCACCACACTTGGAGTGTAAGGCCTTGGCTCCATGGCCTTCAAAATGCTGTTGGGACCTGATATAGCAACCACTTTGTTTTTAGCAACAGCATGTTTGTCCTTTCACCCATAAGTACAGGATGAGGAGGGGAGGTCAAGTAGAGGAAGGGCTAACTTGGGAGGGTCCAGCCACCCATCAGCCTCCTCACACTGTCGTTTCCCTGCTTCAGCCCAAGCTGATGGGGAAGTGGAGACCTCTGAGGCCCGCAGATAAGACTTTGGGAAGCTGCAGGATTCTAGACAGTTTCCTTTCCCCATCACACTCCAAAGGAAAGAACCCTCACACTTACTGAAGGCAATGGGCACAGAACAGGTCCCAGCCCATTTTACCAGGAGCCAGCAGGCAGGTATAGACACCACTGGGGCTTTATTTCCTGGAATCAGGAGATGATGGGGGTGCCAGGCAAGAGCCACAGGGGCCAAACATCCCATGGCCTTGGTATGTTTCTACTGGCAGCCGAGAGCTGGAATGCTTCTCTGAGTAGCTGGCCTGGTCACCTCTGCCCAGAGGTATGCTGGCGCCAGCTCCTACTCACTAAGGAAGATTGGTAACATTTCAAGGTGAATATCTACACCTCAGAACTCCACCAGTGCCACAAATCAGGGCTTGATTTATTATTCTGTTGACTGACTTAATAAGGTAAATTAAACTTACAAATGTGTCTTGCATACATCCTTTTCCTTCAGAAAGCCTGTGGTTAAGCATTTACCATCCTCAGCCTCTGACTGACATCTCACCATCCCCACCTCATTTAAATTCAGTTCACTTTACCCTCATGATAGCATTGGTCCTCTATGGCTGAATGACAATCCCCTTCACTTCCTCTTGGGTATATTTGTGGGGTAGGGGACTGGACTCGTGGCATTCTTGAGGAAAGTCCAAGGGGGAGGGGAAAAGGGTCTCTCGGCACTTCATCCAGGGACTTGCATCATGAAAACCTCATCTATTTTTGGGAGAGGATGTGACCACATCCATACAGGAGGAAGCTAAAGTTGAGAGGAGAGAGAATAATCACTCAAGTCTCAGTGGTCTTGAGTCTAAAGGTACTATAAGAATCCCAGACATGCTATGATAATCACAATCATTGGAAAATTTAGATTTAAAGCTGTAAAGGACCTGAGAGACCATCTGGTCCAAATTCCTCATTTTACAGATAAAGAAATGAAAGGCTAAGGAAGTGAAGCCACTTATGCTAAGGTACCCCAAAAGTATCAGAGGCTAGATTTGGACCCAGGTTCTCTGATCCAAGAGCTACTGCTGCCTTCCATTAATAAGTTTATATATTATTATAGCATGTGTTTGGCTAGAGAACGCACCTCCTCCTCCTCCCCAACCTGCTTCTCTGCCTTCCCCAGCAGTATCCCCTGACCTTTTTGAACCCTGGCTAGAAGCTTCCTTTACACGCTGTGCCTAGAGAGTGGTAGGAAGGACCGTTTCCGCTCCCACAATTAGAAGGAGTTATTTTGGTCCCTCTTTCCACAAGCTCTTTACAAACATCTGAGAGGCAGAAAAAGCTGGACATTAGGTCCCTGAACATTCAGTGCTGGCTATCTTGGCAGTTGGAGGGACTCAATGGTGCCAATTCCCAAGAAGGAACTTAACCCGATTTGGAGGTAGATGACATATTGGACTCAGAAGCAGTCCAATTTAGTGGGCAAACTAGTAGACTGTAAATAGACTGCTGCTAGTTTTGGGTCTATCTATCACTTGCTGTGTAATATTGCAAAGCCTCAGTTTCCTCATGTATAAATGCAATATACCTTAAAACAAAGGGGAAAATGAATTGCGAAATCTGAGACATGGAGGAGACCTCAAAGGTCATCCAGTCCATTCTAAATCCAACAGGAATTCCCTGGTGGAACATATTTGACAAATGGTCATCCAATCTTTTCCTAAAGGAAAGGAGGAATAACCTATTACACTTCCCAAGACTACCTATTCTATTCACGGCAGGTAGGTTGCACAACAGATAGAGCTCTGGACCTGGAGTCAGGAAGACCCAAGTTCAAATCCAGACTCAAGACACTGACTAGCTGTGTGACCCTGGACAAATCACTCAACCTCAGTTTTCTCAGCTATAAAATGGGGATAATAATAGCACCCACCTTGCAGGGCTGTGAGGATAAAATGAGATAATATACCTGTAAAGTACCCAGCACACAGTAGCTGTTATATAATGTCAGTTATTATCGCTGCTATTGTGGACAGGTTCAACTTCTCGGAAGTTTTTTTCCTGATATTAAGTCTGAATTTGTTTCTCTGAAATTTCCACTTACTGTTTCTGGTTTTGATCTCAGATGAAATCTAGTTCCTCACACACATGACAGCAGATCAGATGCTTGAACAGAGCTGTTGTGGCTCCTACAGCCCCCACATCTTTTCTCCAGGCTAAACATTCCTTGTTACTTCAAATTATCCTCCTGTGACATGTAAGCTCCGACTTTCTCTCCCTAAGTTTCAGCCTTGAGTTGTTAGAAAAAAAAAAAGGACATCTAAGTAGTAAAGAGAGATGGACAGAGTGCTAGAGTTAAAGTCAAGAAGCTCTGGGTTCAAATCCAGCCCGATGGTCACTGGCTGTGTGACCCCTCTGTGCCTCAGTGTCTTTACCTGTAAAATGGAGAGAAAACTTGATAGTATTACTGTGAGGATCAAATGAGATCACACACAGAGAGTAGAGTGCTAAAGAAACATCAGCTATTACTAGTGTGGTTATTCATTTGTTGGAAATCATAATTTTCTCTGAATAGCTAGCACTGAAACCTTATATTAATCTTCTACAGCAGAGGTGTCAACCACACAGCCCACACACAGCCTGCAACACTCCCAAGGACAGTCTGAATCAGATGAAAGTGTAATTGGGAAATATTTAAATAAATCAATACAACATAGATAATATTAATATTTTTTCCTAAGTCAATATGCATCCCACAAGGATCCTTATGCATGGTTTAATGGACACTGTTTCTATTCAAATGTAACACCACAGGTCTATAGATTCTTTTCTCATCCTCACCCTCAAATGATGCGAAAACTGTAGTCCAGAGAATAATGCTAAGAAATCAAAATTAAGATTAAGTCCTATTCTCTGCCTTTTATCTACTGTGCTATAACTAGAATTATCCACCTGAGGCAGAGATCACACACCCCACCCAGGATGAAAAGTCCTGTTTGGAGTTAGGGGAATGGTGGGGAAGGACATAGGCAGAGATGCCATGGGACTAGTTCAAGACCATCGAGTAAGTAAGAAATGCATCCCAGTGGGTCATCTGTTAGCTTAATGTCATAACCGGGGTCTATACTGTGCCTTATTATATTTGATCTCTGGGCTTGGGGTGATCATGAATAAGGAAAGAGAAAAAGTGAGTAATAAAATGGTATGATAAATTCGATGCATTACCCCACTCACCGGGAGAGTTGGGAAACTGAGCAAGAATCCATGAGATGAGATGGGAGGGGGTTACAAGATTCCCTCACTGGAGTATAGAATTGGTTTCTCTCTTTCCTTCCATTGCTCTTAACACTTGGACATTATAATTGGCAATCAGGGGACACGGACATTTGGTAGAATGAAGTCAGACCTGCCAATATCCATGTGAGTGCTGGGATCAAGCAATAGGTGCCACTGGATTGAGACTGTTGCATTGCCATGAGGTAGACTAGAACAGCCAGGGTGATGGCTGTGGTGGCCTCTGCTGCTGCAGTCTGAGGCTGTAGAGATCAGATGGCAGTAGTAATCTAAATACTGGATTGGAGATAAGATTGGGGTTCAGAGAAGTAGCATCTCGAGCCCTGTGACTGGCAGCTTTTGAAAATCCTTTTAATTAGCAAGGAGGAAAAGACTAATTTCTTCTACCAGTTTTGCCTCCATTTCCCTTATGGAACTAGGGTCCTAGACATACATGCATACATACATGTGTGTTCATCCTTTGTTGCCAAAGAAGACCATGCCATCAGAGAAATGATGACGTGACTTGCACTTGACTTTGAGTGAAGGAGGGTTGTGCAGGACACCAGCCTCACTTCTCCAGAGCCATCTGAATCCAGTGACCAGATATTCATCAGGATGACTGGAGATGACCCAGGATGAGGCAATTGGGGTTAAGTGACTCGCCCAAGGTCACACAACTACTGAGTGTCAAGTGTCTGAGGTGACATTCGAGCTCAGGTCCTCCTGACTCCTGCACTGGTGCTCTATCCACTGAACCACCTAGCTGCCCCTATACATACATACATACACACACACACACACACACTATATATATATATATATATATCTATATATATATATATCTACATACACACACATACATATATACATACATACACACACACACACACACATATATATCTTCATGAACTGTGGGTGTGGTATGGTTAGTTGGTTTGGGAATTTACTCCCTCTACCCTTGAAGATCTGAAAGGATAGGCAAGAAGAAGCTGAGAAGATGGCTTCATGTAGCATCACTTAAATTTTTTCTTACTGTTTTAACTATGTTCAAGAAATTTTGTCATCATAATATGTTGAGATTTTGAGTGCTGCAAACGTGGCAGGCTATAGCCAAAGAAATGAGCACCTAGACACAAGGTGTCAGTTCTATAGTTGTAGATTTAATATTTTTGCTATTTTGATTAATATTTTATTTTTTCTCTGGAGAATTCCAAGATTAAACATCAAGAGTTTGAACTACTTAGCACTAGCCCTAAAATGAGTGCTTGGTGGTAGGTGACCACCCTGGGCATTTGCAGGTTGAATGATCCCTGCTGATCAATAAGGATGCTGCAGTCTTTAGGAAGGTCATCCTACACTTGCTCTAGAGGGAAACTGAGGTGGCTACTGGACTAGTTGCTCAAGAGGAGCCACCTGTTGGGCAACCAGATGTTGTACTCCCTCCTTGGATAATTAATAGAGTGACACACTGCCATCCTGTAAATTTAAAACAGGCAGCTCATGACCATATTTGGACTGTTTTCACAGCAGAATGCCCCAAGTTTCACAGATGCCATATGCAACAGAGTGTAAAGAGAGTCATACTCAACTAACTAGGCCTCATGTTCTACAGCTTCTATACTTCAGGACTTTTAAGTATTGGTGGCACTCTCTAAATTTAGCATCTTAGGCAAAGTCCATGTCACCCCATCCTGGTTATGACTGCATCTAAATATGGTGGCAAGCTATCTAAAAGAAGGAGCCCTTTCCTATCTATCCACCACCTTATAACCAGATTGAAAATCTGAGCTTAGAGGACAGTGACTATCCCATTTCTTCTTGCTACTACATTCTGCAGATTAGGGTCGTGTAGATAGTAAATCTACAAATACCTTTGATTCACTTCCAGGACCAATCTTAGGCAAAGGAGTCTGTGTGCAGCACCTTGATGGAGAGTCATAGTTGGTTGGCTGTTGACCTTTGTTCTTGTAAAGGACCAAGATGACATCACTATGCTAGAGGCAAGTTTCAATGCTTTTGACTTTGACTGATCAGACCAACATGAGCATGTCACACAATCAGTTCCAAAGTCAGACTTTTAGAGACTGTTAGAAAATGAGAAAAGCCTCTTGCAGAAGGTGGGATTCGAGTTGAATCTTGAAGGAAGACAAGAAACAGAGATGAAGAGGGAATGCATTCTAGGCATGGGAGACAGCCAGGACAAAGGTATAGTGCTGGGCAGACCGATCACCCTGAGGGAGAATTAGAACCAAGGTGAAGGTTGCTGGAGCACAGATGAGAATCAAGAGTGAGAAGATTGGAAAGACAGGAAGAAGCCAGTGGTGAAAGGTGTTAAAAGCCAAAGAGAGGATTTTTTATCTGATCCTGGAGGCTCTGATTCCTCCCATTGCACCATGATGCCTCCCACAGCCTCATTTTATAATTGAGGACCCTGAAACTAGAATGAAGTAATTTGTTCAAAATCACATGGTTAGTAAGCATCCTGAGTGGGTGGTAGCCTCCTCTGTCCAGGCGTAGGCTTCCTCCTGGCCTCCCCGTCCCTGGAAAAGCCTTACTTCTCTGATAGTAGAGGGTGTTCCCCTCCAGTCAATGAACTTCTTTTTTGTTTTATAAATAACTCTCTCGAGGCATTGGTTTCCTTTGCCATCTCATGTATTTTATGCATTTAAAAACATGATTCTGAGAAGGAGTCCCTAGGCTTCACCCCACTGCCTAAGGGGTTCATGACTCCAAAAAGATAAAGGACTCCTATTCAAGAGAGAGAAAAGCCAGATCAGGAACTGATGGTGGTTTCAGCATCTTTCAGAGCCCTCCCTCAAGTATTTAGTCAGAGACTGGTAGAATACAGAGTTTCCTTATATTTCAAAGATAGGATACTTAAATCAGGCCAATCTGGCCTGCGACTTCCAAGATGGATCCAGCCAGTTTTAAAGGAACTTCTATAGACACTTGGCTTTTCCCTGGATGGAGACAGGGTTAGTATTCCTCACTTTGGGATGCTTCTTTTTTTATGCCCTTGTACAGTGTAAGGCATATGGCAGGGACTACACAGTTGTTGAATGATTTAGAACCATCAGTGAGCCATCATTATATCTATAACAATATTAGCAGGACCCCTCTATGTCTGGTCAGAAAAATTAGATTTTTGCGCCCTCTGGTGGTAGAGGTAACCTTACAATATCATCATTATCGTCTGGTACTGTTGCTCATACCCTAGCAGCCTTTCCTTCCTCCCATCTCTGTGCTGAGGCATGAGCAAGCTCTGGTTTCAGATCACCTGGTTTCCTAAATTCCTACACAAGGGAGTGGTCAGGTGTTTGGTAGTCACAGAGAAAAGTCCAGTATAATCAGAAACCTCTATCTAAAGAACAAAGAGAATAAAGCCTTCCCAACCACCATCTACCACCCAGCATGAACATCTCCTTGTCTGCCCAGGGACCCCGAAGGATTCTTATAGGCTCTCTTGATGATCTCATCAGTTCCCATGGGTTCACCTATCACCCCTTTGGAGAAGCTTTTTGGATACTTCATTTCTCTCCTGAATTCCAACCCTACATAGTTGTTCAGTCATTTCAGTTGTGTCTGACTCTTCATGATCTCATTTGGGTGTTTCTTGGCAAAGATATTGGAATGGTTTGCCATTTCCTTCTCCAGCTCATTTTACAAATGAAGAAACTGAGGCAAACAGAGTTAGTTGACTTGTCCAGGATCACACAGCTAGTAAGTGTCTGAGGTCAGATTTGAACTCAGGTCTTGTCTTCCTGACTCCAGACCCACTATTCTTTCCACTGTGCCACCTAGTTACTCCTGTTAAACATTTCTTTTATTAATTTTTAATATTTATTATTATTTATTTATTATCCTATTATTTCTGGAAGCTATTTTCCTTTCAGTGGATCCCAAGATATCCTTAACATTTTTGGTTGCCACCTTATATTGCTGCCTCAAATTGAGTTTGCTGTTCACTAAAATGGCCAGATCTTTCTCAGACAAACTGCTATCTAACCCTCTGCTCCCTGATATTATACTTGTGACGTTGTGTTTTTTAATTTAAGTATAAGATTCCACATTCCTCATTGTTGAAATTCTTCTTAGATTCAGCCCAATTCTCCAGCCTGACCAGGTCTTTTTGGATCCCAACTCTGTTATCCCATTCAGCTTTGGACAACTTTGATAGCCAATGTATCTGTAATTGTATCCAAATCATGCTAAAAATGTTAACTAGCTCAAGGCCAAGTATAGATCCCTAGAGTACCCCAAAGGATGCCTCCTGCCAAGGTGACAGTGAATCATTAATGACTACGTTTAGGGTCTGGGCACTACCATCCAGTTACCCATGTTCACAACTCTGAAATAATTTTCCTCTCCCTCATCTCTCACATCTAAATCACTTGATCATTCTTGTTGATTCTTAATTATGTATCTGTTCCTCTCCATTGCCCCAGTCACCATACTAGTTCCAGCCTTCTGCACCTTTCCCCTAGTCTATTACAACAACCTCCTAATTGGTTCTCCTGCCTCCAGTCTCTCCTTTCTCTAACTTATCCTCCACCCAGTGGATAAAAATTATATTTCTAAAGCACAATCATGACCAGGTCACCCCTCTGCCCAAGACAATCCAATAATTACTAATTGCTTCTAAGACAAAATGAAAACCCTTGCTTTGGCTTTTAAAGTCCTTTACAGCCTGACTTTCCAAGCTTATTGCAGGTTACTGTCTTCCATGCATTCCACATTCTGGCCAAACTGACCCATTTCCCCAAGCATCACACTTGGCCTTGCATCTCCCATCTCCATGCCTTTTCCCAGATTAGCTCCCCCCTACCTATAATGTGCTGCATCCTAACATCCACTTTGTAGAATCACTAGCTTCTTTCAAAGCTTTTCAAAGGCCATATCCTACAGGAGACTTTTCTGAAACCTCCATGTGTTCTCTCCCTAACCATAATTACATTTATCTACTTACTATGTATTTTGTATTTGCTTAGGATCATAGATCCAGTGCTGGAAGGGTCCCCAGAAGCCATCTAATTCAACCCCTTCATTTGACAGATAAGGAAACTGAGGCCTGAAAAGGTGAAATGAGGGGCAGGATCTGAGTTGAGGTCTTCTGATTCCAAATCCAGCAGTCTTTGTACTTCAGCACTCACCTGTGTATATATTTGTTCCCCCAATAGAGTATAAGCTTCCTGAGTGCAGACACTGTTTTTGTTCATGTATTTTTATTCCCTGCACCTAGGCCAATGTCTGGTACAGATGCATTTAATAAATTATTTTTGAACAAATTACAACATTATCTCACAGCCAATGGAAACTTGGGCTGTTGTCCAGGATGAGGTATATTTTAGCCTTGATGTCTTCCACTCTCCTCCAACCACATCTCTAGCATTGTTTCCAGTTCTGAGCATGATATTTTAGGAAAGACAGCTATAAGCTGGAACAAACCTATGAGAGATGGACCAGAATGAAATGGGATGGAAGCCATGACTCAAAACCATGAGTTGGAGGGATTGGGGATGCTTAGCTTTGAGAAGAGAAGACTTGGGGTGGGGGAGACATGACAAATATCTTCAGATACATGAAGGGTTATAAGGTATAAGGGCAGCTAGGTGGCACAATGGGTAGAGTGCTGGGCCTGGAGTGAGGAAGACCTGAGTTCAAATCTTGGGTACTTACTAGCTGTGTGACCTGGGCAACTCATTTAACCCTGTTTGCCTCGATTTCTTCATGGACAAGGAATGAAGTGGAGAAGGAAATGACAAACTATTCCATTGTCCCTGCCAAGAAAACCCCCAATGGGTCACAAAGAGTTAAACATGACTGAAACAACTAAAAAACAACAACAACAAATACAAGGTAAGAAAGAAAACAAACTCCTTAACAATTAAAGCTATTTTAAAATAGGCACACCTGCAGTGTATATGTGCGCATTCTGGTAACGACTTTCATGTCACTGGTAGTCTTCAAGCAGAGGCTGGATGCACACTTGGGCATGTTGTATATAGGACTCAAACTTTGGGTAGGATTTAGACAAAATAACATCCTCAGTTCCTAGACTATGATTCTATAATCTGTATATTAGAGCTTTTGTCAAAGTATTTTTTTCATATTTCTTATTACATTTTGTCCTCACGATAGACATTGCGATCACAGACTAATGATCTATGTCAATCATATGTCAATCAAACCAGGTAGAAACCAACATCTCAAGATAAGTTCCAAATGTGCATATGATTTAGAAATAAAGAGCAACATTAAACAAATAAGAGGAGCAAGAAATAAATTACTTGTCAGATCTATGGATAGAGGAAGAATCTAGAGGTGTAAGAAACCTTAGAGGTTCAATCAACTCATTTTTATAGATGAGGAAACTGAGGACCAGAAACATTGTCTTTCCCAAAGTCACACAGGTAAGTAGCAGACCTAGAATTCAAATCCAAGTCTTCTCACTCCAAATTCAATGTTCTTTTAATGACATTTTGCTTATTTCCACTATGTCCACTTTACAGATGTAGAGACAAAAGATCAAGTAGGTTAAATGGCTTGTCTGAAGTCATACAATTAGTGGCAGATGTAGGACTAGAATCCGAGTATCCTGACTCCTACATTGTAGGCTCTGCTTTCCTCATTAGCCTGCTCAACTTTTTATGTCTCTAAGCTGATATACAATTCCTTTGTCCTAGATATCTTCTCTCCCCTTTTTCTTATTTCTAAAAATATCATCTTGACACAGGGGTGGGAAACCTGCAGCCTCGAGGCCACATGTCGCCCTTTGGGTCTTCAAATGTGGCCCTTTGAATCCAAACATCACAGAACATTCTATGAAGCTTGGATTCAGTCAGAGAAGTTTGGATTCAGTCAACTAGCCACATTTGAGGACCTAGAGGGCCACATGTGGCCTCGAAGCTGCAGGTTCCCCACCCCTGTGCCAAGATGATAAAGTGGCTTCAAGGCTGCAGGTTCCCCATCCCTGATCTTGGAAGGTATGGGAGGCTTTTGGTCTAATCCAAGAAGACTGAGAAGTAGCACCCTCTGTTCCTGGTTGATTGGGTAGCCTTCATCCAGGACCACTGAGAGAAAGGAGAGGTAATCCACTTTAGCGCTGAGGGGCGAAGGAGGACAATGCGACTGGAAAATAAGTGAATGACTACTCATGTGAGTTGCAGTTTGTGAAATGGACAGTGTTATAAAACCCTGGAGAATCAACTAAAAACTATTTGAAACAACTAACTTCAGCAGAATTTGAGAATATACTATCAACTCACAAAAATCATCATAATTTCTGTGTGTTACCAACAAAATCCAAGAGGAAGAGATAGAAAAATTCCACTTAAAATTACAGATAGTATAAAATACTTGGGAGTCTACCTGTGAAGGTACACTCACAAACTATATGAATACAATTACAAAGCATTCTTTACACAAGTAGGTTGAGAAATATTAATTGCTCATAAGTAAGCTGAATCAGTAGAATAAAAATGAACATATTAGCCAAAATAATTTACTTATCTTGTGCAATACCAAACAAACCACCAAAAGATTACTTCACAGTTAGGAAAAAAATTTACCTGGAGAAGCAAAATGTTAAGTACTTTAAGGGAATTTATTTAAAAAATTGGGAAGGAAGAGAGCCTATTCATATCAAATATCAAACTATACTACAAAGCAATAATTATTAAAACAATTTGGTAATGGTTAAGAAACAGAGTTGTTGATCAGTGGAACAAATTAGGTGCACAAAATACAGAGATATGCTATAGTCTTGATGTCTTCTGCATTTATTCCAGGGCAACAAGCAAATGAGTGCAATAGATATGTATTTAATAGCTAGGATCTTTGGGTTTATCAAAATAAGAACTCACTATTTGACAACAATTATTGGGAAAACTAGAAGACAGTCTGTAAAAATCTAGATAGAAGCTAGTATCTCAAGATAAATTCCAAATGGGAACATGAAGGATCACATCATAAACAAATGAGAGGAGAAAGAAATTACCTGTAAGATCTATGGATTGGGAAAGAATTCATGCCCAAGTAAGAGATGGGGAAGGTCACAGAAGGTAAAATGGAAAACTTTCATCTTATAAGATTAAAGGGTTTTTTTGCACAAACAAAACCAATGCAGCTAAATTTAGGAGGGAAGTGCATAAATGGGAAAAAAAGTCTTTACAGAAAATTTCTTACATAGCAGATTGATTCAAATTTGCAAGAATAATAACCATTTCTGATAATCAATTGATAGTCAAAAGATATGAACAGGCAGTTTTCAGAGGAAGAAATTCAAGATACCAATAGCCATACAAAAAAAAGCTGTAAATCACTAATAATTAGAGAAACACACATTAAAATAACTGGTGGAGCCATGTGAACTTATCAAGCTGTTCTAGAAAGCAATTTGGAACTATGCCCCCAAACCTATTAAACTGTGTATCCCCTTTGATCCAGCAATACTACTATCATGTCTATACCCTAAAGAGCTCGAAGAAAAAGGAAAAGGCTCATATGCACAAGAATATTTATAGCAGCTCTTTTTGTGGTGGCAAAGAATGGGAAACTTAGGACATGACCATCAATTGAGGAATGGCTGAAGAAATTGTGGTCTGTGATTGTAACAGAATATTATTGTGCTGTAAGAAATAATGAAGGGAGGAGATGCTTTCAGAAAAATCTGGGAAGACTCACATGAAACAAGGCAAAATTAAGTGTGCAGAATCAGAACAATTTATACAATAGCAGCAGTATGGTAAAGACAAACAACTTTAATATTCTTAGGAACTCTGATCAACACAATGGCCAATCATTCTAATACTATCCACCTCAAGATAGAGAGGTGATGGACTCAGATTTCAGATCAAGATTGGGGGGGGGGAGATTGGGGGTATATGTGGAGGGACATGACCAAAGAGAGAATTTTGTTTTGTTTGATTTTATATGTTTGTAGCATGGAATTTTATCTTTTTTGCTTTCTCAGTTTCAGGGGAGTAGAGTGGGGTGGGAAGGAGATCATGGCATATTTTTGTTTGAAAAAAAACTATTAAATTAAAATAAATAAAAATATAAAAATAAAAATAAAAAAATATAAAATAAATAAAATAGGAAATGCTACTCAGGAAGCATTCCCTCCCCACCAAGAGGCCAGCCAACATATCCATCTAATCAGATGGCAGGTGGACAGTGGCATGGAAGAAATGGATTACTCTAATTTCAGATTATAGGATCATTGATTTAGAGTTGGAGGGGACCTCAATTAGATGATCCAGAGGTTACCAAACTTATTTGGCTTAGCATCCCCTTTTTAAAAAATTAGTTCGCACCCCCTGGAAATCTACTTTCTTTAACCCATTAACAAATTTTTTTTAAAAAATTGTGGCATTTCAGATATATATAATTTTTTAAATGACACATCTTAAATTTAATAATTTATTGTAAATTTGTGGGGGTTTTCCTGCACTGAAATTTTGATGATGCAATACTGCATCATGTAACCATATAGTATTGTATTATAAACAAGTCATCACATGCACATATTCCTGCCGATGCATGCTGGACTTCCCAACAATGTGTGACACACTCACCTGCCAACACTTGTTTTTTAAGACCTGTTGGTAGACTTGACCACTGATCATTACACCCTGCATTTTGTGTGTTTGTTTGGAAAATAATGTAATCACTACAACTTTAACTCTGTTACATGACAAATGAAACATGTAAACAGTTTTTTCAAAATTTTCTTCTCTTCTTTCCTTATGCTTCCACCGCCCCCCTATTTTTATTCAATGACCCCCATTTGCAGTTGAGGCTACTACTGTCTCCCTGGATCATTCCAGTGCCCCTAGGGGGAGATATTGCCCACTCTGGGAACCTACTTAGTAGTGCAAAATTACATAGGTAATAAGTATCAGAGCCAAGATTTGCACTCAGCTCTTTCCATTGCACCATTGTGGAGGATAGAAGGATGAATAAGGCATAGAGAAATTAAATGACTTTCCTAGGACTGTGGAAGAGGCCCTTTGACTCCAGATTCGTTCTAGTTTTCCTTACATTTCCTTGCTAATTTTATATTTATTGTTTGAAGAAGGCATTCAGGAAGGCAGGCTTGACAATAGACTCATAGGGACCTTGTCCATCAACCAACAAGATGTATTAAGCACCTACTACCTACTAGATATTGTCCTAATGTTCAAAGGCATCAGCTAAGAATCAGTATGATATAGGGTACAAGGACATTGTCTCTAGAGTCAGTCGAGTGGGTTCAGATCTAAGAGGTGCAAGTTATTTAACTTTGAACCATTGGATCTTAAATCCATAGTTGGAAGAGACCCACAACTAGCCCTCTGGTCCAATATCCTTCTTTTGACAGATGGAGAAACCAAGGCTCAGAGAGGCAACATAATTTTCCCAAGAGCACAAGTAGAAAGTGTAGAATTAGGAATAGGGACTTCCACATCCAGAACCAGTGCTCTTTCCACTGCCTCACTTCTGAGGGCCTCAGTTTCCTCATCATTAAAATTAGGTAATTGGATGAGACAATCCCCACAGTCCCTTCTTACTTTAGTTCTATGATTCTATATGCTTCCAACACCTTGATCCTATAAGCTTCCTGTAATGATCCTATAATTGGGAAGTACAGGAGGAAAGAACTGGAGGACTTTAAAGGATTAGTTACTGTTCTGGTATTACACAGACTTCAGTTTTTGTTTTGGTACCTTCCCAGACAGGCAGCTGTGTGCTATTCCCTTCACCCACGGGCTTCTTCCTTCCCCCCTTTCTCTCCCCAGAGGAGGAAGGGATTCTGGCTTCTGCCTTGACTATTTCCTGTTCTTCCCAATATTGTGGCTGAAGAAATCTATGGATAAGTGGGCCTTTCCTTTTTTTTTTTCTGATATTCTGCCTTGGTTGTCACCCTACTCCCAAACAGGATAATAAGTTCTTAGAACCAGAAGGGACCTTAGGGATAATCTAGGTTAACCTTCTGATTTTAAAGATCTAGAAAAAGTGAAGTGACCAATGGAGAGTCACTCAGTCTGGGTCACTCAGGGACCGACCCAGAATTCAAACCCAGGTCAATTCCAAGTCTAATGCCAAGAAAGGGTCTTGATCTGCATCAGTGGAGGGACTGTTTGTATCATGGATTCATGGAAGGATTGAAAGTCAGTAATAAGGGCTTGATCATGGTTTTTCAGTACAACCAAAACTACTTAACATTCAGCAAGAGGGTCTATAAGTGAATCTGTAGAAAGGCCACTAGGCTCTACCACCTGTTTACTACCTTAGACAAATCATTTACTTCTCTGGACTTCAATTTTCTCATTTCCTCTAAACTAGGTGTGGAGTGAAGAACTAGACTTTCTGCAGTCACTTCTAGCTCCAAATTTATGATCAAATGAGGTATATTTTGATAAATATGTATTGTTGTTGTTTGGTTGTTTACAGTCATGTCTGACTCTCCATGACCCCATTTAAGGTTTTCTTGGCAAAGATACTGGAGTGGTTTACCATTTCCTTCTCTAGTTTATTTTACAGATAAGGAAACTGAGGCAAACAGGATTAAGTGACTTGCCCAGGATCACACAGCTAATATCTGAGACCAGATTTGAACTCAAGAGGATGTGTTCCTGACTCTAGGCCCAGCCACCTAGGTGCCCAATTAATATGTATGTCATTTGCCCAATGATACATATATTGGCAACTAGAAATATAAAGAATGGATGAGAAGTTAGCCTTGTCCAGCTGAGATGGTAAGTTTTGGAGACAGAGCTAGAATGAGGACTTCTTTCAGTGGGTGAGAACAGAGAATGGGGCTGAGCAAGGCAAAGGACAATAGAGGGGGAGAGTTTTTAGCAGTGCACAGTCATTCCACAGCAGATGCAGTTGCCTCAGGAGAGGGGATGACCTGCCTTTCCACAGGGCTTAGAGAGCCCTGAGAGGTCCTACAGAGAGGTCTACCATGGTAACAGGAACAGGAGGGCTGGGTGGATGGCAGTTACATCCTCAGGGGTTTCACCACTGTGAGAGATAGCTTAGCTGAGTTGGAAAAATTGTAGTTATCGGGAAAAAAATTCTCTACCAGGATTGGGGAACCTGTGGCCTCAAGGTCATATGTGATCCTCTAGGTCCTCAAGTGTAGCCTGGATCTAAACTTCACAGAACCCCCAAAAGGATTTGTTTTATGAAATTTGGATTTAGTCAAAGGGCCACACTTGAGGACCTAGAGAGTCATATGTGACCTCCAGATCACAGATTCCCCACCCCTGGTAGCCCCTTCTTCCATCATATTGGTACTCTGAGACAAAGCCCCATTTGTCTCGTGTTAATTAGAGCTGCTTAGAGAGTCCTTGGTCCAGAGCATTTCTGCTCATTCACTTGAATCCAGGCTCTTGGGTCTAGGTCTGTCTATGCTTGGCAATACAAAAGGCTTATGACTTATTCTCAGCTCCACCCTGCTTCTGACTTCCAGTCCAGCTAAGCTTTCTCTAAGTTTCTTCCATCCTGTACCCAGCAAGTTGTCTCGTTTCCCTCTGCATTATTGCTGATTTAGACCAAAATGCATGCCTGATGGGTCCTGGATTCTGGGTTACCAGTCCATGCTGGTTTCCCAACTTCTATAGGAATCTCTAACTGCTGGGAGAATGACTGGGATAATTCCCAGCTCCCCTAATGGTGCAAAATGTGTTTGTTTTCCTGTCGTCCCTCCAATATTTGCAATTTTCTTTTTTTGGTGTGCTTTGTCAATCTGATGGATGTGGGTGGGACTTGGGACTGAACATAAAACCCTCTGTCATCCACTGGAGTATCAAGTGTTCTTCCATCTGCTAGGCCATGGGGAAGTCCTCCAGTCTAATCAGTGCATTGCTGGGACTACTATCCCTTTGCATATCTAAACAGCCAGGATGACATCCTGACCCCAGAGGAGGCAGGTGGTCAATAGTCGGAAAAAAGCTGTCAATTCAGAGGACTTGAGCTCAAATCCTATCCCAATTACTTAAAACCTATGTGACTTTGGACAAGTCACAACCTCTTGGGGATGCTGGCTGAACTAGATGCCCCCGAGGTCGCTTTTGGCACTAAAGCTCTGACTCCAAGTGTGGTACAATGTGTCCCAGCGGCAGGCTGGGAATCAGGAGACTGATCCAGGTTTGAATCACAGCCAAACAGGACAGAGAGGGTGGTGGGAGAGGGGAAATGATGCAGCTGGAGGTAGGGAGACAGAGAAGATGAAAACGGGAGAGCAGAAAGGAGGGGAGAGTAAGAGGCTGGAGATTAGAAGGGTAAAAAACTAGTTGTAGGAACATATTTTTCTAAAGCTATGGGTACATCCCCCTTGCTGTCCCACCCTTAAACTCAGGATGACTCAGGCTTCCCTCTCCCAATAACTCTGGACCCTGGTGACTCTATTTCCCTATGGATGAAGAATCGGAAGTCTCTTTCCATCAGAGCAATATTTGGATTTCCTCCCACAGTGTTTATATTTTCCCAGGAGCTGATGAGCAGCCCCAGACACGGCATCACCAGTGTTTCCAATTCTCCACCAGTGAAAGCTCCATCTAATCTCACTCTTCCAACTGGTTGTGGAGTGGAGAACCCAGCCCACTGCAAGGTGAGGGCAACGTTAGGAAGGGAGAGTACATGGCAAAGAGAAAGGGAGGGGAGGAGAAGGGAGAAAGGAAAGGACATAAGAGGGAGGAAGGGGAGGAGAATGGTGAAGGGGTTTAAGGGACCAAATGGGTCAGTGTTTGAGTGGTAACCACCACAGAGTCCCAAAGGGCACACCTCCGGTTCCCTCCCCACAAAAAGTGGCCCCCTCCCCACTCCCATAACCTCACCCCAGATGAATTGAGTTTGTTTGAGCCCCAGAGACATTTCAATCAGCTGGGGCTGTTTGCTGCCAGACCCAAGAACATAGTGAGAAAAAACAGCTGTGAGAAAATAGAAAAGGAAAACACACATATTCACATACACACACAGACCCTGGGACACTCCCAGGGCATCAGAAATAGCCCCTGGATAGCACATATTTCTCCCTGTTCTCAGTGACTCTGCATAGAGACACCCTAGCCCCCTTCCCAGAGGGGCCACAAGAGTTTACTCTCCATTGAAGGCTTGAAAGTCAGGGTCCAAGGACCCAGGTGTGGTAGGGGGGCCTGTAACCTCCTCTCTGGGGATGCCTACCTTCATCCAGAGCTATTCTACTTCCTCCTTGAGAGGCTTCTGGGATGAACCCTTCTGGGATGAAGCTTTGGGGGTAAGGCAACCTGGGAATACCCCCTATTTCCCCCAAATTTATCTGGATTAATCTTTGGAGTCTCCTGTCTTGCTAAACATATGGAATCTCTGGTAAGGACCTCAAGAGATGGGGATGGCCGAGATTGTGATGGGGGTGGGGAGGTTGAGGTGCCTCATTGCTAGGTTTTGAACTTTATCTGAGACTTCTCTCCCGGTCACCCTTCCCAGGGACCCTTTCATTCACTCCATCGTAATGACCCATGCTTGTGTGCCCTGCCTAGCACTGTTCTAGCATCTATTTCCTTCTTACTCCTGTCACTATATACTGCAGACCATGAGTGTACGTTTTCTAATGTTTGTAGACAAGGAAAGAGTATTTACAAATTCAGAAACAAGACAGCGGCAATCCTACCTGCACAGCCATCATCCTACAAGTCATTCTTTCTAGTCTCTTCTGTTTCCCAGAGCCCATCTCCGCACCCTTCACCATCCTTCCCATGCAGTTATCTTTCACTCCTACCTTACCCCCAGTATGCCAATGCTCCCTCAGATTCAAACTCTGAACTGCAGATGCTTCCTACCTTCCATTGGGGGGCCAGGCTTGGGGGACTGGTCAGACACTGCCCCACTCAGAGCCCTGCAACGCTGCTGGTCAGGCTGTACTGAGAGCCCAGATGTTGTGCTGCATGCGGACAGTGAACACAGCAGTCTGCCCTCCACTTCCCCTCCTCCCAGGCTGGGTGGGGAGAGTTGCCTCTGGGAGCCCCTGCCCGAGAAACAACTGCCTGAAATGCTTCCAAGAGGCTCAGCCGCCAAGTGGCTCCCTCCAGCCCCTCCACGGCCTCCCAGAACCATGGCTGCCTTTCCCCTCGGCTGGAGGGTGTGGAGGGGGAGGCAGCCTCTGGACCCTGACTCTTCCCCAATGACCCCCAGAGTATCTTGAGGGCCAGCTCCAGCTTTGATCTATTGCTCAGGGCCAGGCTGAGCTCTCTTGGTGAAGAGGGGAAAGTGCTCTGACACTTATCAATTGTCATACAATCCTGGAGGGGCTACACCCTAAATCCAGCAAGTCCTTCACTAAACATCTGGAGTCCCCTGTGTCTGGACCCAGGATAGTCCCAGGAGGCTAGGGGAAAATTTGGTTCTGACTTCTTGTTGCACAGACTCCTTGGTTAAGTTCAGCCTCCCTACTCCAGCTTCCCAATCCTATTTAAAAGCACAGAACTGGAAGGGGCCTTGAAGATCATCTAGTTCAACTCCCTTATTTTATAGTTGGGGAAACTGAGGCCCAGAACAAGAAAGCATTTTGCCTGATGTGGCACAGCAAGTTCATGGAAGGGGTTAGGACTAGATCCCAGATCTTCTTACTCTAAGACCCATGTTAAGAGTCTCCTGCAGGTAGAAGATTGTTGGCTTGAATGTGCCTATAATGACCTCTAATGCTTTCACTAGTGGATTCAACCTGTCAATCAACAGGAATGTATTAAGCAACTACCATACCCTAGGCAAAGAGGGCACAAATATGAGAGTCAGACAGACTTTGCCTTCAAGAAGCTTCTAGTTCAAGTAGCAGAGGGGGAGGACACATGCTCACAGATAAACGTAAGACATCCACAAAATAAATACCCAGTGATGAGGTCTGGAGGAAAACCGACTCCACTGGAGAATCAAGAAAAGGTGTCTTACAGGAGATGGTACTTGAGCTGAGGCTTGAAGGAAGCTAGCGCTTCTGAGAGGTAGGAGTGAGAATGGAGTGAATTCCTGGCATAGGTGATAGCCTGGACAAAGGCATGGAGGGAGGAGAGGAGTATTGTGTATAGCGAACAGCAAGTAGATGGTGCAGAGAGTGTGTGTGTGTGTGTGTGTGTGTGTGTGTGTGTGTGTGTGTGTGTGTGTGAGAGAGAGAGAGAGAGAGAGAGAGAGAGAGAGAGAGAGAGAGAGAGAGAGAGAGAGAGAGAGAGAAAATATTAGATCATGCTTTATTTCATCCCTTTTCCACGGCCTCATCAGCTCCCTCAATGACTCCGTAAATGAACAGAGGCTGAGCCTGGAGTCAGGAAGACCTGAATTCAAATCTGTTTTCAGACATTTACTAGCTGCATGATCTTTGGCAAGTCACTTGACTTGTCTGCCTCACTTTACTCAACTGTAAAATGGGAATTAAAAATAGCACCAACCTACAAGGCTGTTGTGAAGAGCAAACAAGGTAATGTTTGTAAAGCGCTTAGTACAGTGCCTCGAATACAGTATGGGCTTAAAAAATGTTCTTGTCCTCACCACCTCCTGTTTTGGCACCATGAACAAGACCAGTTGTGCTGTTGTTCCCAGATGTGGCATGACGATCTACTCCCTAGTGGCCTGGTCCCCTGTAACTTTCAGGACTAAGGTGCCCCTCCTATCTAGTACATCCCTTTGTGTACTGTCTCCTTTTTTAGAATATAGCCTCTTTAAAATAAGGGCTGGCTTTCCTTTCTGTATTTTTATTCCCAGCAATTAGCATAGTGCTTGGCACACAGTAAATAGTAAAGCTTAATTAACTCTTTTTGATTCATTTCATTCAAGTAGTTAAGAAATAATCTGCATTTTGAGTGAATTGAGGATGCACAATATTGTATTATTAGACACTTTAGGGATGGCACCTGTCTGTCATTCATTCAACAAGTATTTGGTTGCTTTTTGACTTGGGGGTTTGTTTGTTTTTGAGGCAATCAGATTTAAGTGATCTGCCCAGGATCACACAGCTAGTAAGTGATTTGAACTCAGGTCCTCCTGACGCCAGGGCAGGCGCTCTAAACACACTGCGCCACCTCACTGCCCCTTAACAAGCATTTGTAAGGCTTCTACTATATCTGTGCAAAGGGAGATCACACACTTAGACCTCGAAGGGATTTTGATCAAACCTCCTCATTTTATAGATGAGAAACTTGAGGCCCAGAGAGGTCCAGTTACATGCCCACATCACATAGGAAATATCAGAACCAGAATTCAAACCAAGGTCCTTTGTCTCCAGATCAGTGGGAGGAAACAGGAAGATGAACAAGGTAGGTCTAATCATCAGGGAGCTCAGAATCTACTACAGGAGATAAGACAAATGGGCAAAATATCACCCAGGATAATCCATTCACCCACAAAGAGAATACAAAAAAGATATGACCCACTGGACAATAGTCCCATTTACCCAGGGTATAACAAATGCCATAGCTGTCCTCACACAGATGCAGGAAAATGTCCAGTCAGCCTAACGACTACCTGCTTTGCTGCTAGAAAACATCCAGGTCTCACACACACACACACACACACACACACACACACACGCACACACACGCACACGCACACGCACGCACGCACACGCGGTCATAGATTTTGAGCTGGACAGGATCTTAGAGGCCATAGAATCCAATCCCCTTTAGCTTAGGAAGGTGAGGTCCAGAGAGGCCATGTAGTAGCAGCATTCAGTGACAGAGGGAAGATTTAAATCCAGGTCTTCTGACTTCAAAAGCCATAGAATGCTCTCAACACTGGACCACCCTTCCTCTCTGCACCCTAGGTGCCCTCCACTTACAGTTTCCCCAGCTTTGCTGCTCAACTAGATCAAAAGGTGAAGCATCTTTTTTTTTTTTTTTAAAGGAGACAGTTGAGGTTAAGTGACTTGCTCGGGGTCACACAGGTAATAAGGTGGAATTTGAACGGAGGTCCTCCTGACTCCAGGGTTGGTGCTCTATCCACTATGGCAGGTTAAGAATCTCAAGGGGGGAAAATGAAAAAAAAAGGGGCAAGGAAGGGGACCTAGTAATTCCAGATCTCAAACTAAACTACAAAGCAGGAATCATGAAAACTATCTGGTATCAGTTAAAAAGGAAAGTAACAAATTAAGCATACTATACACATATGCATACATATACACATACTATACACAAATGTACAAACAGCAGGTTTATGGTGTTCAATAAACCCAAAGACCCCAACACTGAGGTAAGGACTTACTATTCAATGAAAACTTCTGGAAAGCAGAAATTAGGTTTAGATCAACATCTCACAACATATACCAAGACATGTTCTAAATGGATATATGACTTAGATAAAAATCTCATCATAAAAAAAAATCAAAGGAACATAACATGAAATAGCTTTTGTAGCTATATATAGAGGAACAATAGATAAATGTCACATCATAAAAAAATAGAGGTGCAAACAAGGAAATATATTTTGCAGCTATGGATAAGGGAAGAATTAATGATCAATAAAAGGATAACAGCAGATAAAATGAATGGTTTCGATTACCCAAAATTTAAAAGTTTTTGCATAAACAAAAAATATAGTTGAAATTAGAAGGGAAGCCATTAATTGGGGAGAGAGTCTTTGGGCAAGTTTCTCTGATAAAGGTTTCATGTCTAACATATGTAAGGAACTGATTCAAATATATCAGAACAATAAATAAAGGATATCAACATACAGTTCTCAAGGGAAGAAACCTAAACTAATAACAGCTATATGAAAAAGTGCTTCCAATCACTAATAATTAGAGAAATGCAAATTTAAGCACCTCTAAGGTTCTATCTCACACCCACTGCTTTGGCAAAGATGACCCCAAAAAAGGAAAATGACAACTGTTGGAAGGACTGAAGGAAAACAATCACATGCATTATTTGTGGGAGCTTGTGAATTGGTCTAGGCATTCTGACAAGCACTTTGGAATAATACACCCGAAGTTACTGAAGTCTGCATACCCTTTGACCAATCACTACTAGGCCTATTCCACAAAGAGATCAAGAAAGAACATATCTCTACACACACACACGCAAAATATTTAGGAGAGCCTTTTTGGTTAAAGCAAAAAAACAAACAAACAAACAAAAAAAACCCCTGCAAACCAAGGAAGTATCTATCAGTCGGGGAATAGATGAACAAATTATGGTATATGAATGGAATGAAATATCATTGTGCTGTAAGAAATTATAAGAAGAGTGATTTCAGAGAAACCAGGAAAGATTTGTATCAACGGATGTGTAGTGAAGTGAGGAAAATGAAGAAAAATTTATAACACCGACACTGTAAAGAAAAAGAACTTTGATAAGTATGAGAACTCCTTGTCAATGCAGTTACCAACCATGAATCCAGAAGAAAAATCTATCCTATACCTTTCCATCTTAACTAAATATTCTTGCAACTAGGTGTCAAGCTGGGTTGTTTCTACACTGTCATAGGGTGAAAATGTTATTAACAGCTTCTAATTTAGGGTGCCCTGGAACAAAATTTCAATCACCCTCTTAATTAGACCTCTGGGAAAATCCTAAAACCAGCTTCTTGATGCACTGGGATGGTATTCTCATGGAGAACTCAGGAGGGAGTGGCCTGTCCAGGACACAAGATAGCCCATAATAGACCCAGAGGACCATAGCTAGATGGAATAGCTCAGAAGCTAAGTACCATCAATTACTGGACTAAGTAGCTTTCTTTTTATTTAGACTTCTGGTTAGTAAAAGTAATAACAAGAATGGTTAATATCTGAATAGTACCTATTATGTGCCAAGACCATGCTAAGTTCTTTACTACTATTATCTCATTTAAGCCTCACAATTGTGGAAGGTAGGTGCCATTATTATACTCATTTTTCACATAAGGAAATGGAGGCAAATGGGTTAAGTGACTTGCCCAGGATCACACAGTTAGTAAGTATCTGAGACTGGATTCAAACCCAGGTCTTCCCAACTCCAGAGGCCCAACTCTCTAACTACTATACCACCTGTCCCCAATGACCTCACTTTGATGAATTGTTTCTGATACACACACACACACACACACACACACACACACTCTTTTACTTGTATTTATTTATCAATAAATCCTAGAGAAAGCATGATTGTGGTCTACGTTGTAGATCAATGGGAATAAGAAGGGAAGGAAAGAAGTAGGTGCTATAATCAGGCACCAGATGGGGTGACAGCAGCAGAGGAAAGGAGATGGGTATTTAGGGACTGGGTGCAGGAGATTTCTGAAACTAAGAAGTTAAAAGTAGGTCAGGAGGCTTAAGGTCTTGACCTGGGATTCAACGATCAGTAAAGATTTAGAAAATAGTGAAAAGTCAAAGCCAACGGCAACAGTCCACTGGACTAAGGAGGAAAAACAGGATGGTACAGAAAGCACGCTGGATTCGGAGCCAGACAACCTGGGTTTGAATCCTCTCTGTCATCTCCTCCCTGTGTGACCTCAGGCAAGACTCTTAATCCCTTTGGGCTTCTGCTCACTCATCTGTAAAATTAGGGCATTGGACTGGAAACATAGGTTTCCAAAGTGGGCGATACCACTTCCTGAGTACTGGGATGATGGGGTAGTAGCCTCAGGTGCAATTGGGAAGCATGGAATAAAAATAAGGGGGCGGTAGTAGCATAAGGAAAGAAGAGAAAAAAAATCTGAAAAACCATTCATGCATATTTTATCTATCATGTAACAGAGTTAAAGTTGTAGTGTAGTATAAAGTTGCTTGTGTAAATACACAAAATGCAAGTTATAACCAATCAGTGGTCAAGTCCCCTGGCAGGACCTAACAAGCAAGTGTTGGCAACTGAGTATGTCGCACATCGTTGGGAAGTCCAGCATGCATAGGCAGGAATATGTACATGTAATGATGCTTACAATATGATGCTTACAGTTACATGATGTAATACTGCATCATCAAAATGTCAATACAGTGAAAAACCACAAATTTGCAATCAACTATTACATTTAAGATGCATCATTTTTAAAAAATTATTTTTTTAATAATGCAAATTTCAGAAATGGTAAAGGGTTAAAGAATGTAGATTTTCAGGGGGGCACCGAGTAATTTTTTTTGAAAAGGGGGTGGTAGGCCAAATAAGTCTGGGAATCTCTGGACTAGATGATAGGTTCTAAGGTCCCCTCCAACACCTTTGAAGAGCTGGTGGCCTGAGCAGCTCAGAAAGGTCTAAGGTTAGAATCTCTTCATTGACTTGTTCCCCACCTCTTTCTACCTGGTCTGTACATAGGGGACACCCCATAAAGGCAATGTCCTGAATGTAATGAGGTAGACTGAGTTTTCCCTGATTAGAGTGAATATAGGCATGGGAAACAATCAGGTGATAACTGCAGAGCCTGATCACAAACCAGTTCTTTCCATGTTTTAGTCAACATTTGAGGAAGTCAACAGAGAGACATTGGGGCTAAGTAAAGAAAGTATTAGGCCTGGAGCCTGAAACTGGGTTCAAGTCAATAAATACTCAGACAAGTACTGACCATGAACTTCTCAACTTTTTGAGACTAAATTAGAGACATCTGCTGAGAGACATCCCTAGAGGGAGTTTCCACACTGGAAATTGATCATTAAAAATAAATGAATGAATGAATGAATGAATGAGTGAGTGAGTGAGTGAATAAATAACAAATCTGTTCTTTATTATGAGAGGGACTCAGAAGAAGGACAATTAGAAGAAACAAACTTTACATGTATCTCTCCTCTAGGTCTCTGTAAAGATTAGTGTAAGAATATGTATTAGCAGTAGCTGCAGCCACTGCCAGTGGTACTTAAAAAAAAATGTCTCTTTAGCCAATTTCAGTAATTTGGGTGTTTATCGCTGTCACAGTCAATCCCCATCTATAGAATGCATTAACAGGGATTCTTAATGTGTATGTATGCTTGAGTGGATGCTTGTGTGTGTGTGTGTATGTGTGAGTGATGGTCACTTTTGCAATTCAGTAGAGTCTATTGACCTCAGGATAATTCTCAGAATAATTTTTTAAATAGATGAAACTATACAAGATTATTCTCTATATATTTTATATATGTAGTGTGTGTATATATGTATACAAATATACATATATGTATATATGTATATGTCACCTCACCCCCCCAAATCCCTGCATTAATGAACAGTAGAGGAGTTAGGCCAGGGGAAAGATGGTCTGCTCAGTGGCAGAGGCAGCTGGAGTCTAGTCCTCATGAGTCTCTATGTTATAATGGAAAAAGTGGCTAAGGCTGTAATAGATAGCCAAAGTCACCCAAAAACTTTGTCCTTCCCACTGCTCTGCCCTCCCCAACTCCCAATTCTCTTTGTAGCTAGAAAAGTATCTCCTAGATTATTGTCACAGAGTAATTGTGACACCTACTACAGCCAGGCCACATTTTGAAAGTCAAGAAGTCTAGGTTCAAGGCTGACCTGGGTCACTAAACCAGGGAACAAGTCTTTTAACCATTTTGTTTCCCCATTTGGAAAAGAGGCATAGCAATGTCTGCCTTAGCTCCTTAAACGGGTTGTTATGAGGTTCTGCAAAAATATATATAAATGAGTTTTTAAAATTATGAGGTATTAAATAGGACAAGATATTGTTTTGAAAAATATTAGGTGCTATTTCTTCAGTTCATCCCAATGATCTCAGTATGACAGCCTTGGTGCTCCAGTAGCATCCCCTCAATACCAAGCACAGTTAGTGGGACCCCTTACAGAAAACTTAAGGGAAGAGGGATCTAAGAGTCTCAAAGAATGGGCTCGTCTGGAGAGGTCACAATCTGCAACACTGGAGGTGAGCTACAGGAGAATAGGGAATGATTTGGATTTTGTCTTCGTGCCTCCAAACACTTAAGCAAGAAAGCAGCTAGGTGGTGCAGTGGATAAAGCACCAGTGCAGGAGTCAGGAGGACCTGAGTTCAAATCTCACCTCAGACACTTGACACTCTCTAGCTGTGTGACCTCGGGCAAGTCACTTAACCCCAATTGCCTCATCCTGAGTCATCTCCAGTCATCCTGATGAATATCTGGTCACTGGATCCAGATGACTCTGGAGGAGAAGTGAGGCTGGTGACCTGCACAGCCCTCCCTCACTCAAAACAAAGTCAAGTGCAAATCATGTCATTATTTCTCTGATGGCATGGTCTTCTTCAGCAATGGAGGACAAACACAAAAATCCAAGCACTTAGCACTGGACCTGGCACATAGTAGACACCTGATGAAAGCCTACTGATTAACTAATGAGATTATAGATCCTATCTGAGCATTTGAATATCCTTATTGACTATATAAGACTGGAAAACATAATGGATACTTTGGTCCCCTAGCTGGAATCAAAGCCAAGTCACACAAAAACTTTGTCCTTCCCACTGCTCTGTCCACCCCAACTCCCAATTCTCTTTGTAGCTAGAATAGTATCTCCCAGATGTATTATCATAGAGTAGCTACCTACTACAGAAATCTATTGGACTTCAGGGGCCCTAGTGGTACTTGTGAAAGCTAGTCCTATCAACAGTCTTCTTTCCTCTTGGAATTATTTTCTTTTTGAACGCCACAACTTCTATGTCTGGGGAGGTGGGACCCTAATCCAATCTCTCTACCAACTGCTATGCCAAAAATCCCCAAGCAACCAAGAAAACCTCAGAGATAAAAACAGAATACTCTCTCCAATTGAAAGTTGCTGTTCTTATGGAAAAGATGGAGATATTGGCTAGCTAAGATGACAGCTAGTTGGATAGAGAGCTGGCTTGGTAGCTGGACAAAAGAATATCCATTAATCAACTTGAAGGACATGTCTGGTGAGGTATCCAAGATATCTAAGTGGACTCTATGCTATTTAACATTTTTTCTAACCTGGATAAAATCATAGATGCTATGCTTATCAAATTTGCAGGTGCCACATTTATACAAATTTGCACCAAGCTGGGAGGGAGTGCTAGCATTCCAGAAGATAGGATTAAAAAAAATAAAAGCCTAGAATGTTGAGTTGAATGTCAGAAGAAGAGATGTAATATGGACAAATGCAAATTTGTACACTTAGGCTCAAAAAGTCAATTCACAATCATAAGATAAGGAGGCACGGCTAGAGAGAGGTTCATTTGAAAAAAAATCTGGGAATTATAGGTGACTATGTTTAATTCAAGTCAGCAGTGAGATATGGCATCCAAAAACGCTAATGCTACCTATTGCAGTGGGAGACGTAGTTTCCAGGACTAGAAAGGTGATAGTCTCACTGTTCCTAGCCAGAACACTTCTGGAATATACTTTTCAGGTTAGAGCACTGCATTTTAAGGAGGATAGAGTGAAGAAGAGGAGTCCAAAGGAGGGCAAAATGGATGGGGGAGGTTCTTGAAAACCTGTCACATGAGTATGGCTGAAGGAACTGGGGGTGTTTATCCTGGAGAAGAGGAGGCTTAGCGGGGAACTGATAGCAATTTCCAAGCACTGGAGCTATTGTGCTAGCATATGGAAAAGGGATTAGACTTTTTTCCACTTGGTCCCAGAGGAGAGAACTAGGATCAATGGGTGTAAGATATAGAGAGGCAGATTTAGACTTGGTGGGAAAAACTTCCTAAAACAGAATAAGTTAGGGCTAGTCTCAGAGGGAAGGCATTAAGATTGCGAAAGACTGAGAAAGGATAGAGAAGGTGGGAGTTTAACTGAAATTTGAAGGAAGCCAGAAAAGCAGAGGGGTAGGAGATGAAGAAACAGAAGGTTACAGGTACAGGAGACAAGCAGGGAAAATGCTCAGATTGGGGAGACGCACCGAGGCTGTGCTCAAGGAAGAGCAAGAAGGCCAGTGTCACTGGGCCACAGAGGATGTGGAGAAGAGCTAAGTAAAGATTGGAAAGGTAGGAAAGGGGCAACCACACCAATAAACTGCAATCACACACAGAATTAAGTTAGATTTAAGGGAGAATTTCTTGATAGCAAGAGCTGGCTTTAGGAAATTAGGCCAGAGGCCAAATGAGAAAGTCTCTTATTCCTGAACATGCTGCATGCCTGACAGCGCTGTTCTAAACAGTGAGACAGGAGAAGGATTCATCGAATCCATCATTTGCCTTGCAAATGTTGATGTGACAATTTACGCCATCTGGGCAGAGCCTTTCAGGGCCTGTACATCGTCGTGGCTGACGCAGCCACCTCGAGGGGGGCCCCAACCTCTTCTCCCTGCACAGACTTTCCATCTCCGACAGCGGCAAGGCCACTGGCCTGCTGGCCTGCAGAGAGTGGAATGCAATCTCTGGGCTCTCAATCTTGCACTGCTTACGTTTTGTTTCTAGGTTTTGTTGTAGCAACCGCCCAGGGGAAGCCAGGTATCCATCCCGGACAGAGAGGCAGAGAGGCCCAGGGACCATACTCTGACGTCTGGCCTGGAGGGTCAACGCACCACCGCACATTATGTAACCTCTCCAGCCTTCTCTGAATTCCAGAAGGAGGGTGGCATAAGGAACCTGAGACCCGACTCTCTCATGTCTCTCTGCTGCCTGCTTGCTCAGAATTTGGCCCATGGTGTTGGCCCAACACTCCCAGAGTGCCTGCCAGGGAACTGACCCTCGTTTTCTCTTTACTGAGTGGGAGGGAAGAAGGAACAGCAGGTACTTGAGTCATAGGCCAGAGAATTCATAGGCCTTCTAATCCAACCTCTTCTGGAGACTGAAGCCCAGGCAGTTTAAGTGACTGGCCTGAGGTCACCTAGGGTAGTAGCAAGCAGCAAAGCTAGATCTTCAAGCTAAGTCTTCTGACTCTACACCCCATAGTCTTTCTGCTACCTCACACTGCCAGTCCACCAAAGGGCTTGAGAAGCTGTCTATCTCTTCCCTATTTCCAAATGCTAAACATATTCTCTACTACTTTGCCCATCCCACTCACATCAAGGCAAATTCCCTTTGCCCATCTGCTTACCCAGTCTAAAGTTATCTCCTTCCTGAGATTCCTCTAGAATTTTAGTTCTGAAAGATAGGAGCATTGCAATCAGGTGTTAGGATTAGAAAATGTCTGGGGGGGTGCTGCTTTCCCCCTATGTGGGGGAACCAGGTTGAGCCTCAAGAGCCCATAAGGAAGACCCTACAGGGATGGCCTCGCCCCCAAACCCCCACTGACCACCAGACTAACCTGTTAGCCTCCGCTCCCTTGCCCTCTTCCAGAACACCTCCCAGGCTCTGCTGGTGGAATCCTTGATATGCTCACTGAAGGCTCTCCGGAGCTGAGAGGGTCCCCGCACACCCACCCCAGCCCCTGCAGCCTGGCGGAACTCCATCCAGGGAAGGGCTGGGGGGTAAAGATAGAAGGAAGGCCTGATTGTCTCAGAGAAACTCCCCCTGTCCCAGTCCTGCACTCCTGGCTCCCTCCTTCCCAACTGGATGGTGTGCGAGGCTCTGGAGGAGACGTCTGCCTACGATTAGTTAACACCCCTTTTGGGGAGAGAGAATGAGGGAGGGAGAGAGCAACTCCTTCCCAAGCGCTGAGGTCAGGCTGAGCTGAGAAGGAAGTGGCTGCCCACTTGGGTCTCAAAGCCCCGGAGTGCACACTGCACACGGTGTCAGTAAGCCCGCCCTTCATGCCCCTGTGAGGAACAGAGGAGCGGGTATCCCCAGGGCAGTATTTCTGGGGGAAAGGGGTGACTGTTCTGTGAAACCACTCCTCTCCAACACACACCTACACTCTCTCTGTCTCTCTCTGTCTCACTCTCTCTCTGTCTGTCTCTGTCTGTCTGTCTCTCCGTCTCTCCCTCCCTTCCCCCCCTCGCCCTCCCCCGCCCCAAGGCCCTGCCTTTATACTTAATCAGCTCCTCAGCTCTTTATCTACTCATGTCTTATCAGTTCACTTTTCCATTGCCCATGGCTCCTTCTGTCATTTGATTTGTCTGCAGGGTTTGTGGGAGTCAGGAAGAAATAGCACTCGTTGCTGCCATTTCTTCTCATTTTAAGGGCTCCCCTCCTTCTGTATTATTCTTCTAAGATCCCAACCATATTCATCCATCACTTCTTTTCAAGCTTGCTGGATTGAATTCTCCATTCACAGTGCTATCACTCTTGTCTTGGCCCACATGGCTGGGACTACCAAAACACTGACCTCATCTCCCACCTTTGTCCGTCTCTCTCCTCCAACCCAGTTCTACACATGGCTCCGACACGTGGGAATACTCACAGTTTAAAGTTACATAGTGCTTTACAAATATAGAACATTCTCATGTTCAGGCCCTTCTTGAATACTTTGGTGACATGGGGCTCACTCTCTCCCAAGATGCTTTATTTGTCTGAAAGCTCAAAAGTTAGAAAGGTCTCCATACTGAACTGTGACTTCTATGCTGTGGACCTAGTTCTTCTCACTGGAGTGATACAAAACATATCCAAGCTCTTTTTCACATGAAACACTTTCAAAATTTGGGTTTGCTCTCATGTGCCCCCTAATTTTTTCCTTTTCTAGGGCAGAAAATCCTCCCTTCCTTCAACCATTCCAAATATGACATGGTTTCTGTACCCCCACAGTGCTGGTCCCCAGTCCTGGATGTAATGGGAAACAGTGTGGTACAATGGAAAGAACACTGGGTCTGGAGTGAGAAGACCTGAATTCAAATCATACCTTTCCTACTTGTTACCTGAATGACTTTAGACAAGTCACTTAACCTCCCTGGGCCTCAGTTTCCTCATCTGTAAAATAAAGGTGTTGAATTTAGATGGCCTCCCTTATAGCTCTTAACCTATGATCCTGTTCCAAATGATCAAGGTCTTTTTCTAAAATAAAGTACCTAGATGTGATCTGATGAATGCAGACTAGAGTACAGTTGCACTGTCACTTTTCTCATCCTGGATAATACAATAATTCAGCCTAGATCCCATTAGTTTGATTGTTTTCCAGTCATGGCATGAACATGTAGGGAGGGCTCACTTCCCATAGGGGAGGCTCAAGGAAGGCTTTGTGGAAGAGGCAGCATGTGAACTGGGCCTAATAAGATGGATAACATATCAACAGGAATTCCTGTTGACATCAAACCCTTCCCCAGCTTTCCTTGTCAGGGTTAGATCCTCCCTGAAGTCGTAGTCAATCCTTCAGGGAATTTGCAGATGATAGCTAATGCTTCATAGACAGAATCAGGGATTTTAAATGATCTTCATGTCCAGAAAGCAATGAGGTAAAATTTAATGGTGATAAAAGTGAAGTCTGGTGCTTAGGTTCAAATAGTCAAACATACAATGGGGAGATATGACTTAACAGCTGTTAAAGTGAAAAAGATTTAGAAATATATATACACATGTGTACATACATGCATATGTATCTACATATGAAATCTTGAGAAACAGCTCTTCTTATATGACTAATGCTGGCAATTGCAAGATATTTTGCCTCTAAGTTCAATATCTCTAGGATAAAACATAAACCCTTCCTTCTGTTTAGCTTTTAAAGTCTTTCACTACTTGGCCTCAACCATCTTTCCCAACTCATTGGACATTACTCTCTATCTAGAACTCCTTAATCCAACCAAATTGGCCTTCTCATATGTTTTTCATGCATTGTACTCTATCTCCCATCTCAATGCTTTTGCATAATCTCCCTGCCCGGAATGCACTACCTCTTCACTTCTACCTCCTAGAATCCCTCTCTCCCTTTATAATACAGATTTCAGGGACTGGGAAACCCTGAAAGGCTTCCCGTAGATGGTAAAGTTCCTTAGGGGAGCACTTAGAGCTTGGTCAGACATGGAAGACACCAAATTCATTCACTGCATCCTGGGCCATCATCAGGCATCTTGACTTTTCTCCTGCTACCAGGACTTTGATGACTCAAGAAGAAAGAGTGAGGCTGAGGACTTTGTGCCATCCAACTCACTGGAAAATCAAGATGCCACTCTGTGGTGTCCTTGGTAGTCTTGAACAGTGAAAGATCAACAGCAAAATTGTTGTTGCCTTAAAGGCAGGACTCTTCCTCTTGGTCTGTGTATTCCTAACTTCAAAGATAGTGTTTTGTATATGGCAGACAACATGTCACTGAATACATTGCATTGAAAAACACAAAGATCCTTTTTCACTTTCTCCCCCTCAAAAATGGCTCTTATTTGCCCAGGAATGAAACAGCTGGGACCCTGAAATTTTAGGTAACTCACTGAGCTACCTCTGATAAGACAAACCACTGACTTGGCACTCTGGGTCTTTTCTGGAAAAGTCAGTGGCACCCCCAAGGAACAACAGTAATGCTTTTAAAGAAAAAATTAGAATCTCCCAATCACATGGGTCTCAAAGCTTGTCTATGCCTGAAGTAACATGCTAGTCTTGAATTTGTATGACATATTAAACTTCTACGCTCTCTCCCCTCTGTCATATCATTTTATCTTCCCCCACAACCTTCTAAGGTCAGCATAGAAGGAGTTATTTCTATTTTGCAGATGAGAAAAAAGACTCAGAAAAATGATGTGATTTGGCCATTCCTAGTCTCCAAGGTCCTCTTTCCTTAGATACCTCGTCCTCTTTCCCCTACAATGATTATGATAATTGTAACAACAACAACATATATGTGTGTGTGTTTGTATAAAGAGAGGAAGGGGAAGGGAGAGAGGGAGAGAGAGAGAGGGAGAGAGAGAGAGAGAGAGAGAAAGAAAGAGGGAGAAGGAGAGGGAAAGAGAGAGAGGGAGAGAGAAGGAGAGAGAGAAAGAGGGAAAGAGAGAGAAAGAGAGAGGGAGAGAGAGAAAGGGAGAAGGGGAGAGGGGGAGAGGCAGAGAGAGAGAGAGAGAGAGAGAGAGAGAGAGAGAGAGGGAGGGAGGTAGGGAGGGAGAGAGAGAATGAGAATATTTATTGTGTGCCAGGCACTGTGCTAAGTGCTTTACTACTATGATCTCATTTGATCCTCACAACAACCTGGGAAGGTAAGTGCTATTATTATCCCCATTTTGCAGATGAGAAAATTGAGGCAAATAGACAGAGTTTAAGTGACTTGCCCAAGGTCACACAGCTAGGAAGTATCTAGGTAAATTTGAATTCAGGTCTTCCTGACTCCAGGTCCAGTGTTCTTCCCACTGGACCACCTTGCTGCCTTTGCACCTGACATAGTTGCCTCTCTTCCCTTGAGGTCACTCATCAACAGAATCATATGTTGGGGTTGGAGGTTCAAACCAATGAATCACTGGCCGCATGTCTTCCTGCCTCTCTGTGCCCTTAGGCTGACTCACAAAACCTCCTTGGCCCTTCGGTTTCTCCAGCTGCTGAAAGGGAAAGAACTGTTTACTTCCAGCCAAGTGGGGGTGGGAGTGGGGCCCAAGTAGGGAAGGAATGCTGAGGTTCCATTAGGAATTTTTCCCAGAAGGGGCAGTGAGAAGACCAAGGTTGAAACTTTTAGTTGAGTGGGAGCAAGTGTTAGCCTTGTCTTTACAGAGTAAACCCTGTAAGGGAAATCCTGTGTGGGGGCCAGGGGTGGCAGGGGGCCAGGGGTGGCAGGGAGCAGGGGCAAGAAAGGGGCAGAGCAACAGCTAGGAGAGAAAAAGGCAAGGATGCAAAAATGAAACTAATTCTTAACCACTCAGCAGTGTTATTCAGCCCAGATTTCAATATCTCCATAGCACAGGTCCCCAGACCACGAGTTATTTATTCTGGAAAGGATTCATGGATTCCCACAAAGCCATTGTCCTGCTTCCATTGTAAACAAGCTGTTAGGCTAAAATGGGGCCATGTCATGAAATATTGGTGAGAAATAAATAAATCAAGGAAAGGAACTAGATTATTAACTAATCCATCCCATATGCCGAGGTGTGGGGAGAGGAAAGGGGTAATGGGGGAGGACAGCAACTAAGGAGACCTAGCCCTCCTCCAATTTTCTAATGTAAAATTTGGAGTACTTGTGCTCTGTCCCACACATGATAAGATGAGTCCAAGTGTGTGGAAACCAGTCTCTCTGAGGCCTGGTGTTTCCCCTGACATAAGCCAGCTGGAATTGGGGGGAAAATGGGTGGGCATGATCAGGAGACACAATGAGCGACATAAGCTGTGTGAGGCCTGAGGATTAGGCTCCAGCCATTTATCAGCAAGAGGTTTAGATTTTCCATGAGAACACTGACATTCTGCCTTTGTCTCCTATGCTAAAGATGGTGTGGGGGGACATAGTCACCTCCCAGGACATGTACCCAAGAATGCTCTGGGCCCCTCCTCATAAATATGCTCTTTTGGCATTTGAGAATTCACTCCATTTCATCAAATATCATCCTCTCCTGGTTATCTAGGAGGAGAGTAAAACACAAGGGGGAGAGGGGGTTGGGTTCTCTGCTTGGTGGATTACCTTCAGCCAACTTTTTAAATTGAAGACAGCTTTTTCCCCTGCCCAGCCAGAGGAATACAAACCATTACCGACTGCAGATGGGATCAAACAAAATATGGAAGGTTAATTTACTTACCACCAAAAACTCGTGATGCCTTCTGAAGTCTTGGAGTGTCTATCTGCAAGCCTCACGACCAAGTCACCTAGGAAAGATGTAGAGTCATGGGCACAGGCAAAGCAGTCATCCTGGGCTGTGATTTGAGATGCCTCCATCACTCCTCTCATCTTAGGCTGAAACTCAAAATGAGCCAATTTGTACAGCACTCCTGTCTCAGGTATAAATGCCAGGATTCCTACTGGGCTTCTCCAGCTCAGGTAACTTGTTGGCCAGGGGTCAGATGAATAAAAGTCAAGTCCAGAGCAAACATTCCTGGCTGGATTGGAGCCTGGCTGGTGTTCTGCAGTACAGATGGTGTCAATTTTGCCAAAGGCAGCAAACAATTATCCTGGTTCTCCCTAAGAGCTCTGAGCACTGTAACCCTCCTCAGTCCACCAGTCCTCCAACACTCACCTTCTCTGGGAAGCCTGCCCAGACAATTTCAGGCAATACCACTCTTTGGCCTTGTAGAGTGTCCATGGCATTTACTATCTTTGGAGCACTTTATTATTTCTTGTCTTGCATTTAAAAAAAATAAATTATTCCCTGTATTCAGTGCAGAAGAAAGGACCGAGTTTGGAATCCCAGAGATCCTGAGTTGGAATCCGGACAGCACCAATTATTTCTGGTGTGCTGTCAGTAAGTCACTTACCCCTTCTAGGCACTAGCTTCCTTATCTGTAAAAGGAGGGAAGTGGAACTAGAAAAAAAAACAACACAAAAACTCAAGAGTCCTTCCCACTATTAGCTTATCTAAGAAGATGGAGGGTGACCATGTAAGAGCTCCTCCCAGATCTGTTATTAAAGGGGTGGGAGAAGCAGAGAAGGGGTAGGCCTAGGCTGCCACCTAAACACTGGCTACTCCCGGGCCATCACTGTAGTCCACAGAAACTCATCCTCCTGCAAAATCAAATCAGCTCTCAAACTCATACCTCCTCCACACCCCCTGCCTTTTGGGGCCCTCTGCCTCTCCAATAGGAGTTGGGTGGAAGGTAGACCCGAGGCAGAGCTCCTCCTAGATCCTCTATTTAAAGATCAAACCTAGGACTGACGCTTCTTCTTTTCCCACCTGGCCTCAGGACGTCTTCATCCACACCAGGTAATATGCGTTCTCCTCCCCCTCTCTCACCTTTTCAGCTCTGATAGCTCTTTGAAGGCAGGGACTGACCTTTGGCTTTCTTTATATCCCTGGTACAGTAGGTGCTTGATATATGTACCTTTGATTCAATCCTCCTGTCTCTTCCTGGAGCTGGGCCACCTGCTGTCTTCCTGATCCATATCTCACCACTAGACCCAGATGGAGAAAGAAAAGTGAGGCTGGTGACTTTGCACAGCTCTCCCTCACTTAAATCCAATTCACCTTCAAGTCATGGTATCATCTTCCTGATCCTCTTTGAGAATGGAGGACAAAACACAACCACAGTGGATGATCAGCAAGGTATGCTGGTAAATGTTTAACCATTGGCTCTCCAGGGGGAAAAAATGAACTTGTGATTCACGTTAAAGTTCAATCTACATTAGCAACATTTTCCCCATCACTTTCTAAGGTCTAGATAATCAACAACACCATAGATCAAGCTCTGATTTGTAGCACTTGTTGATTTCTGAGTCATGTGTGCTACGCTGAAAAATGAACAATTCTAGAGAAAGTCAAACTTGGCCCCAGAAAATCCCTGTTGTTCCCTCAGTGGAACTGTGTGCTTCCTGATGTTCTGGGCCATATTTTTATCATCACCATGCCTGGCATACAATAGGTGCTCAATAGTAAATGGTCGATGAGTTTAGAAGTCCTGGGGTCAGCAATCCCCATCCTTCACATTGTCTTTGTGTTGTCTCTGGGTTGGTCCTCCTCTTGGACGTTGACTATGAAATCCTGATTATCATTCCTTGTTGAAAGACCTAACTAAGGCTGAAGGAAGCCTGGCTCTTGCGTGCATGGCATTCAAGAAGCATGCATGGACAGTGTTAGAAGTTGACAGGTGCATAAGCAAAAATCACCTCCACCTTATATGAATTGTTTCTCTCAGTGGTCTTGGCTAAGCTAAGGGAAACTTAAGTTGGACTTGAACAGAGGCCCAGAGCTTGCAGATCTGGGCAAGAAGTACTAGGGCTATCCTAAAAGGGAAAGAAGGATTCAGAGCCATCCTTAAGAGGTGTAAATGCTTATCGAATGAATAAATGATTGTAAGACTGGAGAAAACTACCATGTGATGCTCTCCCTACCAGGATTTTTATGTAGTGAGGGGTAGCTAGGTGGTACAATGGATAGAGCACAGGACCTAGAGCCTGGAAAACTCATCATCCTGAGTTCAAATCTGGCCTCAGACACTTATTAGCTCTGTGACCCTGGGCTTGTCACTTAATGCTGTTGGCCTCAGTCTTTTCATCTGTAAAAATGAGCTGGAGAAGGAAATGGCAAACTGTTCTAGTATCTTTGCCAAGAAAACTCCAAATCGGGTCACAAAGAGTTGGACATAACTGGAAAAAAATGACTGAACAACAGTGTTTTCCAAACTTTTTGAGTCTGAGGACTCTCTTCCATTAAAAAAAAAGTTTTACTGATGCTTCTTCCTTTTATTTATATAACACTGAGTTCTGAATACGCACCTCTCCCCTCTTCAGAAATTCTTCTCTTGTAACAAAAAATGGAATTAAAAATCCCACAGTTCATCAAAACCAGCCAGCACAAAGGCCATGTCTCATATACCATAAGTAACTGCCCATATCCATAGTTCCCACCAATCTTTCCAACAAAAGAAGGAAAGTGTGTTGTCTTATCTTTTAAGTTCCAATCTTGGTAGTTACAACTGCATAGCATTGTTATGTTTTAGTCTTGTTTCAGTTTACGTTATGGAAGTCATTATATATATTGTTTCTTTGACTCTGCTAACTTCAATGCATATACCCTTTTTTTCTCTGAATTTCTCATATTGGTCATTTCTTACAGCACAATGATATTCCATTCAACTATCACCATTTATTTAGCCATTTCCCAATAGACAGACACTCATTTTGTTAGTTCTTGGAACCCTTTTTCAGCATTAAAAAAAAAAAATCTGTGGACCTTCACATAGCACTTACTCTATTAGCATCTGTTGACAGAGAAAATACATCATGACAAAGTGCTAGTATGAATTCAGCAACACTTCATTTCTTTTTACTATTTTGTACCAGACCTATCATTTCTTGGTATAGGGAACTCCCAGTATGGAAACTCCTTCTACCAATACAAATCAGCATTTATTCTGTATTTCCAGAGAAGTGTCAGAGGCACTGAGATATTAAGTGACTTGCCAATAGATAGACAGATCTGCAAATAGATATCTATCCATAGGTAGATATGTCAAAGTGTATATGTAAGGCAGGACATGAACCCAGGCCTTCCTGACTTCTAGACTGACCATCTAACCACTAAGTTAATATGTCTCTCTCAGTAAAGTTTTTAAAGGAGTTTGTATTTTACTAATTACAATAGTATCTATGTACATCTGAAAAACAGTTTGAAATTGTTTTTAAGTGGCTTAACCCAGCTCATAAAGCCAGTTTGTGTCACAGGCAAGACTTAGACTAAAGTTCTCCTGACTCCTAGGCCCCTTTCCCTCTCTGTCTATCATTCTTCCCTTACTAGAAGGTAATCTTGAAGGCAGGAGCTGTGTTTTATTCATCTCTGTATATCTGTTCCCACCTCACCACCACCTCCCAGCACCAACCACAGGACTTTATGAAACAACTGAAACATTTGAAAAATATTCATATGAATGTTGCTGTGTGACTATAAGTAATGGAACACTAGTCAGTCTCCAAGGATTTAAAAATGAACATCAGCATGGCAAGTCTGAGTAGGATGTAGCATATAACAAGTAAGGAATTTTAATGAGGAACAAGACTAATGGAATATTATCAGTGAAATGTTCATCCTTTGTTTTGAAGAGGACCAAACACCTCATGAGCTGATGTCTTGACTTGCATGTGGATTGGATTTAAGTCTCACCAGTCTCACTCTCTCCGCTCCAGAGTCATCAAAGTTCAGTGCAAGACAAAAATTAAAACACCTGGCAATGGCCTAGGATGCAGCGCATGATCTTGGTGTCTTTGATGTCTGGCCAAGCTTCAAGAGCTCTGTGGCTTTCACCTATGAGTCAGAAATAACATGGATTGCTCACTTGGTAGGAGTGAGAGATAACCAATGGATAATCCACGTGCTCCACTGATACCCTCAGAATGTCAGGAGAACTGGAGGAAGGCCCTCTGTATGGTGAATGAGCTCCCATAGTGAATTTATGGCAGCACATCAACAGAAATCTGATAGGATGGGCAAGTATGGATGAACTGTATGACTGTATCATTGGAGAGAATATCTACACTGAGGAAATCATGGATCCATTTAAGAAGGTGTGTCAGTCAACAAGCATTTCTTTAGTACCTACATTGTGCCAGGCATTGCACTAAATACTGAGAATAGACAGAAAGACAAAAATGGTATCTCCCATGACCTCTAGGAGCTCACAACCTAATAGCGAAGACTCCTGCCTGAAGTCATACAGGCATACAGGGAAGAATAAACAATTACGTGCAAAGAAGAAAGGAACAGGATAAATGAGAGAGAATCAACAGGGAGAGGGCACTCACATTAAGGGGAATAGGGAAAGGCTTCTTTTACAAGGAGGGATTTTAGTTGGGACTTGAGGGATGCAAGGGAAACCAGGAATTGGATATGACTAAGAGGAGAACCCCAGGATGGGAGATGGCCAAGGTCTCCTCATCCGTAAAAAACTTCCACGTTGCACTACTATCATCCTATACTTCTCCTTTTTTTATAACCAAACTCCTAGAAAAGACTATTTATTTTATTATTACATTATTTATTATATTAATTTTTATGACTTTTATTATATTATTTATGTTATAATATATTTATAATAAAATATAGTAATTATATTATAAGTTATATATGTATAAATGTTATAAATTATATATATTTATTATTTATTGTATTATATTTTATTATTATCCATTTACTATCTTGACTTATTTCCCAACTCCTCAAAATCTGATTTTAACCTTTCTGTGTCTCATGATTCTGCTGAGAACCCTTTTCTTCTTACCTATCTGACCACACTTCTCATTTTCCCATTCCTAGATCATCAATGCACACCTTGCCTCCTAACTGGGCATACCTCATGATTTTCTTCTGGACCCTCCTCTCTTCTTTCAATAGTCTCCCTCTTAGTGATCTCCTCAAGTCATCACGGGTTCAATTATTATTGGGTGACAGCTGGGTGACACAGTGAATAGACCCCTGAGTCTAAAGTCAGGAAGACCTGAGTTCACATCTAGCGTCAGACACTTAATAGCTGTGTGATCCTGGGCAAGTTATTTAACCTTTGTTTGCCTCAGTTTCCTTATCTGTAAAATGGGGATAATAATAGCACCTACCTCTCAGGGTTGTTGTGAAGATTAATCAAGATAATATTTGTAAAATGCTTTGGAAACCTTACAAATGTGTGCGTGCATGTACATCTTTAAAAAAAAGGACTTCACGGTTAAAAACAAAGAAGAAAAGGGAACGAAAGAGGCAGACGGGAATTCTGATCTGTTTTGTAGATGAAAAGGAATAACGCCTGGACCTTTGATGTCATGGGTATAGTGTACTTTCAGGTGAAGAAAGTTCCCTCTCTTGATGCAGGTAGACACCTTCTCTATGACACTGTCTTTGAGAGTTACTTGAGGACAATGAGAGGTTTGTTAATTTGTCTAGGATCACACAGTATGTGTCCAAGGCGGTGAATCTGTATCTTCTTGGTGACAAGGCCATCTCTCTATCCACTACCCTATGTTGTACTCAAAGATGATGTCATGTCATAGAACAAGCAACCCAACCCTGTTATATAAGTGACAGAGTTTAGAGTCTAGATTCAAGCATCCAGCTCTAAATCTGTTGCACAATGGAAGTGGAAAAAAGTGTCACAGATGGGGAAAAAAAAAGGATCATGGAACAGTTGGAGCAAAGCAGCTGCTCCTGGAGAGGGAAAAGCTGGATCTTCTGAGGGAGGAAGCAGTCTCTTTTGCTTTGAGAAACAATTAAGTGAATCCATCAAGTAAAACTCAGAAGAAGAAGAGATTGGTAGTGAATGTTAGGGAGTTTTTGCTGAAGGGGCCCAAGGCAGTTATTTATCAACCTGATATTAACAATAGAAAGAAGTCGGCTATCTTCCAGGGGCACAACTCTGGCATGACTAAGAACCTCCCTAAATTGATGGATGACTGCTACCCACTTCAGGTGAATTCATGTAAGGACAATGATATTGCCAGTTGAAATCTAGAAAGCGTTACTAAGGGTTACGAAGTCTCAGGTATGAAACTGAAGACCCTAGAGATAGGGGGACTATTTTGTCTTCTGCCCACTAAAGGGTGGGCTTTGGAAGAACAGGCAGATTTGTGAAGATGATGATTGGTTAAGAAGACTGTGACTGAGAATGGAACTTGGAATTTATAATCAAAACCATCAATGGTGTATATCTAATAAGGGCTAGAAAAAGTAGATAGTAATCTTGCAACTCAAATCAAAATGGAAACTAGAAGGAAGAAAATGCTTACACAAATTGACTGAACTAGAGGTCACAGAGTATAGCTATAGTGTAAGGGAAAGAAAGGTAGTAGAGACACCCAGAAATTTGCAAAAGATGATGACCAATAAAATAAAATAGAATTGATGGTTGCAGATATCTATATAAATGCATGAAGTATAGATGACAAGTAAGACAGGCTAAAGAACTTGCTAGAAGGAGGCGAATTTGATTTCATCAATATCACTGAGACATGGTGGAACGGGGCCCATAACTAGCAAATGGCTATGAAAAGTTACACCATACTCAGATAGGTTAAAAGAGTAGGAGCAAGTAGCCTTGTGTGTAGATAGTGTGTGTGTGTGTGTTCATCTTTCGTTGCCAAAGAAGACCATGCCAGCAGAGAAGTAATGACATGACTTGCACTTGACTTTGTTTTGAGTGAGGAAGAGCTGTGGAGGTCACCAGCTTCACTTCTCCTGCAGAGCCACCTGAATCCAGTGACCAGATATTCATCAGGATGACTGGAGATGACCCAGGATGAGGCAACTGGGGTTAAGCCCAAGGTCACACAGCTAGTGAATGTCAACGGTCTGAGGTGAGATTTGAACTCAGGTCCTCCTGACTCCTGCACTGGTGCTCTATCCACTGCACCACCTAGCTGCCCTCCAAATCTAGTATTCTTTCCATTAATACCATGTCACCTCTTTACTTATTGAGTCCTGTCACTCAACCATCTTCTCCACAAGGATACCCTGAAGGACTCTGTCAAATGCCTTCCAGAAATCTAGTTATACTGTGGCTCTGTATTCCTCTGAGCTACCTATTTAACAATGACACTGTCAAACTTACCAGAGCTGTACACGAAGTGCCATCAAACCATATAACAAAACCCCTCCTGTGTATTTATGCAGCAGTTTTTTCAATTTAAGTACAGGACTTCCTATTTGTTTTCTACGCTGCCTCTGGCCCAAAGTAAGGAATCTGTTAGTAATATCTAAGGTAAGGTCACAGAACCTTTCTTTCCCTTAGAAACAAACAAAACAAAAAGCCACACCCTAAGACTTTCAAATCTCTCTCATGGTAATGAGACCATCATCCGCACACAGAGTTCATCCAACTCCAATCTTTTGTGGGGGAGAAAGGAGCAAAGTTGTTTAGAAAGAAAAAGGAGTGTTAACAACATCCACTTCTTGTCAATTGCCATTGTTTGTTGTGGTGAGCTAGCCTAATGAATCAGTGAAGCTGGGAGGTGAAATCTTATCTAATGGATCTGACAGTGCTGACTCTCTCACTATTGAACCAATGGCCTTTTGCAGGCTACAAAAAGTCAATATTGCCCCAGATAGATGATCTGTCCCTTAGATTTTGTTAGGTCTCAGTTTCCCCACCTAACAAATGAAGATGAACCCTATTAATTTCTAATGCCTTTTTTCAGTTCTGACATTTCTCTGTTCTAGTGTCCCTTTTAGTTCAAAACACCTTGTTCTTCTAGACCTAAGATGCCTTCCAGCACTAACATTTTTTTACTATAAGGTAGATGGTTTTTTCCTCTTATAAATTAGGACAGGGTAGGCTTTTCCTGATACTTACTCCCCAACTCTTCTGTGTCCCAGGAAGAAAGGCAGGTTAAACTGAATCAACTCTGGTGAACAGACTGATACCTAGAAATTTCACCTACCTTAGTCAGGGAGAAAGGCAATAGTAGGTTATCTTCCGATAGATAGATGGATGGATGGATGGATGGATGGATGGATGGATGGATGGATGGATGGATAGATCGATAGATCGATAGATCGATCGATCGATAGATAGATAGATAGATAGGACAGGTAAGTGGCATAGTGGACAGAGCATCAGGCATGGAGTCAAGATGTCCTTGGTTCAAATCCACTCTCAGAAACTTCCTAACTATGTGATCCTGGGCAAGTCACTTAACCCTCTCTTTTCTTTAATTTCTTCATTTGTAAAACAGCGATAATAGCACTTACCTTCTAAAGTTGGTGTGAGGACCAAACAAGGTAATAGTGGTAAAGGGCTTGACACAGTGTCTGGATCATAGTAGATGCTATAGAAATATTAACTATTGTAATACATACATACATCTATATTCACACATGCACACATATGTCCATATATGTATACATACAATTTTATTTTTATTCTGAACTTAAATACCAAATAAAAAAGGGCATTTCCATATATATAAAAGAGAGTTGTATACAAAACTGCTGCTGTCTATAATATAAGCTTTCTTTCTTTTTAAGTATAGAAGTTCAACTTGTAGTTTTTAAAACCATTCTGCTCATCTGTGTTTTCTGGCCTTCCTTCTATTCTCTGCTCAGCATTAAAAACGAAAATTGTTCAATAGTCCTCTTTTTTCTTTTATTTTTATTTTTGTTTCTTTCCTGGAGATGATCTCAGAGAGAAGGAACTAGCATTAAGGCAGACTGAGAGACTTCCCATCTCTTAGCAGAGATCTCAAGAAAGCTAGAAGGCAAAAGACAAGGAGAGAGCATTCCAGGCACACCTGGAGGGCAGCCTGGGGAACTGTCTAGGGTTGAGATGGAGTGATGTGTACAAGAAATAGCCAGGAGACCAATGTCATTGGATTGCAGAGTACGTAGAAGTGAATAAGTACAAGAAGATTAGAAAAGTAAGAGGGGGCCAAGTTATAAAAGGCTTTAAAAAGCAAAGAGAGGATTTTGGATTTTATTCTGGAGGTGATAGGGTGCCTGCTGGAGTTTATTGACTAAGGCGATGGCATGGTCCAACCTATACTTTAGGAAGATCACACTGACAGCAAAGTGAAGGATGGAATGGAGTAGGAAGAAACTTGAAATAGGAAAACCAAAATGTAGGCTGTTGCATTATAAGTCCAGGCATGAGGTGATGAGGGCTTGCTTAAGGGGAGTAGTTGTGTTAAGGTAAGAAGGGGACGTATGGAGAGATGTTATGAGGGAGGATAGGACTTGGCAACAGATTGGATATGGGGGAGCAGGAGGTGGAACCTTCTAATGTCATTGCCCTATTCTGTTGGGATTCATGTCACGAAGGGCAAAACAGCCAGAATGAACTGGTTTTCCTTGCCTGGATTGCCAAGGGCCACTGGAGTCTCATGACCAGGTCTTGCTACCTCATACTACCTCTTTCCCCCTCTCCTCCTAAAAGTATAAAGAATCTTTCATGGGTCTCTTGGTTGGGAAATCTATTGTTCTGAATTATGGGACATCCCTCAGAGTGGTAAGGTTTCCCACCCTGTTATCTCAATTAAAAATACTTTATTCTATAATTCATCTCTGATTTATTTCAGGATTTGACATTAACTAGGTTGTACTCCTGGGAGATTAGGAAGATGGTGGTAATAGAAAAGTGAGGAAGAGAGGGAGGTTTGGGGGGATAGATAACGGGTTCAGTTTTGGACGTGTTAAGTTTAATATATCTATGGGACATCCAGTTTGAGATGTCCAATAGATAGCTAGAGATTCGATTCTGGAAGAGAGGGGAGAGGTTAGGGTTGGACAAATAGATTCAAGAATCTTCTGCTTAGAAACAATAATTGAATCCATGGGAGCTGATAAGATCTCCAAGAGAAATAGTATAGGGGGAGAAGGATAAGCATGACCTGGATTAAGAGCCAGCAAAGGAAATTGAGGAGAGGTAAGAGAAGCAGAAAGCATAGTGTCATAAAAACCTAGAAAGAAGAAAAGAGTAAGGAGAATAGCATGATTGATTGTGTCAAAGGTTGCAGAGAGGTCAAGAAGAATGAAGATTGAGAAGGGATCATTAAATTTGGCAATTAAGAGATCACTGGTAACTTTTCATTGAATGATGAAGACAGAAGCCAGGGTAGAGAGAGTTCAGAAGCGAGTGAAGGGAAATGGAGGCATCAGTTATAGACCACGTCTTCTCAAGGAGATTAGTAAATATAGAGCCCAAACTGAACTGATATTGGGTATAACAGTCCATCTTGGGGAAAATGGGAAATAGATGAGTTTTGGAAACAAAACATAAGACTTCCATGAAGGCATTATGAAGTAGTGATGGGAGAGATTTCAATTATCCAGCCATCTGATGATGGTCTCTTTCTGCCAAGAGGACTACAGCTAATAATTTTTTTGGCTTGCCTTAATGAAAATTTCCCCCTTTGAAAGGTAGAAGTGACAGTATAAGTTGGAGAATGTTCAGAAGAGCAAGTCAAGAATGGTGAGGGGCTTGAGGACCAGGATATTGGAAGATCAATTGAAGGAATGGAGAATTTTTAACTTGGATAATATTTACAAAGGGTATGACAACAGGATCAATTATTTAAAACCATATTATGTCCAAATTGGATTTATTTCACTTGGTACCCGAGAGCAGATCTAAGAAGGACGAGGGAGTAGGGATAGGGTAGTCTCTTTAAGTTTGACATCAAGGTTAAATTTCCTGATTTAGAGCTATCCTAAAGTGGAATTGACTAATTTGACACACGGTAGGTTCATTCTTATTGGAATTCTCTAAACAAAGACTGGATGACCACCTTTGAGATACATTGTACGGGTTATTCCTGTTCAAGTATGAGTTGGACTAGATGACCCTGCAGCAACTTCCACCTCTGAAATCCTGCAATTCTGTGCTTTTCCCAAATTACTTCATCATACAGCAGAGAGAACAGTAGTAACCCTTCTTCCACAGAGGAAAGTGAGGACACTCTGGATGAAAAGACTTGCCCAAGGTCAAATGGCTGTAATTATAAAGCAATATTAGTAACTAACATATGTATATAGGGTTTATTATTTCCAGTCACTGTGCTAGGTACTTTACAATGATTATTTCATTTGCTCCTCACAACGCCCCTGGGAGTTAGGTACTATTTTTATCCCCATTTTACAGTTGAGGACATTGAGGTAGGCAGAGATTAAGTTACTTGCCCAATGGTAGTTTTTGTTGTAGTTGTTCAGTTATGCCTAACTTTTTGTGACCCCATTTAGGGTTTTCATGGCAAAGATACTAGAGTGGTGTGCTATTTCCTTTTCTAGCTCATTTTACAGATGAGGTAACTGAGGTAAATGACTTCCCTAAGGTCACACAGCTAGTAAATATCTGAGGCCAGATTTGAACTCGCAAGATGAGTCTTCCTGACTCCAGACCTTGTACTCTATACTCCACTGTACCACCTAGCTGCCCATTACATGGTAGTAGTAGCTAACGTATAGCACTTAACTACTTAGGTGACAGATACCGTGCTAAGTGCTTTATGTTATCTCATATGATCCTCATAACAACCCTGAGAAGTAGGTGCTATTTTTATCACCCCCATTTTACAGATGAAGAAACTGAAGCAGAGATTAAGTGACTTGCCCAAGATCACACAGTGTCTGAGGTTAGACTTGAATTTAGGTCTTCCTGAATTCTATCCCCCACACCACCTTAGCTATAGGCTAGTAACTCTTGGTCATTATGTTAGGTTTGTTTCTGATTTTATAATGGTCTAAGTTTAATAGTTATGAAAGGAGTCTTGATCTCTCTCCCCCTTCTCCTCCCTTTCCCCCATTGAGAGAGTCAGAACTCTCTAATGATTTGGGGTGATAGGAGTAGGGGGCAGGGAGCTTTCAAACTCATGCTAGTAAAGGTTACTCTCTCCTGTGTGACTTCCAGAGCTGTCCTATACTCTCATGCCACAAAGAAACATAAGGAAAGGATCAAATGTTGAGAAATGAAATTAAATCAATCAAATGCTGTGTTTAACTGAATTTTTTAAAAGGATATCATTAGATATGAGTGCCAATCACACCCAGTTCAAATCAGGTTGGGAAAAATTTTTTTGTGTACCAGCTACCAGAATGAGCACCTATAAATAACACAGACACAGACATAGACACACACACACACACACACACACACACACACACACACACACACACATATATCTCTCTACTCATTTAGAAGTCACTTCTTACGGTCTCCTGTGCAGGATTTCTGAGTCCAAAGCTTATGTTCTAGCCAATATACCGAAAAGGTTGGACTTGTAGACTTATCTTCTTCTGCATAGAAATGATCTTGAATCCCTGGGAACTGATAAGATCCCTGAGAAAATATGCAAAGAAGAGGACCCAAGATAGAGTTGGAGTTAACACCCCACACCTGGGGGTAGGATATGGATGGTTAACCTGAAAAGGAGACTGGGGAGTAGTCTGGAGGAGAATTGGGAGAATCAAGTATCATGACACCCAGGGAAGAGGACAGAATCCAAGAGGAGGTGATGATCAGCAGTTTCAGTCATTGAAGAGAGATCACGAAGGATGAACATTAAGAAAAGGCCACTGGCATATACTACGGAGAGGAATTTCAGTGGAATGGTGGGGTCAGATTGCTAGGGGACAAGAAGGGAGTGCCAAGTCACACTGTAGCAACAGGTAGAGAGCTTTTCTTAGGAGTTCAGCTGTGAAAAAGAGCTATAGGACAATAGTTTGAGGAGGAGGGTGTTATGATCAAGTTAAAGTTTTTAAAGGTGGGGCAGATGTGGACATGTTGGTAGAATAGGAATGATCAAATAATCCAGGGCTGGAGAATCACAGATCTGAAAGGGACTCTGAGATCACTTAATTCAATGTTCCCCCATTAGCCATGAAATCACATCTTTATGAAATTCAAAACTGTTTTTCTAGGTGATCTAAAATATCCTGAAGGTTAAGAAGGGGTGGGGGAGGAAAATTTGAAATTAGATTTCATCAAGAACAAATTAAGCCTGTTTTCATATTCCTCACAAATACAAGAGAGTATTACATAAATATATGTATGTATATATATATGCATATGCAATTTCATATTTCAGAAGGAAAAATATCACCAGAAATTAAATTTTCTCATGGAATTCCAATTCACATCGTATTGCAAAGTTCCCATAGAGCTTTTTGGGAAGTATTCTTCTTTCTGCATTTTAAATGCTTTTATCGTGGCCCTGTCTAGGGAAAGGGAGATGGATTAGATTACCTCTTAGCCACAGTTACTCAAAAGATTGTGATTTTATATGCCTTTGACATGAAGAGATCTTATTGTAGAATCATAGAATGAAAAGAGATTATCTAGTTTAATAGCCTCGTTTTACAGAAGAAGAAACTAAATTAATTTACTATAGTAAATTGCCCAACATCACACAAGTAGAAGGCCAGAGTGGGACTCACACTCAGGTCTTCCGAACATATACCACCCAAACTGAGGGCTTTTTGACTACAAATCTAGTGCTCGTTTTACTCCTGGTCAAGTCTTTCAAGATGCTCCAATGAGTCTGTTCCTTTATTTGGGTTTTCAATCTTGACTGTGGGACTCCCTCCCTCCCCACTTTTTCCTTAGATTAAAGAAAATTCTAATTCATCCAGTTTTACTTTCCCACATTTTGTCGATTTGCATAACAAGGTGTGGAATAGAGCTATATCTTATAAATGTCATTACAATTGCTTACCATGTCCTTGGCTCTCAGCTAGTTAGGGGAAATAGGAAATTTGTATGACTTGGACCCTGCCCTCAGGGAGCTCAGGGGTCCAAGATAACAACATGGATGGTTATAAGGACTTGGCATTTGACTTGGACTTTATAAGATGGGTAGGAATTCAACTGAGCAGCCAGGTAGTATGGTAGAGAGAGTGCTGGGTCTGGAGTCAGGAAGACTCATATTCCTGAGTTCAAATCTGGCCTTAGACACTTCCTAGCTGTGTGACTCTGGGAAAGTCACTTTAACATATTGGCCTCAGTTTCCTCATCTGTAAAATGAGCTGAAGAAGGATATAGCAAAGTACTCCAGTATCTTTGCTAAGAAAACCGCAAATGGGGCCACAAAGTTAGACATGACTGAAAACTACCAAATACAGTAAGGAATTCAACAGGCAAAGATGGGAAGTAAGGGCATCCCAGGCATTGAGCACGGCTTGAGCAAAAGTCACTGGAGGCAGAAAGTAATCTCAGAGTACAGAGTTCCTGGAAGGGAATAAAATGTCTGACATAAGGCTGGAACTATTGAGTGGACTGACTCAGATAACAGATCGAAAGATAGGAGCCTCAGAGGTCCTACCATCTATGGATAAGGAAAGTGAGGCCCAGGGAAGATATATGATTTTCATAAGGTCACACAAGTAGTAATCATTAGAGGCAGGATTTGAACACAGGGTGTCCTCTGCTTCTCGATATGGCATCATGCCCAGACTGGGTAGTGGTCTCCTGAAAGAAAGACAACTCTGTTAGTTTAAGTACAGGGAAACCTGTGGCAGAAAGAAGTAGAGGAAGGAAAGATGTGCCAGAGATGTCTTTCCTGCTTTCAAAATTGAGGCCTGACATCTATCTTTCTCTTCCCTAAGACTTCTAGCCAGTCAAGAGTCACATTTCCTTAAAGGTTTTGTGATGTAACAAGGCATTCTTTCTCCTGAACCACACTGCTTCTCATTGTACAACCCACTACTGCTTACGAGTGAAAATGGGGTGTTTTAAAAAATTGTGTAATTTACCATATGATAAATACTTATTTGTCCAGAAATACTGAAGAATAGTCTTATCTAATAATAATAATTAGTATTCATACATACATTCATTCACACAGGTTTGCAAAACACTTTTCTATAAGTTATCTACTTTTATCCTCAAAACAACTTTGCAAGGGAGATACTATCATTATCTCCATTTTACAGATGAAGAAACAGAGGAAGACAGAAGTTAAGAAGCACATCTATTAAGTGTCTGAAGATAGATTCGAACTCAAGGCTTCCGGTCTCCAGGTCCAGTGCTTTATACACTGGCTACCTAGCAGCTTCAAGTTAATTATCTAGTTAATAAAATAGTCTGCCTGAAAAGTTATCGTATTTACTTATAAGAAGGATTGTCTTTCAAAGAAAAGAAAAATCTACTTAATACAAGCCATATCAATGAACAAGCTTTCTTTGATGACTGATTCCTACCATTTTTTTACATCTGCAAACCAAGTTTTAGTTTTGAAAATAACATTCAAAGCAAAACAATTCTAGATATTCTGAATATTGATTTGGGGGGGGTGGGGAGCAGTATAAACTCTCTAATAAAAATGGGTGAACCCTACCAGAATCTATGCTGAGCCACTAATATTGTCACTTTCTCCATCGTGATAAAAGGTTTGAAGCATCTCTCTCCCCAGCTTCAGCAGTGGTAGGTGTAGCACTAATGAGCACTATTGTGTTTATGGAATAAATCTATACCCCTTTTTAGATAAACAGGACTGCTGGATAAAACTTAATCAGGGATAGGTTCACACCAGTAATTTGACTGGTATAAGGTGTTGGGATTGGAAGCTCAATTCTGTGTGGACAGTCTCGGGCGGGTAAAGGTGGGAGCTTCTAAATCTTAGAGCTCTCACGAGACCCCCCCAGGAAACGGCAGGGAATCGAGGTGAACTGAGCTATCTCGAGTAATTCCGCCTCTTCCCGTGAGAAACGTGATGGGAGAGAGATCTCCCCGCCCTCGAGATTGTCCCGGATCTGGGCACACCTAGTTACCTAACAGCACGGTATTCAGATGCAAACTATGCGGCTGAAGGTTAAGTAGGATTGAGGAAGCCTGAAAGCTCTCTTAGCACGTGAGGAGCCAAGAGGACAGTAGGCTCCGCTTTTCTTCTTTCCTCTCTCCCCTCCCCCTCTCTCCCCACTTGTACTTCTACTTCCAATCCCTTAAGATCTTAGCCTCCTTAGGAAATCTCCCCCTCTTCCTCCTAAGGAAGACTCCCCTGCACTTGTAACCGAGACCCTGAAATAAAGCTCAACCCTTGTTCGACTCTGGAACGTCCTTTCTCTCATATGAGCATCCGGTTTTGGCCAACCGAAGACCTCGGAGGTGAGGTAAGAAGACTCGGGTAGCCCACACAGGCCTCTAGGCCTGGCAGTTGGCACCCCAACAGAGGACTGGGAGCACAGATAATCCTGGGTGCTTTGGGAACACCCGGAAGAGGCTGTGAAAGAAGCGAGTCCCGAATCCTAGATTCGGAAGGAGAGAAAGAGTGAGAGAAGCTTCCCACACCCATGGGAAAAGGGCAGAGATGGGGAATCTATTGCCAGTAATAAAGCCAGAGGAACAGGAGGTCTGGGCTGAGAAACTTCACAGGGAATGCAGGAAGGTGGGGGTCACAATAGAGTTAGATGACCTCCGAGAATTTTGTAAAAGGATTTGGAAAGTTTCTCCTTGGCTCAAGCAGGCAGGAATATCAAGAGAAAAATGGGGAGCGGTCGGAGAGCAAATGACTGCTTATGAGCAACAATACCCTGGGGAGCTGGAGGATTTAGATTTCCTGATATTCGGTGTAATTAAGAGCCTGCTGGAAGGGCCGGAGAGGCCAGGGCGGGATTGGAATCAGAGTGGAAGCGGAAAGAGGGGAGGGGAGAACCCTGGCAAGCAGAAAGTTAAGGAGTGTAGAGAAAAAATAGATTCAGAGCACCATCTAGCAGATGGGAAAGGCAAGGCAGGGGAGCATACACCGTGTCTTCCCTCTGTGCCTCCTTATAGCATGCTCCATTGGTCAGACAGTTCAGGGCCACAGTCCAGTTTGGAAAAAGGAATAAGAAAGGCTATAGAGAATGGAGAAGATGTAGGGACATTTCCTGTGCTAGAAATAGCGGACCCCAGTGTCCCCGGTGGCGTTCGAAGGAGCCACATACCCATAGAGTGGAAGAGAGTGGCGACTCTTAAAGAGGCTTGTACCAAGCATGGCCCTAATTCACCCTTTGTTATAGCCATGCTTGAAACTCTCAGCGGTCAGTTCGTTCTGACTCCTAATGACTGGAAGAGCTTAGCTAGAGCCTGCCTTACCCCTGGGCAGAATGTGATTTGGGTATCAGAATTTTCTCAGAGGGTAAAGAGCACTACTGGTGGGCTAGGGGCTCAGGCCCCCCAGGCTTATCAGCAATTTACAGGAACAGGGCAGTTTGAGGCTACAGGAAATCAATTACAGTACTCAGCCTCCGATTATGTCTTGATTGCCGGAATGGCTATTGCAGCCTGGAAGGTTATAGCCTCTAAGAAAGAGAGAGAGTTTCCCATGACTAGGATTACGCAAGGAAACAATGAGCCATTTACTAATTTTGTGGCCAGGCTGCAGGAGGCAGTAGGTCGAGATATGGGAGAGGAAAACCAAGGGACAGAGATAGTGTTGAGGACATTGCTGCGGCAGAATTGTAATCATGACTGCAAAAAGGCAATGCTAGGACTGCCAAAGAATGCATCTGTTGAAGAAATGATACAGAGATGTGAAAGGGTAGGAAGTCAGGTCTACTTGGCACAGGTGCAAGGGAAGTACCTGGCCGCCGCCTTAAGTAATATCTCTTTGGAGAAAAAATGTTTTAACTGCGGAAAACCGGGACACCTTAAGAAAGAGTGTAGGAAAGAAATAAGTACAGGGAGGGGCCAGGACCCTTGTTTTTCATGTGGAAAGCCAGGTCACTTAGCTAAACAATGTAGGAAGTCGGGAAACGGGGTGAGGGGCCCCTCGAGGGCCCCGAAAGTGTACCCTTTGGCAGAGAATCGGGACGGCCCCTTGGAGGGAGAATACAGGAGATTATGGGGCCAGAGGAAGGAATGCAACACCTTTACAGCTTAGAGAAGTGCCAGCTTGCAGCTCATCAGTTTGCCATGATCCCCCTGAGAGACCCCATACAGGAGGAATCCCTGATATTACAGAACCCCTCTCATGCACCCGTAGTTATATATACAGGAGTTTATCCCACTGGCACCATAGCACTTCCATGCTCCAATGTGGTAGCCGAGCCGGCTCATATAGACAATCAGCTTCCCATAGCTATTGCCCTTCCTTTTAAGCACTCAGTTCAAATCCAGTTACTAAAGGAAATAGGACAGAGTGTACAATCTGGCTCAATGGAATTCCCATGACTGGCCTCCTTGATACTGGAGCGGATAGGACCTGCCTTAGCGGTCACTCAGTACCCCGGCACTGGAAGCTCAAAGAAAGCCAGAGACCAGTGTGGGGAATAGGAGGGTGCCAAAATACCTTAGAGACAATGCACCCAGTAAAGTGGGAGGCAGAGGATCGCCAAGGGACCGTATGGCCATTGGTGATTCCAGGACTTAGTTTTAACATCTGGGGCAGGGACATCATGAGCTGCCTGGGGATGAAGCTATCAAATTTTTAGTAAGGGCCATTGCTGCTGCACTGGAGTCCCCACCCTTGAATTGGAAGTCAGACACCCCGATTTGGGTGGAGCAATGGCCCCTGACTCCAGAAAAACTCCAGGCACTACAACTACTGGTTAAGGAGCAATTAGCACCCTGGAATGCTCCTGTGTTTGTTATAAAGAAAAAATCCGGGAAATTCAGGTTCCTTACAGATGTTAATCAAGCATTTGTAAGCACCTGGCAGCAGCTATACCAAAATAAACAGCCACTATACAGCCTTATCAATCTCACCTTGAAGGCGATCCTCGCTAAACAAAGAAGGGGAAAAGATCGCCTAATACGATCAGAGCTTGATACAGCTGTCTCAAAAAGCGCACATACTACTCCAGCTATGAGACATTTTAAGATACTAATATGGGGTCGAGGGTATGTTTGTGTCTCCACAGGAAAAGGTGATGCGTGGATTCCCATTAGAAGGATCCGTAGGTGGGAACCGATGTCGGAGACGGTGGAGACGCAGGAGGCGGAGACCCCGGAGAGCCCGGAGACCCCGGAGAAGGATCATACACCACCTGAGCCTGCTGCTGACAGCTTTAACCTTGCTGCCCAGAGAGGAGGCAGCACTCATCACAACCGCAGACACTGCTGCTGACAGCTTCCCATCTAGGCATCTCTTTCCACCGGCTGAAGGAGGACTTTGATAGCACAAACCCAGGACATTGGGGGGGGAAGGGGTGACCAACTTTTCACCTGAATACCACAGGCTTGGCCATTCAGTCTTGGCCCTCGAGATCCATTTGCAAGATTAAGGGGGGTGGTGACGTGTAAGGCGCCAACACCAGCTGCTCCTCTTAAAAAATGCTTTGGGATCAGTTGATTGCACTTCCCCTGTTGTAACTCAGCCATTTAGTTTCATCTTTGTTTTATTTGATGCCTCCCTTTGTCAGTTGTGCTAGCTGCAGATTTCTGTGTGAATGAAGTCTTGTTGTAGGGTACCCATATGTTAAAGGCCTTCCTAATCCACTCAGCCTCCAGCCACTGTTTGCTCTAGAGCCAGGTGCGCTCTGTGCATAACAAAGAAGGGGAGGTGTTGGGATTGGAAGCTCAATTCTGTGTGGACAGTCTCGGGTGGGTAAAGGTGGGAGCTTCTAAATCTTAGAGCTCTCACGAGACCCCCCCAGGAAACGGCAGGGAATCGAGGTGAACTGAGCTATCTCGAGTAATTCCGCCTCTTCCCGTGAGAAACGTGATGGGAGAGAGATCTCCCCGCCCTCGAGATTGTCCCGGATCTGGGCACACCTAGTTACCTAACAGCACGGTATTCAGATGCAAACTATGCGGCTGAAGGTTAAGTAGGATTGAGGAAGCCTGAAAGCTCTCTTAGCACGTGAGGAGCCAAGAGGACAGTAGGCTCCGCTTTTCTTCTTTCCTCTCTCCCCTCCCCCTCTCTCCCCACTTGTACTTCTACTTCCAATCCCTTAAGATCTTAGCCTCCTTAGGAAATCTCCCCCTCTTCCTCCTAAGGAAGACTCCCCTGCACTTGTAACCGAGACCCTGAAATAAAGCTCAACCCTTGTTCGACTCTGGAACGTCCTTTCTCTCATATGAGCATCCGGTTTTGGCCAACCGAAGACCTCGGAGGTGAGGTAAGAAGACTCGGGTAGCCCACACAGGCCTCTAGGCCTGGCAATAAGGTGAAGAAATTTCTTCTACCAATGTAGGTCAGATTCTTCTTGGCAATTATAGTCTAGAAAGCTATCTAGAGCACTAAGAGGCTTGTGTCAGAGGTGACACCTGAATCTGGATTTCGCTGGCTCCTAGACCAACTTTTTAACCACTCTCAGTCTGCCTCCTTAAAAATTCTATCATGAAGGCTTAAAACTGATTGGTGAGAGTTGGCTGCAGCTTTTCATTCCTCCTTCTTACCTTCTGATTATATTTAAGGCAAGATAAAACTTCCCTAACCTTGTTGTTGGTTCAGTCATGTCTGACTCTTCATGACCCCATTTGGGATTTTCTTGGCAGAGATTCTGGAGTGGTTTACCATCTCCTTCTCTAGCTCATTTTAAAGTTGAGGAAACTGAGGCAAACAGGGTTAAGTGACTTGTCCAGGGTAATATAGCTAGTAACTGTCTGAGACCAGATTTGAACTCTGGAAGATGAATATTCCTGACTCCAGACCAGCACTCTATCCACTGTGCCACCTAGCAGACTGTCCCCCTACCCTACTGTGTGGCAGCTAAGTGGATTCAATGGATAGCACTGAACCTGGAGTCAGAAAGACTTTAGTTTAAATCAAACCTCAGATTCTTGCCTCTTGTGATCCTGGAAGAGTCATTTAACTGCTATCTGCCTCAGTTTCCTCACCTGTACAATGGAGATGATAATAACAGAATCCATCTCCCAAGGTTGTTGGAATAAAATGAGATAATGTTTGCAGAGCACTTTGTAAAATGCAAGTTGTTATTATGTAATTGTGAGGTAAGTTTCTTAAAGAGCATTGATTTCCCTGATCCAGTAAGAGACGCTGTCTATCTCCATTAGGGTTAATCTCTTACATTTTGAGAAGAATGCATTGTTAGATTAAGAAGTTCATAAAGGTACTGTAGGAAAGAGTAGGTCAAAGTTGGAGATAGCCAAGGTGAGTTGTACCTGATGGTCCCAGTCGGATTGGAGTTTGGGTCACCTAAGTCCCTTTGCTCCCTCTGGTGGAAGATATTGGAAGTGTTTTTGATTGGATGAAGCTTTGGGGTATAGTCAAAAGAATACTAGATTTGGAATCAGAAGACCTAGGTTTAAATTCTGATTCTGCCAGTATTCCTCTTCCCTCCCCTCTCCTCCCCACCTCTCCCCTCCCCTTCCCTCCCCTTCTCTCCTCTCCTCCTCTCCCCTCCCCTCTTCTCCCTTCCCCTTCCCTCTCCTTTCCTCCCCTCTCCTCTCCTGCCCTTCCCTTTCCTCTCCTTTCCTCCCCTTCCCTCTTCTCTTTCCTCTTTTTTTCTTTCTTTCTCTTTCATACTATTTGTGAGGCTTTAAGTAAACCACTCCATTTCCCCATCTATAAAATAAGGGGTTTGGACCAGAAAACTTCTAAGGTCCCTTTTAAAATTCTAAATCTACGTGGTCGTAGAAGAAACTCTCTAGAGGTAAAGTATAATTAAGTACCTGAGAATTTCAAAGTTCTCATTAATAATGAAAAAATGTTATCAACCTTTAGAGAGAGAACTGATGAACTCTGAGTACAGATTAAAGCATACTTTTTTTTACGTACTTGATTTTACTTGCTATTTTTTGCAACATGGTTAATATGAAAATATGTTTTACATGACTTCATATGTATAATTGATATCATATTGCTTGCCTTCTCAATGGCTGGAAGAAGGGACCAGAAGGGACCTCCCCAGCTCTTACTAGTCTGACCAACTTCCTCTCAGCTCTGCTCCAGCTCCACCCCTTCTTGTTCCACCCATTCAGCAAGCTCCTCCTACCACAGGCTTCATGTGACTTCAACTTCCATGTGACCCATGGGCCTATTAATGAATGGGAAAGATCTTCCCATTTAAATTACCATTACAGCCCCCTTCTCTCCTCTGACACTGACAATACTCTGGTACAGGCCCTCATCACCTCAGGCCTGGACAATGCCATAGCCTGATGGTTGATCCTTCTACCACAAGCTGCTCCCTCACTCCAATCCATCCGCTAGTTATCTATTAAAGTGATCTTCCTAAAGTGCAGATCAGATCATGTCACCCTGCTCCCTACCAAGTAACAAACTGTATTTTCAATGGTTTTTCTTCAGTGCCTAGGGGGAAAAACCCTAGCATTTATTATAGTACCTACCATGTTCCAGGTACTGTGCTAAGTGTTTTATATATATTTCATTTGATCCTCACACCAACCCTGGAAGGTTATATATTATCCCCATTTTAGCACCTACTTCCCAGGGTTGGTATGAGGATCAATATTCACAAAACACTTAGCACAGTACCTGGCATATTAATAAATACTTGTTTCCTTTCTTCCTCTCAGATTACCTCCAATTTATCCAATATATAAATCTATCATTTATACAGTTGTTAGCAAGTTGTGGCCCCATCAGATTGTAAGCTCCTTAAGGGCAGGGTCTGTTTTTGCCTCTAACAATTAAAACAGTGCCTGTCACTGAATAAAATGCTTATGAATTTGCCTAAGATGTTATACTCAAGTACTTTTATAAAAATTAACTGCTATGTGTCAGGTACTGTGCTAGGTGCTGGGAATACAAAGACAAAACATGAAACAATCTCTTTTCCCAAAGTTTAATTTGAATCTAAATTACTGAGACACACACACACACACACACACACACACACACACACACACACACACTGAAGATAGCAGAAAGAAATTCAGAAGGGCATACATACATGTCAATGTTACTATATTAACTGGATGCAATTAAAAGAAAGCTGTACATGACAGGCTCCATGATTTTATAGAGAAAATCTTTTTTTTTCTCTCTTGTATATGAAAATGTTCATTTTGTTGATTATCAAGTCATACACACACACACACACACACACAAATATAGTGTATTGTAGGTTTGATATGGGAAGGGATGTTGATATAATAATTCTTATATTATTGGTTTAACTGAGGAATTATTTATTGTATACTTTAGTCAAGACTGTCTAATGAGAGGGAGATAATACATTTTAAAAAATAGCACTTATGACACCATGTTGCCTATATTAACCATTGTGTAAAGCTAAGCTCCAATTGCTCCTAAGTCACCTGATTTTGTAGAAGTCACATTGATGAGGACTGGAAGGGGGGGGTTAGACCCCCACAAAGACCAGGGTACCAGAGGCAGGTCATCTGGGGAAGAATTCACGGACTCAAGCATTGTTGAGGACAAGGCAAAGATTTAGTATGCTTTTTAGCGGACAAGAGTTCTTAGGGAACCTGCAACCTTAGAAGGGTACAGGTAAAGTTTATGTAGGATATTCTATAGTGAGGCATGTGCCAAATATGCTAACTAGGTGTTTTGGGGTGGGATTAGGGAGTGGTTAAGGAGTGGTTAGTTCTTAAAGGAACATGCACTTTTGGTATCTACTATGCAAGTATTTTACCCAAAATTCATAGGGAAATAACCCAGGGACTGGCTACCTGGAGGTGTGGTTTTAGGCCTAAAATGTCACTAAGTTAACTAATGATCAGAGTTATCTCGGAAATACCAGGTTGCTCTTATCAGTGTCTTGTTAAGATAAATGTAAGGGAGTATACGTATGTCTAAGTCTAGGACATATATGATTGGTCAGTGAGTAGTAAATGTCACTATGACCTAGTGCACAGTCACTTCAGTCAGTATATAGTTGGTTCAGACTAGTAAATTCTATAGGTGAGGCTGGCTGCTGTATCAGGAAAGGAGATAACAGTTGTTGCTAGGGCAGGCTGTGTACTTGGGCTGGGGAGAAACTGCCTGGAATAGTGTTTTGAGGCTAGGGAGAAATGTGATTTTTAAAAAGAAATGTGATTTTAGAAATAGGGTCCAAGCACATGCACCCAAGCATCCCATCAACATGGTCACCTCACTTAGGAAATACGACAGAATTACCCCCCCCCCCCATCTTGCCTCAGTGTCTCCCTATCCCTTCCACCATTCAGAAACCAGCATCTCAATTCCTATTACCTTCTTTTTCCCTCCCTCCCAACTGTATATTAGCTGTGTAGAAATCGAGGTTCTAGGTCATTGGCTATGAGAGCCTTGATCCCAGTTTGTTTCTGCACCCCAATGCATTGCTTAATAAGTCATCTAGATGTAATTATGGTTCTCAGTTTCTTTGCCCCACCTTAACAGTTATGGTGATAACAAAGAGACTGAGACTGTGTCTCCATGTGATGACCGACTTTCACCTAAGGAACACCCTATGGTGCTATTTCTACCAATGGACTTCCTATCCAGATGAACATCCTTAGTGGTGAGTATTCCCTGATGAGGCTGCCATAAGGACTGGCTCCAGTAAGCCCAATGAACATTCTCTTAGGGAATTTCTTATTGACTGGGAACAGGTAAAACTCCCCATTCAGAAGGGGATAACTAAAAGTAGAACTCTTGAATTGTGGTAGGGCTTTTTCCTTTGGGTAATTTTTTGTTTACTTAATGGTATTTGGTTTTTGGTTTTTTTCCCAATTTCCAATAGTTTTTAACATTCCTTTTTGTAAGATTTTGAGCTCCAATTTTTTCTTCCTTCCTCCCTTCCCTCCTCCCTCCCCAGACAACACACAATCTGATATAGGTTATACATGTACAATCATGTTAAACATATTTCCATATCAGTCATGTGAAAGAATCAGAAGAAAGAAGAATCAGAACAAAAGGGAAAAAAATGAGAAAAGAAACCAAAAAAAGTGATAGTATGTTTTGATCTGCATTCAGATTCCATACTTCTTTCTTTGGATGTGGATAAATAACATTTTCCTTCAGGAGTCCCTTGGAATTGTGTAGGATCATTGTACTGCTGAAAAAAGCTAAGTCTATGATAGATTATCAGCACACAATATTGCTAAAACTTTCAAATTGTGTATAAAAATCCAGATGGATCCCTGATCTGGTCTGAAGAAGGGACTTTCAATTATTGCCAATTAAAGGCTTTTGATTACTTTTAGGAAACTGTGCACAGGAACTTTTTGATTAAACTTTCAGTGGGAGATAAGACTGAAAAAATGTTGATGGCAAGTACATTTATGTGTCTGTCTTGTCATTTTGTCTGTGTTTTGTGTCTTGGTAAATCAGACTAACTTTTTCCTGTTTCCTAATCAGTCAAAGGAAAGAATGTATTTTTTTCTGAGGAACTTCCAGAATCTTCAGAAGATAGTATCTATTTCTGTCTCTCTATCTCTCCATTTCTAATTCTGGTCAAGTCAGAGGGTAGACACGAGACACAGATAAGAAGAAAGGGAATCTCTGTTCCCATTCTGTAAAAATGTATGGCACTGTAATTTAATTAGAGACTAAATTTGTAACAGAAATATAAGTTCTCTACTGTAAATTTCCAAATTGTGGTTTGAATGTACCTATAAATGCTGAAATGTTTTAGTAAATTTTGGGGTACCATTCTGTAGAATTTGCTTTAAGGAAAGATAAGAATATAATTCTGTGAAAGTTACATGGAAACAGTGGTTAGAGATCTTTTATCAATCTTTCCCAGAGAAGTGACAGATTTATTGTTTTAGTATAAGGGCTGAAAGTTGATTTCAGTTATTAGTGAAAAGAAAAAAATTGGGTTTGCAGTTTAAATTTAACATTTGCTTACTATTAACTCTTTTTTTGACCATGAAAAGAGAGAAGCTTGTCTAAATCAAGGAATCATTTAAAAGTAAGTAAAATTTAATCTGAACACTATCTTGTGTTGCCACTGTATTTCTTCTGTGAGCCATACAATAGAATTTGCTTAAGCAAACTACAAGCACAAGTACAAATCACCAAAAAGTATTAGAATAGGCCACACATTGGTAAGTTTGTAAGAACCCCAAAGACAGCAATATTGCAATTAACTGATTTTATATGATCAAAACATGCTAAATTGTAAAGGAAAAATTCAGTAGAGTGAACATTAGTTCTATAAACAGTCTGGGACATGATTGGGAAATAAAGACTAGAGGAATTAAGCAAAGAGAAGAAAGGAAGAGAAATGTCAGATCAGATTATGAAAAGAAAAATGAAAGATGTGGTTTGACAAGGTTTTAATCAAAGTTCAGTGGAGGAGGGATATTTAGAAGAAGAAGAAGAAGAAAGTTTAAGCAAGCAGAGAGAAGAACGGATAGAAAGTTAAGAGAAAGCTGGAGTCTGCACTGACATAGTGTGAATGGGTAGGTTGAAAATAAAGGGGTTTGGAATTTTGCAAAGAGAGGTTTTGATCCCACTGAGATAAAAAGGATTTGAGAAATTTTTAAAGAAATATCTGTTAGAAAGTTCAGACAGATAGTATTCTATCAAGTTATAACATTTACTAAATGAAAATTCCTAGAATTAAAAATTTGTAGCATAAAATTATACTTGAAAGGGCAGATCCTATCTCTTAGAGTCTCCCAAGAACCAAAGCTAAGGGATAAGAGAATATGAGGCTTGGGGTTTCACCAGGGTTGAAACTTCAGAGAATAAGAGAAGCCTCAGAAAAAGATAAAATCTGCATTTTATTTACCCTCTTTAAGTATTGGATGGAGCTAGATGAAGAAAACAAAAGGAAATAATTTGGTTCTTTGGCTAATGTTAAAGAAAGAAAAAAAAATGTCACCATGATTTTTTTTTTTTAATGTAGAGCTACCAGAAAAACAGTGGATGCTGAAATTTGAAATGCTAACAGTAAATGGCCCTTGGGAAAATCAAGGTTCTAAATACTACCATTTGAGATAAACCCAAATTTGATTTGCTTGAAGTTTTGTTCTGACACTAAATTATGTAGTCTTATTTACACTGTTATGTTCTTCTTTTAGGGAAATTGTAGTAAATCAGAACTTAATGCAAAATACATTTGTTATTTAATATGTTAAGGTTTGGGGTGCTCAGGACCCCAAAATACTCACATGCAGGGTCCTGCTCCAGTGAATTCAACCCAAGTTTTCCTTTAGTCAAAGTAAAACAAAGATTATTAAAGATTCGCCATATTAGGTTGACCCTTAAAAAGCCTTTTGTGATGCTTGTATTAACAAGTGGGCCAGATACAATTCGAACTAGATCGAATCTGAGCGCCTTCATGGAGACAAGAAGGATCTTAAATACAGAAAAGACTGGGAGGGACCTGGGGGTAGTTCAGTAGTCTGGGGATTCCAGAGATGGTCTTGATGGGAGTAGCCTGGGATGTCTAGAGGTCTTGATGGAAATGACCAGTACCGAGGGGTGAATAAATATCCAATCTAGGGAGGATCTTGATGGAGTTGCCAGTAGTCTGGAGAATGGGATTTTGATAGGTTCAGGGGTGGCAAGCATAACAGAGATTTGGGCATAGCGATAATGGAAAGCTTATTATGGGCCTCAAGAGAATGCCAGATCAAGCAGGGAAATCCAAGGAGCTTTCAAGTTGAGGTTTTCCAGGGCCCTTTAGAGACAAATGAGACAAAAACTCTTTTGGGGTAAGAGAAAAGGCCTCAGCGTGGGTCCGTATCCCATCAGTACTATGCTGAGTAAACCTGAATGGATTTAAAATCCAGTTGGTCTCCAAATGTTTCTAATGGTACATACAAGCCTTGAACATGTTTTAGGTAAGTTCTCAAAATTGGATTAAGGATTTTACAAATTAAATTGCATTAATAATTGTAAAGAAAGTGAAATTATTTTCTTATTTTTGAAGTCTCCGATAATTACAAGAGACTGAGTCCAAAAATGAGTCCAAATCAGGCTCTCATAGATTCTTTTTAAGATTCTTCAGCTTGTTGATGGTATTTCTCATATCAGATACAATGTTTTGGTAAAGACAGAAAAAACAAGTGGTATTATAAAAACTCCAATTTTCTGAACTTTCAGGAGAATTATTGTTAATAGGATCAGAATCATAAGACAACCTAGTTTTCACCACATGAACTAGTTACTAGAAAATCAAATTTAGGAGGTTGTACTAAATTGTATTGTCTCATGACTGGCAGATTTTGGCAGAATTATCTAGGAATCTTGGCAAGGGACTCAAAAGCAAAGAACTGGATCATCTAGGACAGGGGTGGGCAGCCCTTGAGGTCATATATGACCTCCTAGGTTCTTTTACTCTAAAGATTTGGATTCAGTTAAAAAGTCTCACTTAAGAACCTAGAAGATCATATGTGGCTTTAAGGTTAAAGATTCCCCACTCCTGTTCTAGAAGAAACCTTCACTCAGAGCTACCCTGAGAATGAGACCTATTTCAGAATGTCCAAGGGGAGATGTTTCCAGGGACCAGATAACTACATGGGAAATCAGGGATTCAAGATGAAATATAATGATTAAATGGACATTGGGAATAGTAGGTTACCAGGTGACAAGGAGACTTAATATTATTTAACACTGATGCTTGTTATTGTATTTTTAGTTTTCGTTTTGTTTTTTTGCTTCATGGCATTTCTGTTTGCTAATTTTTTTCTGGTTACCTTGATTACATGTAAATCTGTTCTCCAATTAGTCCACAGAGAGCCCGCTCAGCAGTTTGATCTGTAGCCTGACTTAGTTTATCTATAGTCTTTTTTTAACAATGTTTGTATTAGGGGATACATGAAATTGTGACTCTGCTTATACCTTTGGTATCTCTCACCCTACCGCTTTGATGCCCCTTAAGAGAGACTACCAGTTCATCCAGAAATCCCAACTAGATCAAGTGTTTGAATAAGTGATTTTGGGAGTTGAGAACCCCAGGATTAAAGTAGGGAATGTTACACTGAAAGATAGGATTAGTGACTCCATTTTGCCTATATCCTCCATTTTGCCTACATCCACCATTTTGTCAAGCTAAGTTTCTGCTACTTGTTAAGTCACCTGGTTTTGGAGAAGTCACAAGATTACTCCTCCTCCAGAAATTGTATCACTTAAGGAATATCACTGAACTACTCCCCCTCCCTCTTGCCTGAGTGCCTCCCTGTCCCCTCCACCAAACAGAAACCAGTGTCTCAATTCCTATTATCCAGTTTTCCATCCTTCCAACATATTATTAACTGTGTAGAAACCAAGGTTGATTATTGCCTATGAGAGCCTTGGTCCCAGTTTGTTTCTGCACCTCTCCTCTCCACTCCTTTTATTGATAAATAAGTTGTTGTCTGGATGTAACTAGAGTGCTCAGTCTCTCTATTCCACTCTAATAAGGGAATGAATAACAACTCACGTTAATATAACAATTTAAAGTTTACATAATGCTTTGATTCATAATCTTTTATGTAGAAGGTTGTGAATTATAATATTCATTTCACAGATAAGGAAAACTGAGTCTCAAAGAGGTTAAATAGCTTGGTAGGGTTAGAGAGAAAAAGTGTTGATGCCAGGATTCAAACCCAGATCTTCTGACTCCAAGGCCAGAACTCCTTCCACCTCATCACTTGGATTCCCATAAAAAGGGAGTGGGGCCATCACCAGGCAATAAATGAGATCAAAGTTTTTAAGGAGCAGACTCAAAAGATGATATCATCATACATACCTAGAACCTTGGAACATGGAGTAAAGTTCATTTTCAAACCTTTTATAGAACTTTTGAATGTGGGAAAAGTTCATTTCCAAACCTGTTAAGAGAACTTTTGAAAATGGGGGAAAGTTTCATTTCTGAACCTGTTACAGAACCCTTGAATATGGGGGAAAGTTCATTCCAAACCTGTTATAGTAATAATCTGTTTCTCATAAAAGTCATAGTTATATGGGAGTATCCTATAGTTACATATGTTAAAATGTTTCTAAGGGCCTTTTCTTTCTCAGTTATATCCCTCTTTCTAGGTAGAGCTGCTGCCATCAGAATTACCTGATGGAGGAACAGTAGTCGGAAGGGGACTTTGGGGACAGTCATAGCTCCCCCTCTCCAAACCCAAATTGTCTTAAGTCTTTATTCTCTCTGGTTTCCTCTAAACATTATTTCAAGTTATTGGTTTGTTTTGGACCTGGGTCTTGACTTCATTGGTATAAGCATCTACCAGCAAGGAAGCTTCCTTCTTCAGGTTTGCACTTACTGTGAATCTTAGAGTGGAGAGGGACTAAGGTAGTACAGGTAAAGTGATTTGCTCAAGGTCCCACAACTAGTATCAGAGGTTTAAGCTTGGACTTGAGTCTTATTCACAGGCCAGCTCCCTGACCTGTGTACCAGGTTGCCTCTCTTCAAGTCTTTAAACTACCATTATTGTGTCAACCCTGTGTTCAAAAACTTTCCTTGGTTCATCATCATATATGGGCTCAAGAGCAAACTACCTTCTAGAATTAAACAAAAACAAACAAAAAAGTTCCATGATTAGGCCCTTCCCAATCCATGGAAGCCTCACCTACTTCTCTGAAGGGCAAACCTTCCCAAGCAACTAGAATGGTCTAGTTATTGTTCCCTGGAGCCCTCATGCCCATTCTTCCTGGCTCATCTTTGTTCACACTGTTCCAGCATCTCCAGATTATCTGTCCCTGGGGGTTTTAGGGAACTGCAAGCTCAGTGTAAGCCAACAATGTGACATAACACGCAGAAACACTAATTTGATCGTGGTCTGCATTAACTGAAGCAAAATGTCCGGAACAAGGGAGTTTAAGTCCTACAGTACTCTGCGATATTCAGTTCTAAATGTTACCTTTTAAGGAAGGGCATTGGGAAGGTAGAATACATACAGAGGTAGGTAAACCAGGAGGGTGAGAAGATTCAAAATCACAAGAAAAAAAGAAAAAATGTACATGATGACTATTATATATTTAAAAAAAGAATAGCAAGTTATACATAATAGATTTGCAATTTCATGTGCAATCATCTTTTTTTATTATTATATTATGGAAATGCTTGCTTTATTCCATAAATTAAAAATAAAATTTAAAAAATGGAGATGAATAGATGAGAAGAGAGAACTTGAGGGGGAGACATGCAGATATAAAAATATATAAAGCAAATACAACATAAACATAAGATGGTTAAATACAAAATAGGGGGGGTGCCAGCACTTCAGGAAGGCTTTGTGTAGAAGCTAGTGGTTGAGCTATTTTGAAGTGAGGGATTCAGAGGCAATGAAAGGCATTCTAAGCATGTATGAAGGTCAGCCATTGCAGAAGTATTGGGATGGGAGATGGAGTTCCCTAAATGAGGTTCAGGGAGGCTAGTTTGGATGGACAGCAGAGTACAAGAAGAGGAGTGATGTATAATGAAGCTAGGAAGATAGGTAGGGAGGAGTTGAGAAGGTCTTTAAAGGCAAGAGATTATATTTAGTCCCAAAACAATAAGGAGCCACTGGAGTTGTTAAGTATGGAAGTGTAAGTTCAGATCTGCACTGATGAATAATCTCTTTGGCAGCTTTGTGGTGGTGGGATAGACTGGAGTTAAGAGAGAGAGGAAGCAGGAAGATGATGATGGCCTAGAACTAAGGAAGTAACTGCATGAGCAGAAAAGGGGTAGGATGTGAGAGATGTCCTACGGATAAAAATGGCAAGGTTTGGCAAGTGATTCAATGTGACAGGTGCTAGCAAAAACTGTGGTGTGTATGTGCTGTTTGTGATTCCATCAGTGTAGGGAATCCTACACTGAAGCTTTGGAAGAGCAAACTCCCTCAATTGATGCACATTAATAACTTGTTTAGAATCTTAGAAAGTTGCCTGGGTTGGGGAGCAGTGTTTGACATGCCCAAAGTTAACAACAGTGTGGGTCAAAGGAAGAACCCAAGTCTTTCTGGTTCTAAGACCAACCCTCAAATCCACACAAGACTACCTGTCATATGATTCAAAACAATCACTTTTATTTTGGTCAAGGCAAGTGACTTGATCAGGGTCACACTGCTACGAAGTGAAAAGTGTCTGAGGTCACATTTGAACTCAGGTCTTCCTGACTCCAGGGCTGGTGCTCTATCTACTTCACCACTCCCGATTAATCACACTCTTAGGAAATATATTATTTATGGTTTAATTTATGATCTATTTTGGCTGCCCCTGAGAGACAGTGCTGTAAAGTACTATCCCTTTGATATTTGAATAATTTGGTTGCTGAAAGGGGAAAAAAGAATATTTGTTTACAAGGAAATGATGATAATCAGCTTGTGAATAAACATATTCTATTGGACCTAAAGTTAATAAAAGACAGAAGTTATTCTTAAGAATGGATGGAGAACTGCCCCTGAGATGAATATATTGAAAGTATCTACTTAAAGACAAAGCAATGACTAGATGGCTGCATGGCACTGTGGTGCATCAACTTTTTAAAAAAAGTGTTTTGAAGGTTATAAATGAACAAAATTATACATCAAATATATATTGGAGACTGACATATAAAGGTTGTTGGGCTCCTAAAAAAAAAGGCAGATGAATTTTATTTCAAAAGGGAAAGATCAGTCACCAACTGGGGATGTTAGACATAGGCTTCTAGCTCAAATATCTAACACTTCCAGCTATACTGATGGAAACCTGATGATTGGATGAGAGGTACTGCTTTGGCAACTGATTGGAGAAAATCTGGAGAAAGAGCCCAGAGAGAGTTCTTTAGCTACTGTGTTGATTGGAAATGAGTTCAATCTGCTGTTGCATACAAAATTATTTCAATTTATTGCTCTCTGGTGCTATTTAAAGTCTCAGAAACCTACGAGGAGTGTGAGAAACAGAAGTAGAAATAAAGATCCTGTATCTGCTTTGCTGTTAAATGTTTACTGGGAAAGAGGTTTGTTCTGCTGGGTGACTGCAGAATGCAGAATCCTATTGAATGGAACACTGGCTTGGGTTTGCCTGCTTTGCATGTAGAACTGAGAGAGGCAGAAGAGCTTGCCACTGCTTCAAAGGGGTGGTTTTACTCAGCAAGACGTCAGTGAAAACCAGAAGGACAGCAGCAAGCAAAGACACAGCTTCCCATAATGGAAGACTGCTCCATAAGGCACCAAGAATATCTAGGCCTGCATCCTGGAATTGTCAACTGGCCTGGGCATGAGAATTTCCTCACTCCCTCCTAGGTTTCTATTAAGTGTAGGCCCACCGTTCTCTATAGTAGATACAATGTGCGTTGGTGGAAGAGTGTGACCTAAGTTTATGGCTGGACTGTGATGTTTTGATTATTCCTGCTTATGCCTGGTATTAACAACTCTGATTATTCTTGCCTTCTGAGTAAATGTGATCATTCTTGGCATCACTGATTTTCTGACATACTGCTAGAGGTTTAGGAACTGCAGTAAAGCAGGACTGTATCCCTTCACCAGTGACCCTTAGTACCCTGAGGGTATGAAAAAAGGTCTTTTCAGAAACTTTAGGTCTCCAAAGGGTATTGAGGAAGTTAAATAAGGAAAGCAAAGGTCCTCAAGGTAAGTTGGTTCAGTCCTACAGGTGTGAAAAGGGTAAAAAAGAAAGAAGAGTAAAAAGAAGCTACACAGTATACAAAGGAAAGAGGTGGAACAGCCTGAGAATATTCAAACATGGAAGAAGGGGTGGAAGTAAGCAGCAGATGAATCTCACGTATCTGTAATGGACAAAGGAGGGTTGAACATAGAGCCTGATGTAAAAGTACATCAAATTCAACATGGAGATGGGGAGAATAATCATAAGCAAAAAACAACCCCTTCTGATCATGAAAGAGGGATTAAAAAGAGGAAAGACAAATGAATGTGATGGAATATTACTGTGACATAAGAAATGACTAAATTCTGATTAGGATAAACTGAGTAGAAACAGAAGAACAAAACTGTAACATCATGAAGAAATATTCTGCAAGATTTAAGAAGCTCGATCAAAATCAATGCCCATCCCTATCTCCAGAGAATCTTTAATGAACCAAATTACCTATCTCCTAATGGAAAGGAGGGATACAAGATGCAGAAACACACAATTTTAGAGATGGCCACATTCTTTTTTTTTTTTGACTATTTGTTACAATTTGTTATGGAGGGGAGGGTCCTAGAGAGATGTTAGCAAGCCATGCCAAAAGACGGCCATTAACATTTCTTACAACATTGGCAAAGTTCAGAGATCAAGCAGACAGGAGGACAAAAGGGAGTTTATCGTTTCATATAGAATTTTCTGTTCTGCAGTACGCATGGAAATGTGTGTGTGTGTGTATACAGAATTCTTTTTTTCAAAAATTGCTCTTAAGCTCATTTCTACAAGTCTGAGTGACATGGATAGATTTCTGCCTCAGAAATCTGTTCACTTTGTAAACAAATGTCTGCAGTCCCTGTATATTTTATGTATTAATACAGCAAACTTGAGAAAACTAGGAAGTCCCTTTCCTGCCCATCCTCACCACTAAAGGCAACAGCAAAAGCAATGGGACAGGTAAAAAGCCTTTCTAAGCACACAGGAAAGAACTGTTGTAGCTTAAAAACTTTTCAGCTGATTTTAGTTCAAGAAGCATTTTAACGGTGTGTCTTCTCAATAAAGGGTGTCCTAAATTTAGGAAAAGAATCAATATAAATGGAAACTAGACAGCTTGCTTCTAAAATTAAACAGCTGATGCCAAAGGATCCAATACAAACTCTATCATGTTAGAAAACAGTTAAAGGTATATCCCTTTAAACATTCACTTTAGTATTTAGTATTTTTAATCCTTCAAACATAACCTCAGTTCTAGTCTGATCACCCTAATAAAAAAGGTCAAATCTCTAATTTCATGCCTAACATTAAAAATTATAGTGCATGTACTTAAATTACATATAACAGTTTTAAGAAAGTTATTTTATGTATCTTCAAAGTATGTTAGAGATGGACTATTGCATTAGGTGTTAACTACCCTTTTGAAGGCCATAGATTAATTACACACCACTATTAAATGAAAATCCAAATCTTAACTCATTTTCCAGTTCAGATTTTTTCCCACTGAAATGTATCTACAGGTCAAGAAAAAAAAAAATCTAGCTGTGAACAGCAGCCTGTACTCCTTCCTCCCTATCTCTGACACCAGCCACAAATGTGTTAAGCCTTTTGTCCCGAGGGCATTATTAACAAGGTTTTCAAGTCAGAGGGTGTGGTCATCTCATCTAACCTTGTTCTCAAATTGTGATTCTAGCTATAGAACACTTATTCTTTTTGTTTCTCCCTTAAGGCTGCTTCAAATATAGAAGAATGGGATTTATGCTTCTAGTTCACCCCCTCTGCTATCCCCTCATTTACAGATGAGAAACTAAGGCTCAGAAGTTGTGACTTGACCCAAGTCACCAAATAGTAAAATGGCATTTGGTATCTGAACGAATCTAATCCTTGAACTCCAAATCCTACCCACTTTCCAGTATATCACTGTTGTGACTTTTTACCTTAGTTTTGTAACCTGTAGAAACTTATTTCAAGTATGTAAAAGTAATAAAATGTGGTCTTGCATTTAAAGAGAAAAATCTATCATATGGACAACTAAAGTCACAGAATTAGTCTTAAGTTTCACCCACTGGACAGAAGTTTTGGGATATTACTATTTTTCTCCTGGGGAAAAGATAATAAAGCCATTTCCATTTAAGTTATTAATTTAGCAACACAAAGCAAGGAGAGCTATTATTTATAATTCATAAAGGTAAAGACACAATCTTGAACTTACATATATATATATATACACACACACACACACACACATATCCATTGTCATCCTATGTAGAGTGCAAAAAATACAAAAAATAAACAATTATGGAAAAGATACACAGTAAATATGGAAAGAATTTTATTAGGAAAGAAGATAAAAAGCATGGTTTCTAATGTTCATACAGAGCAAAAGAACCAGGAAAAACAACTATTTATAAAGTATGTAGGGTATAATGAGGTTGGCTTAACAGCAATACAATACCTGTAAAGTAAAAGAAACCCAGGCATCATTTTTAGCAAACAAGCATTAAGGAAAATCCAGAACAGTATGGGAATGTTTACAATAAAGGTCACCATGAGAATTAAAGAAACTGTACATGTTGATGAAAAACATACAAGGTGAAAAATAATAAATTAGGCAATTTACAAGAAATGTTTTATAGTTTACATTGCTGTATAACTTAGTAAGTTTATTAGGAATAAAATTTATAGTCCATCATATATTTTTTACATCACAGATTCAGTGTCAGAACAGTAAACAAAATTCAGACGTAAGTACAATGCAATAGAATAAGGCAATTTAAAACTGAAATGGCTTTTACGGATAAAGTCAATCTCCAAATAAAAAAATCTGATGTTTATAAAACTAGCTATTCTCTCTAAGGGATGCCATAACTCTATTTTCAGAATGATTTGGTCAGTAAAAGGGTAACAAGTTTTTTGAGTTTAAGAAGCAGGTATTTTTTTTTTTATCTATAGCTTAATTTATACATCCAAGCACAGAATATATACAGATGATGAAATTATGCACATGTCCCTAAAATATTAATTCCATCAAAATACTGGGAGGAAGAAGGGAGAGAAGAGCACGTACATTTCTGGTTTTTGGAATGATTTTCCCTTTCTAAACATTAATTGGAAATATACAGAGCCTCTCAACAGAAGGCTACAATTTTTCTAAGGTGGAGACTTCAGATTAATATTTGTATCATTCCAGGTAGAATACTGAAGTGAAAAGCATTAAGTGACTGCAGTATATGCAACACTTTTTATTTCCACAATCTTCTATAAGACAACACAATTAGTAGAAGCCTAGGTTGAAACTACTGAGGATGCTAGTGATATAATCACTTTCAAAAGATGCACCAGGACTTCAAGCAAGGCAAAATATGAAAGATATAAAAACCAGTATTATAGCCAATATTCAATAATTGCATTCTAGCTGTATACAGCAAAATCCAAAATTCGCAAACTTCTCTATGTTTATAAGCAAAGTGAAAAATACTTTTCATTCCTTAAAAAAAACCCCAAACACCTAAGAATTAAAGTTCAGATGAATGGAAGACAGAAATAAAGAAAATTACAATCACCAAAGGAATAGATTAACTATAAAACTTTTTAGCTTTTGCTCAACACAGATCATTCAGTATCTAAGACATCAATTCAGTACTGGCTATGATTTTTGAAGTTACTAGTGATATCTCACTGCTACATTTGTTTAATCCTATTACAAACTGAAAGGGAATATCTACTCTTTTTCCATTATATTTTCAAATGTGGAAATTCTAAAATAAGATATGCAATTTATGATATATGTTAATATGTTTGCAAGTTATCCATTTTATTCTTTGTAAACTTTCTTATGGTTAAAGGGTTTGATATGAGATGTACAAGTACCTGAGTACCCCCAACACTTGCCTTCTGTTACAATGAAGATGGAGAAACTGCTAAAAAAAAAAAAAATTTCAGAAATAGGCTTCTGGCAATCACTGGAGGATCATGTTTATATTTAATGATCTGTACTCAAGAATTTAAGTTGAAAATTTTCCTTTTGTACAACACAAATTGGCATTTCAGAATAATGCTCATATGATTTTCAGCTTATATTAAAAATCTAAGGTTACAATTGCTTCTTTTCAAGCTTCAGCCATTTTTAATTCTACTAGTCAGATATAGCCAAAACATGGTTTTGTCACTAAGCCTGGCTTAACAGTTCTAATTTAAAAAAATAAACTATTAATTGGTAATATGTTGCTGGAAACAATTTTTCAAGCATACTTCCATAGAATAGCTGTTAAATTAACCAAATACGGATCAATTTAAATAAGACTGTTACTTTACAATTTCTCCATTTAGCAAAAACATTAAACAGCTTTAAAATTTGAAAGATATAGTTATGATAAAGTCATCAGTTTGATAAGAAACAAAAATTTAGTACCTATTAACATTGCCAAATAGAATTATATGAATGACATGAATTTGTAATTAACTTCACAAATTCATTGCATATATGTAAATTTTGTTTAAAATACGGAGGAAAAAAGAACAAATTATTTAAGCATAACTCACTTCCTCTGCAGGACCCTGATAAACATAGAATTAAGAGCTGGAAGAAACTTTAGAGACCATCTAGTCTAACCTCCCCCTCATTTTTCATATGACGAAAACCGAGGACTATCGAGGTGAAGTAGTTCGGATGACAATGGTACTACTTACAAAATATCACAACACAGCTTCACTGAATGTAAACAATAAGACATTACAAATTAAGTTTACTTCAATGTTAAAAAATTTCATTTTTTTGTAAGTTAAAGTTACTCAATTTAGGCTAAATATTTTAAAGTACGCAAAAAGACACTCAGTAACCTTTAAGTCTCTACTGAACATATATTAAGGTTCAATATAAACTACTATCACAACAAACCATTTCCTCAAATGAAAAATAAACTATGTAAAGTACACAATCCCTAAGTGACTGATAGATGAAAGGGGCTTAAGAAATAAAGCTACTTAAAAAACCAAGATGACAGCTTCTTTGACATTGAAAAGAGGTTTTTAAGTAGACTTACTGTATAAATAGGAATATTTCATTGACACTTTACTGGGCAGGCCATTTTACAAAATGGTCCAAAAAAAAAAACCAAACCAACCCATTTAGTAATACCAGAAAAGGCAAAAATACCCATTTTTCCTTCATGAACCAAATGGTGAGTAAAACCACAAACACAACCAAATGTACACTCATTTTTCTGTTCGCTATTCCTTATACATGGCTTTTAGTGGAGATAGGGGTTTTATTACCAAAATACATTCACAAGTGCAATATCTAAAATGCATAAAGTGCTCAAAAGAAAAAAAAATATACAAAATGTGTAGTCAATTCTTTGTAGCTAAAGAACAAAAAGTTTTTCCCAAGAGGAGCTCAGTGGTTATAATGGGCATTTCAAAACTACTGCCTAGCTATATCTTTAAGCCAAGAATGCAAACACACAAAAAAAAGGGGAACGGCAAGGGATCATTCTTTTAATCCAACAATGTCATAGATAAATGAAAATCTTGTCATTTTCTTGGTCCATTATATTGCTTACAGAGATGGAATAAGCACCCCAACTATTGGTACTCCCAATACAAGCTACCAAACTTGCATTAGTGAAGGCAAAAAGTTCATGAAATCTTTATAGATTCTGATATTTGGCAAGTAATTTATGTCTGTTCAAGGATTTTTAGATGTTCTATTAATTAAGGGCAGTGAAGTTTTTAATGCCCAAGCTAAAAGTAAACAAGTCTCTAGTGCTCTCTAAATCAGTAGGGTCAGCAGGTCTATTAATACTTTGCCACAAATAAATTGATTAATGCTGAAAAGAAACCTTGCTCCTTTATTCAGAAAAAAAGACTACCCGGAATTCCTCTCAATCCACCTCGAGTAATTCTGAGGTTGCTATGCTCCTCCAATTTCAGAGTATAACCCATTTATTTTCTTAGGAGTAAAAATTAAGTTATTAAGTACAAGATGTGTTGTTTGAACAAGGTAGTAGAGACAACAAATAAATCAATTAAGGACTCAACAGGAAACTGCTCCTTTGGTGCCTTAAGCTGGCTTCTGACAATACCATAAAGGTGAAAGAATTTAAGGCACTGAAATGGCCAAATCAATCAAGTGAAGGAATTACGATTTTTAGAAATTACTGAGGAAAATGTGCCCTGATTAAGTATTTTTCCATTTAAAAAGCTAACTTTTATATGAATTACTTCAATACTTCTATTAATAACAGGGAAATGGATACAAAGAGTGATGTAGAATATTTACTGGAAATATCCAGAAGTACCGCAGGCCAAAAAAGAGAGGATTTCCTAACATTTAGGTTTGCATACAGTCTTCCCTCTCAAGTGGGTTTTCCTTGGGAAAGCCCCTATTCAGGAACCTTCATGTTCATTTTAAGTTACTTCACAAGCATGTAGCTTCAAGCACTGCAATAACTGAGCTTAGAGCTAAGCTCATTTACAATGCTTAGACAGAATTTAAAGATTATCAAGAAGTATAATCTTAATAGCTTTTGTAGCAATTGCATTTTCCTTATGCTCCTGGAGAAATAGGATAAATATTGGAAAAGCAGTGATAGTAACCAGATTTTATGGTTACCACATCCTTTTTTGGTTGTAGGTGATGTCACCATTAACAAAAGACCAAAATTCAGGATGTACCACAATTCCAACACACATATTAGGATGGCATCCACACTATTTTAAAAATATTTTTCACTTGAAGTTTGAGAGAAAAATCAACACCTGTCATTTTTTTCATTTAGATGCCTGCCCCGATAGCTACTAATATAAAAACTGTAGTATCTCTGACTATAGTTTAAATGAAATTAAGCCCAAATTGGAAGTTTTTAAAATAATGAAATCATGGAAATATGGCTGAAATATGAAATAGCTATAATAAGAAAAATGAAGTGGGATGTTACCATTTTGGGTTTTAAAACAGCTAAGATCTAAAGTTTGTTCAGTTTAAAATTAACTGGATTCTTTCTTTTAAATAACATTTCCACTACTCCCAACTTCCCTCACAATTCCAAGGTTCAGAAATTCATGCCTTTATAGAAAGAATATCTTATGATCAACAGGGTCTGGTAAACGTTTGAGCACAGATATGTAAAGGATACATGATGGAGAAATGTTTATATAGTGCACCATAGGCTACTGAAAAACATAATAGAAAGTCTTCTCTACTGACTATATATTGAGTTATGCAGTGGTTTTATACAGATGTGTAATACTTCTCCATGTAATGAGTACCATCATGGTGTATATCAAGATGTGGTTAATATTCTGAGCCTTCCAAATTCTAAAAATCTCATGAATACCTGTGCTATATCACTGAACTACTTTAATAATGTTACTTTGAAAGCAAAAACCTGAAAAACTCCACCAATTACCAAAAACAATGACTCCAAAATAGAGGGTAAATTCGAAGGCCAACAAGTTTTACAAACAATGGAATTATAATGCTTTTATTGCCAGAATGTACAAAACACTGATCCTTTTATGATTCTGCAATACTGCCTCTGAATCCCACAAAGCTTCAAAAATAACTAAATCTTTCAGCTTAACAAAACACTCAAAGGTTAAGGAGGGCATTTTTTTTTTCACATAATAGAATACAAAGTTTTTTGCCTTATTGGTTCAAACATTATAAAAATGAGTGACTAAGCTCTGGTCTGAAAGGAATATAGATGAGGAAATACACCAAACCTGAATGATGTACTTTGATCTCATACCATTTTATCTATCTACTGTATGTACCTATATTAAACAGGTCACCAATCAAGTTATCAAATGATAAAATTTTAGATATATCTTTAAATGTATTTAAGCATAATGATTTTTTACTCCATGAACAATGCTCTTTTGTACCAACTAACTGGAACTAGAGTAGTTTTATAAAATACGCTGTCAGAGCTTAAGCTACTATGTAGCTCTAATTTCACAAATTGCTATATATTTTAATAACACTGGTATTTGAAAATCGTTTGAAATCTACTGGGGGATCTCTCAAAGAACCATAGAAACATACTTTAAGAAAATGCATTACAAAAGCTTCAATGGTTCTCAATGCCTGAAATTTTATATCATTATGTGAAAATGGAACCTTTCAAAGACACTTTGGTTGTCATGGTCAATTTCCAATACAGAGTGTGAAAAGTAACCAAAAGATGGGTAAAAGAGACCCTTGTAACATACATTCAGAATGAATTATTTTCATAAACTAAATATTTGAGGACTTCAAGATTTTTATTTGAGTAAACAGTATTGTAATGCTGACTACTTAAAAATAAATGAAAATATTTTTGAGAAGCTCAATCAGAGGTTGTATTGCATCAAAAGGATTTAATACTGGCTATATACAGAGAAGAGTAAGACCAAAATCCCTAAAGCATTTCAATTGGAAATGCTTCATGTTACCAAGATCTCACTTTAATATGGCAACATTCAGCAGCTTACCATTTTGACATTTAAAAATGAACAGCAACATCGCTGTTTCCCCTCCCTGTCCTTTGGTTCCCATCAATTTAAATAATGCAATAATAATCCTTCTTATTTTCAGTTCCACTTGGATGGCATTACTGACATAGTGACTTCGATGCTTTAGCTGAAATTTGGCAGCCCCAGGAGAGCACCAACTGCTCCAAAGTATCCCTGTAGAAATAGCATTTTAAAAAATATCAATGTCCATAATAGTAAATGCTTTTCAAGGCAGTAAATATATTATTTATCAAGGAAAAATAAATGAGACAATCCCCAACATCATATCTAACTCTGGTTAAAAAATGATTTGAGTTTTAGTAAAAAGAAATAACCCATGTATAACAAATGGACAGTCTATTAGCAGCAGAGTAATCAAAGAAAGACCTTTTAGTATGCTGGATGAATCCTTTGTGTAGGATTTGCACAAAGACTTGAACAAGAATCACAAAGGGTGAGAAAGCATATGGGATTGGATTTCCACTGGTACATGGAGAAGCCAAACCAATGAATTTCTAAATGAATAAAGAAGTATCTACATTTTTAAAAAAGTAAATTCTTAAAACTTTCAGAAGAGGAAAGAAAAGATATCTTTTTGGAAATTTACAACAGGCTCTCAAGTAAGTAAAAGAAGTTGAGAATCTCACAACATACCTCATGTTCTAGAAACAATGCCTTCAACTGGCCTTTGGACCAATAATCCAATGCATACGCCAAAAGTTTCATTGATAGGGTATTGACGCGTAGAAAGTTTCCAACAAAGACAACTCTATTTATTTTCTAAGAGGAAAAAAACCAGGCTACTAAGAAAAAGCATTATAACATCTGCCATAGACAAGAACATTCTTCTACAATTCTTACTCAAAATATATGTAGCTGAATAACCCATTTTAAGAATGGACACCAAATTACAAGTGAAATTCACTTTAACAAATTTGCAAAGTGCTTTGGTAATATGGCACTTTTGAGATTAAGCTGTTTCCATGTACATAAATTTAGAGCTGAAATGGATCTTAAAGATCAAGTATTCAAATCCTCTTATTTTGTAGATAACGAAAAGTAAATGAAGATCAATGTTTAAATGAACCATCCAAAGTCACACACAAGTAAATGGCAGAGACATAATTTGAACCCAGGTCCTCTGACTTAATCCAGGTATTCTTTTCTACTGCACTTCCATTAGAAATAGCTATATAAGGTTTGTTTTGCAAAATAAGCTATACATTTGAATACTGTAGTAAGAAGATTGACATTAGTGCAAAAGAAAACGGGAGGGAGATGACAGCTACACTGCAATCTAGATAAATAATCAAAGAGTAAGAATTTGTCAATGTGTAAACTATACGCACTATTTAGGGAAGACCACATTAACAAGTACTGTGGCCAAAGAGTGTATACCCAGGTTCAACAAAGTAACAGGTCTGCCATCATAACCAGCCAACCTTCTAATTACTAATTCAGTTTTTCAGACACTTCAATAACAGAATGATGATAGTAGGGAAAAAAACACTTTAATAACTTGAAAACCTGTTTGTTATTCTAAACAAATACAAAGGCAGACCTGGGCTGATGACTGAGGTTCTTAATCTTCAGGACTCAGAAACCACTAAGCACTTTTGTGTAAAGAACTGTACTAGAATGTCATACTATAAAGACAGAAAACAAAAATATTTCCTGCATCTAAGACGTTTACACTGATTCCATATTAATACACTGGTATTTCAGGAAAAAAAATTCTGAGTAAGAATTACATCAAATGTGTTAAAAGTCTACTTCGTAAAAAGATACTTTTATATCTCAAGTACTGAGACACAGGGAAGCCAGATTCCTTTAGCACATTTAAACTACAATTTACCTAAATTATAAATTTAGCCTGATCCTTTCCAGAAATAACTCGTGTGTTAAATGAAGCATACCTGTAAAATGTTTATGGATCTGAAATAATAAAGGCCAACACTGCAAATCAAATACAACTCATCATTGAAAAATTAAACCATTTAAAATTTTTTTTTGAAGAGCAAATCTCAGTGCCTTCATAGCCCTGTACAATGCTGCTTGATCCATATGCAACAAGGCAGCACTGTAAAGAAGCCGAAGACAATAAGAAATCTTCCAGACGTTCAATTTTAATACAAACAATAAATGAATGTCCCAAATCATTGAGACCATAAAAAACAAAATGAACTAGTTTTTATAAAAAGGACACCATTTATTGGAGCTCAGCTTCTAATGAAACTCATAAGATTCAAGACTTTCTGAAAAGGTTCTGCATTATGTTTCCTAGATAAAAAAGGAAATGTAAATATTGCTTTAAACTAAGGCCTATCTAATTAAAACCTTATTTGTCTGCCAATTAAACTATAATGATAAAAAGTGAGCAAAATATATTAATCCTTGGGTTTTAATGAAAATAAAATAAATTTTAAAAACTCCTCAAATATTTTAAAAACTTTATGGTGATATAGTTTTCATTCAGCATTTTTCATCTAATTCAGTGTATCCTTACCTCATTATCAGCACACATCCTTGCTATAGAACCAATGTTATTGGTGATAGTAACTAAAGTAGCTCTCGCTAGATCTTCTTTACTAACGGATTCTCTCTTCTCCTTATAAATCATGTTTCCAAAACTGCAGGGAGGGAAGGAAAATGAAAGAAGACAGAGGAGGGGAACAAAGAAGAGGAGAGGTCAAATCCACCGTAAATAAGGCAGTCTGTTATTACAGAAGAACTTCTCATAGCCATGGAAAAAGAGCTTTTTTCCTCACAGGTTTAAAAAAATTATCTATGGCTGATCTTCTTAACACAAATTACATACACAAAACTATTGACATAAAACATTTGAAGTAAAAATTCTATCTGTAAGAGTGACTATACAAATTAGAATACTACTAATTCTTGGAATATGTTATCATACACTATTTATTTTAACATTAGAATCTAGGAAAATTTTCTGCTCTAGAAATATATGAACAGGGAAAAATTCTGATCCATTTTACAAAATTACTGTTGTGAAATGTTAGGTAATTTTTAGTTGTCTCTTTAAACTCAGGTTAACACCCCAGTCTTATCTACATAAAATTCTATTCTTATAATTGTTTGCTACGCATTTTATTTGTTGGCAAAAATAGAACAGACCTTGTGAGTGATTCAAGAATTTAACTTACCTAGATGCTACAGCCCACCCTGGCAAGCCAAATCTTTCATAATCTCCTCCATAAATATCACGGACCAATTTATCAGCATGGGTGCTGTCACCTTTGGAAGCCATTTCAAGAGCTTCTTCAAAACTTTCACAGCCAGTCAGTAAACTGCATAAGCCCAGAAATGTACCACCTCCAAGGCTAAACAAAAGAGAAAAAAAATTCATGAGTTATATATTCTTTCTCCAGGGTCACTTCTCAAAAGTGAAGATACTGAAAAAAATTCTGGGTTCCTCTCAGAACCTCCATTTTAATGAGGATGTCCAGGTTACTCATATTCCTCCTTTTTCCTGACTCTCCCAGTTGCTCAATCATGACCCCCCCCCCCCCCTTGACTAGGTATCTTACTTTTCCATTTTCCCACCTTTAGCTTCCTTTCGTGTTATCTTCCCCCTTTAGAATGTAAGTTCCTCTTTCTTTCTGCCTGTAGTTGTACTCCCAGTGATTATCACAGTGCCAGGCATATAACAAGTGTTTAAAAAATGTTTGCTGACCTATTTTCTTGATGTGCTTAAAAAACCCAAGTTCTATGTGGTTCTCAAATGAATGGTCTGTGAAAGGGAGTCAGTTTAAAACGTTTAAGTCCAGAATCCATCCAACTTGACCTGGGTTAGCAATGACTCAGCAAAGGTATTATAAGTTTTCTTATATTAAGTTCTGACACCCAGGGGGAACCATCTTGAAAAATGGGTCTAGAGAGGGAACTGAAGTAACTATCTCTTGTAGGGAAATATATGTAGGCTCATAAATTTAGAGCTGAAAGAAACTCGAGTCTAAAAAAATTTCTTCTAACACCACCTGCACATGTAAATAAAGGGGCAAAGGAAAGAACTTCATATACTGGGAAAAATGTTATTGTAGCTGCAATTTCTAAATAAAACTAAATGTATCCTAATCAATTTTGTACCAAATGGCTGCTGATTTCACATCTTTTTTGTTGTGAACATTAAAATAAGTTCACAGTCTTTGCTGCTTTGCTGACAAAAATTTCCTGGGTTTCACCAAACCTTTTCAGGGTTATGTCTTAGGACAGTTCAAAGTTTATAGATGGTCTTAAAAAAAAAAAAAAAAAAAAAAGCAACACTGGCGATACAGAGGTGGAAGAAAGACACACAGGACTGAGACCCAATGTGCAATTTTTTTGTTTCATGGGTTGCTGTAGCCAAGGAATTGGCTCACAAAGCCTGTCCAGCACAGCAGAAGCTGCCAGTCCTTGTACTACTTCAGCATAGCTTTCTAGAAACAACAAAATGAAGCACTGAAGATGACTATTAAATACTCAAGTAGGCATAGGAAAAGTTATTAATCAGAGTCCCTAATTTGAAACAGTGATTCTGAGGGGCGCAGATTTTAAATTTTTCTAGTATACTTTATCATTGATGCACTGTTCTATTTCATTAACTTAACTTCCCTGCGTTTTAGTTTTCCCAGTGATAAATGGATGCAACATTTACCTTGCCTTCTCAACAATAATGAGAATGGGGGAGAGCTTTGATTGCTAGAGAAGTTAAGCACTAAGGAAATGAGTTTCTTGTTCTTAAAATACTGTAGGGAGTTCCATGAATTTATTCCAAATAAACAGTTGTTTTGCGAGGATCTAAAATAACTTGTGGTATAATCAATACAGCATTAAAACTTCAGTCTTTAAGCATGACACTAAAATTGATGGAGCAGATCATAAGTAACTATCTACTTAAGGATTTATGGCAAGTAAAAACTCATTCACACTTAAAAAAGTGTGTGCATGTGCGTGTATGTATGTACGTATGAAAATACCCCACCCCACATAAAAAACTTTTTATTTCACATTACATACCAACGTAGCTTTCATTGTTAAATAAACGTAAGCTGCCTTCCTGACAGGGTCAGTATTATCTATTTACAAAGAAATTTGTATTTCCACTGATGGAAATCTACAGAGGATAATACTGCTATACCTTTGCTTCTTTTCAAAGTAACTCTTCAACAGACTACAAATAAGCAGTGAATAACAGGAAAAGGAAATCAGTTCCTTTAGAATGTATACCTTGCATAATGTTGATTTAAGAATTTATTTGTGCATTCACAAGACTGAACAGTTATTACCTTGTTCCAGTAACTCGCTTATAGTTGTCTTTGGAATGGACAGCTAAAATACTAACTCCAGAACCAATGTTCACGACCAGTAGTGGATATGGGTCATCTAAGTTAAAAGGCATCTTTTGGCATCTTTCAGGTTCTGAGGCATTGCCAAAGTAATAGCATTCTGCCTGCCCATTAAAACTGACAGAATCTATATATAGCAAGCCCTTTACAAGGCAGTCAAGTTCATCCAGTTTGTGCAGCTGGAGGTTTCCAATCTGTTTTTTAAAAAAAGAAAACATCACCAGCCATTTAAAAAACAAAATATATCAACCATTCAAGTAAGCTTAATAATGTTAGACTTTACATGATTCTGGTTGTCTGTTCAAAAAGCTTGTACAACACTAGCTGTTTTCAACACTTGGAACAAAACTGCCATTTATAATCACTCTGCAGAACTTCAAAGGTATGGTGGAAAGAGTAATGTATCTAACCTAAGAGTTGAATTACATGCGACTCTAGGCAAGTCACTTAACCTTTCCGGAACTCAATTTCAACATCTATAAAATGAGAGATCTGGACCAGATGACCTCTGTGGTCCTTTCTAGTGTTAAATCTATGCTATTATGATCTCTTACGAAAAGTTTCATTAGCTTTTATTAAGCCTTGTTTCAGAATTTCCAAGTTATCCCATTTAAAAATCTTAATAATTTGAACTTTATGTCCTATCCCACTTAATTTTCTGATCTTCATTTCCAATCTCTACTTATTAGCACTGTTATCTGTCACTCCTTTGGTAGGCTCTACTAACTACATTAGAAATGCTCTAGGAAATAGCTTACATGAAAGGCACTATATCTGGGGGCTTTTTCCCTCCCTGAGTATCGTTCAACATGCTTATTCATAACTTTCACGTTTCAAGATACACAGTAATTTAGGAAAGATGTGATGTTCACAATTATTTCAGGAGATATAGCAAATGGAGGGAGATCTCTTTTACAGCTTCATTGACAGATCACTTACTGTCTGCTTGAGCATCTGAGGCATTTGACTACTTAAATATGTGGATCCCCTCCGTACCCCTTATTGTAGAAGCAAATAAAACATTTAAACTGGAATACCAATTAGATTAAGAAATACAACAGGTATCATTTTATGGTCTTGACATTAGATATGAAATTGTCATGTAGTAATACAATAAGAAAAGTGCTCCTTCTCTAACATTTTTTTATCTGAAGAAAAGTCAATGGTGAAGGATTCCATCACCTAAAAAAATGTCAATTCAGTAATTTTTTTTGAGTGCTTTGTAACCTAAAAGGCATTAGTGGGTTCCAATGAACAACAGTGCTCAAGAACACCAGGCAAATGCAATAAAATGTCCCTACCTAAGCTGGCCAAACTCAAAAGTAAAATAAACTATACGACCAACTACCTGTCAAACTGAATGTTAGATGTCTAGGTTGACTCAAAATCACAAACTGAATAATTTTGGCATGCTAACATCATTTTTTTATTTTTAAAAACAGCAGTTATTTCCAAAAGCTAAGAAATTTAAATGTCACTAAGTCAATCAGCATTTGTACAGGTACTTACAACATGCCAAGCTTTGGGATACAAATAAAAGACAAAAACACAGTTCCTACTGTCTCAAGAGAGTCACATTCCAATTGAGAAGCCAATATAATTATGTATATAGTGCAAATGGAAGATAGTATCAAGAGAAAAAGCAATTGGGGTAGACAGGAAAGGCCTCCTATAGAATGGCATTTGAGTTGAGTTCTAAAGGAAGCCAGGAAAACCAGGAAGTGAGGAGGGAGAACATGCCAATAATGGATGACAGCCAGCGTCAAGGCAGAGTGACATGTGAGGAACAGTAAGGCCAGTGTAGCTGATTCATTGAGTATATATAGAGGAGAATAAATCATGAGAAGACCATAAAAGTGAGGAAGAAGCTAGGATGTAAATGGCTTTAAATGCTAAACAGAAAATTTTATACTTGATCCTGGAGGTGGCAAGGAGCCACTATAGTTTACTGAGCAGGAGGCATTATCTGTCTGTTATGACAGATAACATGATCATATCTGTCTCATAAAAACCAATTTGATAGCTGAATGGGAGATGGATTGAAGAGAGACTCAGAGTCAGGGAAACCAATTAGAAGGCTACTGCAATAACCTAGGCATGAGGTGATAAACATGGTGGTTGAATAAACAGAAAGAAGAAGGTGTACACATATGAAAAACTATGAAGGCCAAAATGATGATCTGATTGACTGGACATGTAGGGTGAATGCAAGTGATAAGCTGAAGATGACACTAAAGTCTAGGTGACTAGGCAGATGGTGGTACATTTGACAGTAGGAGGAAAACTGTGAAGAGAGAAAGAGTTTAGACAGAAAGACAATAAATTATTTTGGTTTTAAAAAGATTTTCCATTTACAATACATTAGTAAAGAAGTGAAGTCCATATTTATTCTGCATATACTAAAATATGTACATGCTGTCTCCCCCAACAGAATGCAAACCTCCTTAAGAGTAGAGATTAATCTGTTTATTTTTAGAACCAAGGGCTCAAAGAGGCACTTAATAAATGCTTGTTGATTAGTGCATGTGATAACATGTAAATAAAACATAATAAATATATAATATAATGTGTAAATAAATTTTTTTAGCTTTTTATAGAATCAGAAAATTGTGGACTTTTAAAAACAAAAAAAACTTCAAACATCATCTAGTCCAACCTTCCATTAAATACAACATCGAAGGAACCAGTTACCATCAATTTGCCCAATGCTTGTTTTTACAGGGACAATCTAGGACAATCAGTAACAGCATCCAACCACCTGGGGGATAAAAGCATGCTAGAAATAATAGTAAGGAAATAGAACTGAAACCTGCTGAATAGCTAAGAAATTCATCCAAGCTTTCAGGATAGGAGGCACTGGTCCAAGAGAAGTTTGACAGGGTGACGGCCTCCTCCTCAAGTTATCTGTACAGCATTAACTGGGAATGGATGATGGATTCAATGACAGAGACAATTCGAAGATAATTGTACTGTAGCCTGATAGGTCTCCGAAGCAGATTTCCACCTTAAATAGGTCTTTAAAAACACACTAGAAGTTCCTTTATGACCTATGTTACGTGTTGGGGCAGAGAACTCTAACAAATGTAATAAAGCAGTCACATCAAATTTCAAATGAGTGTAGAATCTTGTTCTTGGAAACATGATTTGCATCATGAACATGGATATCCAAATCTGTACAGTACTATATTATACAGATGTTCTATTTTCTTAAATCCAGACTTTCAGTACACACTAGCTTATTAATGGGGCTAAGTAGCTCAGGTATAAACTACAGGTAAGGTAGCTTGATATTAAAGCAAAAATTAGTTAGACTTGCAATAATTTTTTTTAACAGTTACCTACCGTGCGAAAATCTTTTTCAAACTTGTAAGCACCACCTCCAGTAGCACATAGCACCGTGTGTAAAGTTGAGAAGTTTTTATCTCTCCCCATTTGGATAAAAGTAGGCAGGTCATGGGTTGGAAATCTGATAAAGTGCAAGTTCCCTCTTCGCCCAAAAAGTGTCAAATCCTTAAGTTCGAGATGAACATCCCTAACTCCAGTTAACCCATAGGCTACATTAGAAGTCAGATATTTCCGGATACTTTTTAAACTTTCAACTTCTTCTTGCTCCTCCTCTGCTGTGATATCAATGGGTTCAAAGTAGGCAAGTTTCACAAGAGTGCCTCCTATGTCCATGCCAAACCATGGGAATGCTGTGAATATAAGAAATGATAGAAATCAACACTGATCTCTGAGAAAGCAAAAATCATATTAGTTAGTCACAAATTCTACCTTTTGTTTTGGCGATTAGGTCTCCCTATCTTGTCCAGGATAGAAATACAACAGGCACTCACAGACAACCCCACTGAAGCTCAGAATTCCTGATCTCGAGCAATCTACCACAGTTGGTCAATCTCACAGGGATTACAGGCCACCACACCCATCAACCACCTAAACTGAAACACTATTTTCCCTGCAAACTAGTCTAACTTTTTTTTTTTCAAACTAATTTCTCTAAAGTTGAAAAGAATATTAGAAATCAACTAAAATCCAATTCCCTCATACTTCAGATGAGTAAAAGAGGCCCAAAGAAGCTAAAACTTTTACCCAAGGTCTGAGCGTAGTTAGTGGAAAAGAAGAATCCAGTCTTAGTGTTACTTTTGTGCTATTTCCCTAAATAATGCTGCTGAATAAATTATGTTTTTTTTGGTGCATTTCTTTTCATAACAGGAATAGGTTTTCCACAAATTCTTTAGTATTTTAGGATACCTTTTTCCTTAGGTCTGATTAAAATACCTAACAATTTCCATGGAAAATTTATTAAGGAGAATTCTCCTTAATTCTTATTTTACAACCCTACTTTTCTTTATTAGCCTTCCCTAACAATACCTTCATATTTCCCTTGCTTGAAACATATTCCACAGGCTAAAATTAGTAAATTATTTCAAAAAGGGGGGCAGGTGAGCTAAGGACTTTAAAAGTTGACATGCAAGGTTCTATTCACAAATGAAAAAAAGATACACATATATTGTCCCTATTCAATTGTAAAGAAATCTTTATCATATAGTAACAAGTTTTATTACTATCCTACACCAGTATATACAGGGGAAGGGCTTAAGAGGAAAGGAATAAACATTCAAATAACACCTGCTATGTCTCTGCACTGTGCTTAAGCCTTTTAAAAATATCTCATTTTATTCTTAAAACAACTTTGTGAGGTAGGTGCCATTATTTCTATTTTACAGTTGAAGAAACTAAAGCAGACAGAAGTTAAGTGACTTGCTCAGAATCACACAACTTCTAAGTGTCAAAGGTCATATCTGAACTTAGGTTTATATCTGAACCTGACTCAAGCAAGGCACACAGCTCTACCCACTTAACAAAAAACATAGATCACCTCTATTTTGTTTAGCTGACTATATATAGCACAAGACTCAAATAAGTAGCAGTATCAATTTACATATGAAAACCCCTTTGTTAAAAGTTATATCAGGAACACAGCTTTAAAAAAAGATGTAAGATCAAATATAGATTTAAAAACGAGCTTTTAGTTTTCAACCAAAACAAACCTATTATTTATATTGTAAATTATAGACATTGATTTGTATTTTAAGATCCCAAATTAACTGCTTCAGAATCTTAATCCTATGGGATTTTCCCCCTCCATTTAAAAAAAATTTAGATAAATCACAAGTACCATTCAGTAAAACTAATAATTACAAGGGGAAACTCCACACTAAATATCATTCCTTGGATATACACATTTCAATAGGGGCAATTCTATTTATCCAACAAAGCAAAAAAGACTAAGAATTTTTCCAATTTGTTGAATAAATATGGAATTAGGGCATTTTCCTGGGGTATTAAACAAAGAAGCCATTCTGGCACTGCATAACCATGATAAGTACTTCCATGGCTTCAAGTTCTAGAAGGGTTCTGAGAAAAACCTGCTCTCTATACAATCAATATTACTCAAAAGTGTGGTGAATTGGGGGAGTTATTAATCTCATAAAATATTATCTTTCTGAAACTCAACATTGTATGAATTCATAAAAATTTGATCTGCAATCTTTTAAACTCTGAGCCTCTGCATCCATACAAAAAAAATATACCCCAAATCATAAGTATCACTCAGCAGGCAAACTTAGAAAGCTCTGTGAGGTTCACAGATCATGCCTTTTTTCTTGCCAGGAACCTCTGGACAAGAATTATAAATATCAATACCACCCAACATCAAAGTGAAAACCCCAATTAGCACCATATATATATAGCTTTGTTCTTTTCAAAAGTTACATATAAGCATTTGTTAACACTCAAAAGAAGCTTATGGCATAGGGAGTTATTTCCAGTTCGTAAATGAAGAAACACCTTTACTGTTTTTGAAACCATGCAGGAAAACCCAAGATTAAACTCAGTTTTTGACCCCTAGGTCATAATACCATTTAACTCCAAAGTACACATTGATGATCCTGGCTGTAGGAATGACTGGTATACTGAATTCTGTAGGGGAAAAAAAATCTTTTTCATGATTTCATAGTCATATGAATGTTAATATTCTATGAATTTTTTTCAGTCAAAGGCTGATGTGCTAGGAAAGCCCTAGGCTATAAGTGGAGGGGAAATTGTGTTTACAATGAGAAAAATCTCATAACTGAACTGACCCTATGCTACAAGATTTAAGAGCATGACAATTAGGTTTGCAAAATCACTTTAATTTGTTCTAGCTACCTAAAAAAAGAACAGTACCCATAAATTAAACATTTTCTATAAAGAGCACATTTATAAAAAGTGCATTCAATTCATCTACTAATTTTTATTCAATTTAGAAAACCACCCAAATCAAACAGCAAACTAAATTTGGAAGTCTGTTGAATTGTCATATACCTGAAAAGGAGGACACTGACATTCTAGAACAAAGCCTATGACTGATCCAATGTGCAAGAACAATTCTGAGAGGCCATATGAATGTCTTAGGTCACACATAATTACAGAGCTGAAAAAGTGTGTACGGATCATTAAATCCAATCCCTAAGTTTTATAGATGAGGAAACTGAGGCCCTAATAAATGAAGTTATCTCCCCAAAGTCAGAGAACTTTTAAGGACGTAAATCAAGCTCTATGTTCCAATCTTCTGACAGTCTATCCTTCCTGTTAGAAAAGTCTATGTGGTTGGCTTATTTCTTAATTGAAGACTAACTCTTTAAATAAAAAGTCTTTATTAAACTGATCTAAATTTTAGGTGTCTAATTTTAATATGAAAAATCAGGGCAAATACACTGCTATAAGAGTGCAAAATATAATGAGGTCTACTCCTGTCTGACAGAAATCATGATGTACCCTAATCTCAGAAAAAAGTTAGTGCTTCCCACCTTTTGCCCAGAAATCCGTAACATCAACACAAAAGGACTACTGGAATTCAAGTTAAAATTGTGGAACCCATTTACAATATGGATAATGCTACCACTTAAGGAAGCATGGGAGAACAATCCTAGTTTCAGACCTACTTCTGTCTGAGAGTCTGATTACAGACCATAAGTTACCAAATTCAAAATTCCCAATTCCTAAAATAGGAACATATCTATATTCTACTTACCTTGAGTGTAAGAAACAAATTGCAAATACTTGCAACATGGAATAATATAGCCTAAGAGCTAAGCTACAAATACACCCCCCCCAAAACTTTTGTTCCTTAGAAAGCATGAAAAGCACCCACAAGTGAAAAAGTCAAAAATGAACACATCAATAAGGTTACCACTACATTATAACCTGTAAATACAGTTTCTGAGAACAAAATAATTCAAGATGCAACAATCTAATATAACAGGGCAAACCAAGTATAGTGTTTTAATCTTTTCTGGAACTTCTCTTGTTGACAACCTCCTGTTCTTGTTCCTCACCTGGTTCTACTCCAGTGGCCATCAGCCCCATTAGCAGCGACCCCTCCTCCCACTTTCCAATAATCACAAGGACTTTAAGGTACAGATTTGTTCTATGTAGGCAAAAGGAAAAACCTGGGATTTCCAACTATCTCTTTAATGATTAACAGAAAATACTGAATCACAAAGGCATGGCTGTTAATTTCTAACATAGTATGTTATACAAGTTTTATATACTGTTAAATGTTGCAAAAGGAAAAAAAAAGAACCCAGCACCAAAGAGCTATTTAAACACCACCAGTGAAAAGAAAAAAACAACAATGATAAAATTTTGGTGGCTTTTTAAGAAATAGAATTAAATGACAAGGTAGTAGATTTGCACCTAGTTCCATATTGCAAAGTGCTTAAAAGAGAAAACTTTAAAAAAAAAATAGAGTTGGGTTACTCCTTAGAATTAAAATCAAGCTAGCTGAAAGTTCACTATATGCCAAAGGTAGGTAACAGTGAGCAGTGGAAACACACTAGACTCAGCATTAGGATATCTGGGTTCAAATCTCAGCTTTGACGTTTTAAGGATATGTCAATCAATCTAAGTTTTAAGTACTATAAAATAAAGGTAACAATATTTGCACTATCTTCCTTAGTAATGCTATGGTTTGGAAAATTGCTATTACAAACTTCAAATTTCTCTACAGATGAGCTATACATGCATATATTACAACCAAGAGAGTTTTGGTTGAAATTATTTAGGTGAATGGCAGTCTTTTAAAAATTGAGATGAGCAGGGAAAATTTATCAGTGGATGAAAAAAAACTGTTTTGGCATGGACCTATGATTTCACTGGTACAGAAAACTTCCTCGGAAGAAATTTCCTAACAGTTGCCTGTGGCACTGAGAGGTCACCCAACTAGTGTCAAGAGAACTTAAACACAGGTCTCGACCCTGAGATCAGCTCTCTAACAATCACAATCTTGCTGTCTCAAAACAAAATAAAACAAAAACCAGTTCAGGTTTTAACCATTCCTATTACTCCCTTTTATGTAAACTCTTTGGAAAGTAGGAACTTGATATACAGCCTTTCTTCCCGGTGTGCTCGACTAATATGAATTACTACTAAAATCGAACGTTATTATAATGAACTAAGGTCTACAAAACATACGTAGCTGTAACATACATACACAAATAATCAAAGCAACCCTATGACATAGAGTTTAAAAATATCATTTCCATTTACAGATAGATTCCGAAGGTCAGCGAAGTAAAATGACTTGCACATGGTCACACAGGTATTAAGCGTTGGAGACCGCACAGCTTCCTCTAATATTCCCGTTCCAAGTTTCCCACCTGCCCCAAACATCTTTAAGTCTTCTACTTGTTACGTGGATCACAATTTACATCTAGGTTTATCAAGCTGTTGTATATGTTAACTTAAATCTACTCAGCCTTTTCCAGTTTTCATTAACAATGATCTACCCCACGCCTCCAGATCCATCAAGTGGAACCCAATTTGTAAAATAAGAAGGCTGGGAGAGCGCTTAAAATAAGGTCATCCCAACAGCCAAACAACCAACAAAACACACCGCAAATATGCAAGAAAAGCCAACGGAATCACACGTATTTTCCTTCTTTGTGAATCAGGTAAAACAGAGACTACGAGTGGTAATGGACAAGTTCTACGTGCGCATTCAAAACCATGTCATTGCTCTGGTCAACAAGGCTAATGCCAAAAAGTCAGCAAGTTATTAAGGGAAGCGTGTCTCCGAACTCGCTGAAAATGGTACTTCTTCCTTGCTTCGCTCCAACACGCACCTGAACGGATGCCACAAGGAAAGGCGACTTCAGAAACATGCCGAGCATCGCGGTTTGGGCACCGTGGTCGGCAGGGGAGTCGGCCGGCATCTTTTTAGCACAGAGCGGCCAGCTGTCAGCTCTGGGAGACTTTACTTCAAGTTCGGGCTGTCCCTTCGCTAGCAAAAGGAGAAGCCCATCGCGATTGTCTTAGGTTCCTGCTCTGGAAGGTGGGGGGAGAGCTGCAGGGACGACCCCACCACGGGCACAGGGAGGGCGAAGACCACCCTTTGTAAACCGTAAGGCCTCGCGTTAACGTGACCGTGACCTATTTTCGGGATGGGCCGAGGGGCGACCCACCGAGCAAGGCTGATTCTCGGGTGTCCCTCGCTCGGACGCCTGGAGATGAAGTTAGTTTTTGTAAGAGTTCGTATTTGAAGGGGGGGTGGGAGGTGGAGAGCAGCGGGGGAGCGGCGCTAAAAGCCCCAACTTTCCGCGGAGCCCCAAGGAGCGCAGGAAGTGGGGCGGCGAGCCCCTCCCCCCAGCCCCCGAGAAGTCCCTTTCTCGCCCCCCGCCGCCGCGGCCCCGGGGAGGCAGCAGCCCGACCCCCAACTTACAAGGTTTTTTGGCATCCTTGATCTTCATGCTGCCCGCCGGGGGAGCTGGGGCAGCGGCGGCGGCGGGGCCTGCTCCGGGAGACGGCGGCGGCGGCGGCGGCTCGGCCCGAGGGCTCCTCGGTCCCGAGGCGGCGGCGCCAAAGCGCGGGCCAGGTCCTCCCCACAGCGCCGCGGGAGGCGGGCTCGGAGCGGGGCGGGGCTGCCGGCCGCCTGAGGCGATGCCCGGCCGAGTGGGCGGGCGGTGGGGGGGAAGGCCCGCCTCTGGACCGGGACCCCCTGCAGCTCCTGAGGCGCGGCCGACGCGGTGGGGGTCGGAGGGCGCGATGGGGGACAGACGCCGGCGCTCGCCGCTCCGGGCCCCACCGCCGCCGCTCCAGACAAAAGGCCCCTCTCCCGGGAGCCGCCGCGCTCCGCCGCCGCCGCCGCCGCGCTAAGCAGCGAGCCCGCCCAGACGGAAAGCCCACGTGACGCGCCCACTCGGTGCGCGCGAAGAGGGGCTGCTGGGGCTCGTAGTTCTCTGGGCAGCGAGGCGCCGCTCCAGGACGGCTGCGGTGTATTCGGACTACAGAGCCCAAGATGCTTCACGGATATAGGTTCCCCCAGGTCCTTCCAACCCCCTCCCCTCTCCTCAGCGTCTTCCTTGAGGGGAGGGGGCGGGGCGTGAGTCACGCCAGCCAGCTGGGGGCCAATGGGGGCGAATAGAGGGCGGGGCTGTAAGCGTGTACACAGTATATCTATCTGTGAGGGAGGGAGGAAGAGGAGGTGTGTCCGGTCTGACTTCCCCTCCTCCTCGGTGCAGGGAGGGCCCTTGCACACCCCCTTCTTCCGCCTCCCACTACTGCCCCCAGCGCTCTCTAGCTCTAGTCCGAGGCCAAAGATGTTTTCGTAGAGAGTGACAGGTCTTTGGATAGAACCTAGGTCCTCGTGTTACAGATGGGGCCCAGAGAAGTTCGGCAACTTGCAGAAGTCACACAGCCAGGCCGAGGGCGAGCAGGCCGAGGGCGAGCGGCCCGGGGGCCGGAGCCAGAGCCTCCGGACTGACCTTAGCGGCCTTTTAAGACCATTCTCTCTCTCCTTTCTTCCTCCAGGTTTTGACCTCGGGGTCCCCTGCCCCACCGGCACCACCAGACCCTGACCTGGATTCTGCCTCCTGCCAGCCTGCTGTGGACGCATCCTCCCCTCTCTTCCACGCGCAATATTCCTTTGGGTCTTTACTGTCGGTTACCATGTAGTGCCCGGAAATGCATTAACAACAAAAAGGGAAACGAGAAGAGCAGAAAGAGTACTTAGGAGGATTTCAGTTTTCATTCTGGCGGCTCCCTTTATGTGGCAGAAAAGGACCCTGAGGTCCAGTCTTCTGCTGGTACCAAGCTTTGGGTTATTTTCTACCTTTTTGGATCTCTCCTCAGCTTGTGAATGGGAAGTAAAAAGGAAATGGAAACTCATCATGAGCTATTGCATTGAACATTATGGGCTAACTTGTCAACCTGTGACTTCTGCTCCGCAGATTTGTTCTCCACCCTCCCAGACAGCCCAGGTGACGTACCCCCGAAGAGAGAAGGGTTCATATCCAAATCTGCAGTATACCTCAGTTTATCGGGCATTTAAAAAATAAATCATTTTTAGGGATTGCTCCAGAAAGACTGTCTGTTTGTGTTTTACCCACGACCTGGTTGAGAATTCTGCCCAAATATTCATGAATATTTTGGCTCCAATGTTGAAGGTTGTGTTTGTCCTTCCTTCTGGAGGAGAACCGTGACATAAAAATGATGAGGTGACTTGCAGTTGACTTGGGTGTGAGTGAGGGAGGTCACCAACCTCACTTTCTTCTCCTGAGCCATCTGGGTCCAGCGGCCAGTTCATCAGGACAGCTGGAGACGGCCCAGAATGTGGAGAATGTAAGATTGAGAATATAGATTCTGTTATCAGAATCGCTGTTTTGGAGTAGTTATTCCAACTCCTTGTCGTCCAAAGACTCATTCATTGCCCTACAGTTAATTAGGTTGTCCCTTTTAGTTACTTCGAATATGTCTTTGACACAATTCCTGGAAAGCCATACATGAGTCAGTGCTGGAGATACATCCCAAGATGCCAAGTTTTTATCTTGGTATTGATAGCCAGCCAATCACTAAATCTTCCCTTGCTTTCCAAGATGACAGAGGACTTAAAAACTGGTCTCCTTGGTCATTTCTTGGGTTGGCTTTTGCTGCACTAGTATACACAGAGAGATTTTGGAGAGTTATTCTAAGTGGTAGTTATGAGACATTTTGGTCTGAGGCCAAGACACTAGTTGAATCACTCAAGAGAACAGGTACTAGCAGCTATTCATTGTCTAAGTACTTATTGAGTATTACATGCCAAGTTGTTGTTTTTCATTTGTTTTCAAAGAGGACCAGTGACATCATGGGTGATGTCTTGACTCTCAAGAAAACTGGATTTAATTGAAGCAGTTGCACAAAGTCATTAGCCTCACTTTCTCTTCAGAGTCATTGAAGTCCAGTGGCAAGACAAAAGTCAAGATGACAGTCCATGGCCCAGGAATGAAGTGGATAGCTTTGGTGTCTTAGATGCCTGAATAAGACATCTGCTTCAGCTGCTTTCTGAGAGAAAATAGTAATTATGACAGAAAATTGTTAATACCCAATGTTACTTGCCATACCCTTAAATGATCCTTTTAATTTCAGTAATATCCTTACAATCCTACTCTTTAGGTTGAGTTGAACCATACCCTAAGTACCCCCACCCAGAGATTTTGCCTTGTAAAGGAGCCTAGTTTAAGTTGCATCTCAGCTTCTAATGTCTTTGCCCCCAACTGCTGGGATTCATGGCATGAAGGGCAAATAGCCAGAATGAAGTGAATTTTCTTGCCCAGATTGCCAAGGGCCAGTGGGGTCTCATGACCAGGACTTGCTACCTCATACTACCTCTTCCCCCTCTCCTCCTAAAGGTATAAGAAGCTTTTGCATGAGTCTTGGAGTTGGGAAATCCATTGTGCTCTGCACTCATGGGACATCCCCCAGGTTGGCAGATTTGCTTCCTGTTATCTCAATTAAAGATGCTTTATTCCTCAACTCATGATTTAGATTTATTGGAGGACTTGATACTTCATGGCTATTGGAAAAAGTTGTTCTCATTGACCCATTCCAGTGGGGAAGTCTTTACATGCTTCTGCTAGGTAAATACACTAAGAAGGCACAGAAGCTACAAAGATAAAAAGAAATGTAGCACCTTACCATAAAGAGTTTACGTAATAATAAAATAAATTAATTTAATTAAATATGTTTACAAAAATATGTTTACAAAGTGGTTTGCAGGTGATAGGATGCTAACAACTGGTAATTGTCCTTCAGCTTGAAGAGGACCAAAATTACATCATTATGTTGGGATCAAGGTATAGAGTGTCCAACTGTGGTCAATCAGAACTGTACAAGCTTGGAAGGCTCTATCACAGTTCAGGTTCAAATAGTCCATGTGAGCATTTGGATTGGAGATGTCTCTAAAATTGTGCATCTTGTATTTCTTTTGAGTTACTGCAATTCTGCTTTATTTGTAGAGCACCTTCTTTGATGTGGTCATGCCGTGCTGGGCAGTCCTGTGCTAATGTCTCTTATGTCTCACAATTGATTCCAAAGTTCTCCAAAGAGACTGTTCTTGTATTGCTTCTTCTGACTTCCATGCGAGCACTTGCCTTGTGTGAGTTCTTCATAAAATAGGCAAAGGTACACCTGGCCTTTGAACAATCTGCCCAGTCCATCAGAGTTGTACTCTCTGCAGTAGAGTTAGAGTGCTTAGCAGTTTGGCTGGAGAAAGAACCTGTGTCTGGTATCTTATCTTGCCAGGTGATCTTCAGCATCTTCTTGAGACAACTCAAATGGAAGCAATTCAGTTTCCTGACATGGCACTGGTATATTCTCCAGATTTCACAGGCATACAATAATGAGGTCAGCACAAGGACTCTGTAGACCTTCAGTTTGGTAGGCAGTCTAAAACCTCTTCTTTCCCACACTTTGCTTCAGAGCCTCCCGACACTGATAGCTCTGGCAGTGCGCACGTCAACCTCATCATCTGTGTGTACATCCCTAGAAAGTTTACTGCTAAGGTAAGTGAACTTTATCCACAGCATTCAAATTTTCTCCTTTTACTATAAAACACTAACAATTAGGGGAATCATGAAATACCTCATGTAGGTAGTAGCACTTGAGCAGAGTCTTGAAGGGAACTTGGGATTCTAAGAGAAAGGGATGAGGAGGGAGAACATTTCAGGTAAAGGTGTGGAGAGAGGAGATGGAATGTTGTGTAGTGAGAACTGAATAATCCACCACTTTGTTTAAAGCAGCAAGGGGACAACACCAACAACCACAAAACTTACATAAACATTTACTGTGGGAGCATGTCAGCCTTGTATGGGACAACACTGGTAAGCAGGTTGGTGCCATGCTAGAGTATTTCTAGGGCCTCCCCAGACAGAAGGAAGAAAATCTATTCATTTATCATCTGAGTCTCTTCTACATGTTCCAAGTACCTTTGTAACAGGAAATGGTCTTGGGGATGCCTCTTTGTTGTGGTGAATCGTGAGAAAATTTGAGAGTAATACTTACTACTTTGTAACTCAATAGGACCACCTCACTAGGCTTGAGTGAACACCAAACTTGGATTCAAGCTTTTGCAGGTAGGAACCATATCTTGTATTTCTCTATATCCCTACAAATTGTCTATCTAGTTTATGTGCAACAAATGTTTGTAGAAATGTGAAACAGAGACCAATAAAAATAAACAAACTAGCACCAAATCAAATACTACAAATCTCTCAACCTTTATGTACAGGATGAACATTTGATTGATATCGTTAATGTCCCTCCATCTACCTTTCCGGTCCTTTATGTTTGCTCCTCTAAAAATTCTGAAGAATTTTTCTCATATTTCTTCCCTAGCTTCCCACTCTACTAATTTATCAGACCTGGATCCTAGTCTTTCAGAAGCTGACAAGCTGTTTAAGCTAATCTAATAAACAAAGAGCAACTAAAATATAAAGAGTTGATAATTGTTTAAAGTTGTGATTTTCAGCCTTTATGTAGATATAGCCTTGGGAGAAATAATTATTAATAACCAATTACTAATTTGGGGGATCCAGACTTTTTTCCCCCTATTTCCTCATTTAGTTATTAGGTCAAGGTAGCCTCTGAAGGACAGGGCTGATGATGAGATTCATTTTGTTAATTATTTGCTAGCCATAATTAATAAGTTATTAATTACTCAGAAGTTATGTTTCTCAGACTTTTCACATGTAGTAGTCTCCTTGAAAAATGGAGACTCCCACAAAACAACCTATGCAAATGATTTCCAAGTCTTTATGTTATTGAAATAAAATTAAGAATTTATTATTTTTATAATCACAAGAGCAAATCTTAAAATACAATAATATATAATATAACATCACATACATGTATTTAATAGTTTGCATTTATGTACACATAAAAAAAGCTTTGTAAAATACTTTATACATTATCTCATGGATCTTCACTACAACTATGGGAGGTAGGTGCTATTATTATTGCTATCTTTTAGATGAGAAGACTGAGGCAGATAGAGGTTAAGTTACTTGTGCAGGCTCACATAGCTAATAGTGTCTCAGGAGGAATTTGAACTCAGAAATATTAATTCCCATTCTAGCCCTCCACCCACTTCACCACTTGGTTTTATTTGAAAAATCTATAATTTTTATATTTATAGCAAAAACAAAAAGCATAGCAACAATGTTATTGCATGATTGGTAGGTTTTTTTGGTGAAAAGTATCTCAAAATGTGGTGTCATTCATGATATAGCTACTTATAATTCTTTTTCCATCTACTCATGGAGATTGATATTTTGCCTCAATAACAGTTATAGCAGAAAACTCCTTTTCACATAAATAAAATGTTATGAATAGTAGTAAAAAATGTATCACTTTCTGTGATATAGTCAGTGATATATATCACATATACGTGATAAATCATTGAACCTTTTATTAACCCACTGTCAAAACATAATTCAATTTTCAAGTTCCAATGTTTTAGTGTACTGTCACAAAACAAATATATTAACCATTCTTGTTCACATAGAGCAAAACCAACTATCATATTTTTCCATGGCAAAGTAGGTTCCATATCTGCTCATATTTAAGAATATCTTGACCTTTAAAATGAAATAAGAATTGCTGCCTCAAATCTGTCAAGTGATTAGTAAGCAGACCTTTAATACTTTTATTTCATTTATGGGGTAGGCATTTTATAAATTGGGAAACATAAAATTTTTTGTAAATTTGTTATTTTGGCTCTATTTGTAATAAATGCAGCCACTTAATTATTTTTATTGGAATCATAGTGTGAGTTTGAGGACCTTGCAATGATTTATTAAAAGAAATAATTTTTTTAATCCACTAAATATGCAAGTTTTAGGAGAAATTTTTTGTTATAAAATGAATTTGTTTCATCTTTATTATTTTTGCTAAGAAAAACTTTGTTTGTATTCTGTTCTTAAAGAGGACCAATAGTATCATGAGGGTGATGACTTTCTCATGAATTGGATATTATTAGGGCAGAGCTGCTTAAAGTCATCAGCCTCATTCTCTCTTCCAGAGTCACTGAAGTCCATTGATAAGACAAAGGTCAAGAGGGTGGCCCAGGATGCAATGGGTGACCTTGGCCTTTCGAAATTAAGGTCTTTCCCAGGTCTCAGTTTGCCTGAGGCTTTGCTCATTCAGTAACCAAGGATTGGCTAATAGTTGAAACAAAAGATGGCTCAATTTACCATCACAAAAATATCTGTCTGGAAGACCCTCACAGTTTCTGGCAATAACAGAAAACAATTGCTATTTATACTCATTCTAAACCATCATAACTTAAACCATGACCCACAGACGTTTAGGTTGGGTTATTATTGGTTGGTTGGTTTTTGCCCTTCATTCTTGAAGGGTACCAAAATGACATGATTATGTTAAAGTCAAGTTTTGGGCTACCCGACTGTGACTGATCAGAGTAACATGAGTTCAGAATGTTCTGTCCACAGGTTGGGCACAAATACTCCATGTGAACATTTGGGTGGCCTCTCTAAATTTGTGCATATTTGTGTTTCTTCTGAGTTATTTCAATTCTGCTTTGCTCCTAGAGCACAGCACCTTCTCTGATATGGGCACGAACTCATTGTTTTATGCCTGTGAAACATGGACAGTCTACCAGAACCATGCCAGGAAACTGAATAACTTCCATTTGAATTGTCTTAGGAAGATTCTGGAGATCACCTGGCAGGATGAGGTGCCAGACACTGAGGTTTTTTCTCAAACTAAACTGCCAAGCATCACACTCTGTTTCAAAGAGCACAACTCTGATGGGCTGGTCGAATTGTTCAAATGCATAATGTACACTTGCCAAAAAGACTTTTTATGAAGAACCCACACAAGATAAATACTCACATGTGGTCAGAAGAAGCTACAGAGGAACATTTTCAAGGTCTCATGAACTTTGGAATTGATTGTGTGACATGGGAAACGCTGGCACAGGGCTATTATTAGCCATTCAGTGAAAACTAGAGTGATTTGGGTTTTAAGGTAGAATCAAGCAGCTCCATTTAAAACACACTGTGCCTTTAAAAGCCTGTCTTTTCAGGGCTATATTTCAAGAAATAAAAAGTGAAAACCACACAAGACAAAAAGTAAATTGTCTCAGGTTTTTTTGGGGGAGAAGCAATATAAATAAATGAAAGAGGAGGAGGAGGAAGGGGAAGTGAAGAAGAAAAGGAAGAATTAGAAAAATAAGAGAAGGAAGAGGAAAAAGAAGAAGGAGAAGAAGAAAGAAGGAGGAGGAGAACAGAAGAAGAAAAAGGAGGAGGAGAAGAAGAAAAAGAAAAAGAAGGAGGAGGAGAGAAGATGAAGAAGGAGAAGGAGGGAAAGAAGAGCAAGAAGAAGGAAGAAGATGGAGGAGGAGAAGATGAACATTGTCAACAAATGGCAATTTGGGTCCCCAAAGGGCAATGACTAACTACTACTCTCAGATAACATGGTAAACACAGTGAGTGCAAACAAATACAGTATTCATGGGAAGAGTGAACTTAAACTTGCACCGTAGTTGTAGTGAGATACATGTTTAATAAAGAAATACCTGCACTGGAAGTCCTTCTCTCTGTGTAGAGATTTCAGTAGAACCCTAGCAAAGAATTGGAACAAACTGGATGCCATCACTTGGGAAATGGTTAAATAAATTCTAGGATGTGAGTTTAATGGCATATTACTGTGTTGTAAAAAAAAAAAAAAAAAAACAAAGACACGTGATGAATACAGAAAAGCTTGGGAAGATCTACATGAACTGGTGCAATAAGTAAGCAGAGCCAAGAAAAGTATACGTACGATGACTACTCTCACATAGATAGAAAAAGTACACATACACACATGCACACATAAAATGAAAAGTTGGTATCACAAAATTATAAAGACCAAGCATAGCTCAAAAGATACGAGAAGATACTCCCACCTTACCCCTTTGCAGAAGTGGGAGGTGTACAAGTGTTGTACAGTCCACCCATTTTCATACTTTTTCTATGAATCTACCAATTATACTGATTTTTTCTACTTTTTAAAAATTTTGAACTTTCAAAAAATACTTACACAAAATTCCTCCTTTGAGAGGAGGAAGAATACTGAAGGAAACCATGGTGATGTAAAAAAAAAAAAAGATCAATACAAACTTAAGTTAATAAATAAATATAAAGCTACAACAATAGGCCAATACCAAATTTTATTTTATTGATGCTTTTTTTCATTTCCATGACAGTCATTTAACCTCTCCATCCTTCACTCTAATCTGTATTTGCTTGGACCCCCCTCATACCCCCCAAATTAAGCAACAACATAGGTAAAGGGGCAGGATCTAACAATGTATTACAATGTTCTGTCTCAGTAGTTACTTTTCCATCTCCCCATGAGGGAGCAGGTAGTTTTCACTGACTGTTATCTAGGACTTTTATTGTTTATTCTAATACTCAGAGCCCTACTTCCTTTCAGTGAGGTTTTCATTTACCTCGTTTCAGTTACTGTGTACATAGTTCTTTGGGTTTTGTTCATTCTGCACATACAAATATTTGTTCATACAAATCTTCTCATTCTTCCTCACATTTGTCAATTCTTACTGCACAGTAATCTGCTTTAGAAAACATACTCCAACTTCTTTTCATAAATAGACAAAATAGAAAAAAAATGTCACAGTGAGACAATAGGGAAGAGGCAAAGGTCTAGCCACAAATCTCAGAGAGGCTATCTCATTTACCAGTCCTTATCCCTATTGTATTCTTAATAAACTGAAGAAAGATATAACACACATTTGTGTAACTAATCTAGACGATGCTGTGTTGCACATAGCAATATTTTATACTCAATAAACACCTATATAATTGTACTTTGTACTTATATGAGTAAATCAGATTTCATGCAAAGAACTAGATATAAGCAACAAATACAGCAGCTGATCAATCTAGGGAACAGAAATTCATTTATTATTAACTCATTCAACAAACATACTGTGCCTGCTATGTACAGTAGGGATCATGCAGTTTATCCTAAATGTAGTATTTGGCTGATCTTTTTTGAAAGGTCATGACTTTTTGAGGAGCTCTTATAACATTCTGGTATTTGATGCAATTTGGATAATGTCTTCCACAAACAATAGCACTTGGTGGACCTCACCATCCATAGCAGGGTTCTCAACCTGGGGCCCATGGGGTGTATGAACTTAGATGGAAAAAAAAAGCTTCTTTATTTTTACTAAACTAATCTCCCTCCAACCAATGTGTAGGGTATCTTTCTATGTAGCACTTCGTATTATATGGATATCATTTTTATATAGCTCTTGATATGTATGGATGTCATTGGAGCACATAGGCCACCCACTGGCTCTCCTTGTTCTCCCTCTATGACCAGTTCATCTCCTTGTCTGATCATACATTTTTCATGTTATATTTTATGCTACTTTTCCTACACAGATTTTGATTGATAATGTGCTCCATATCATAGCTAACATATATTTCTCCACTGACCTTTAGGTGACCTTAAATTTTAATTCTTTGGAGTCAGTAATATTCTATTACTCATAGTCATGTAATATCAATGTTGCAAAACTTCCTAAAGTCAATTCAGTCCACTCAGTTCCTCCTATTTCACTCTGGGACTAGTTCATTATCTATCTACGTTGACTATTTAAGTTACATCTGATTTTAGATCAGCTCTATGGGCTGTCCATCCAACTGCATGTCATCATCAGGAGAATAGGTATTCTTCATCTATTCATTTTTTCCTTCATGGATAGTTAGGCAGAACTCACTCTTTAGATTAATTATAAACACCATTTAGAAGGCAATGAAATATCTAGGATTTGATATAATTAGCACAATATCATCTGATAGATACTAAGCCTCTTGAGGTCAAGAGCTGTCATTTTTTAATTTGTATTCCCAATGCAGAGCACATTTCCTGGCATATAGTAAGTGTTTAATTAATCCTTTTTGGACTTTAAGTTAAGATGGCTTCTTGAATGGAAGCAAGCAGCCCAGCTCTGAAAAAAACTAAATCTACAAAAAACTAAAAAATAACAGCAGAGTGGGTAACAATAAACAAGAAATGATAGTAAGTACCTTCATTCAACCCGGAACTTCACCAAAAGGCAATAAAAATGAGTAATAGCGAAGGGAACTGATCAGGAAAAGGAAGTGCCAGGGAAGACTAATACTATTGATATCTGTGAGCCTGAACCAGTGATAGTCCAGGGATATCTGAATACCATAAGTTGTAGTGTGCTAATAAGTGTTTGACAATCTGCTCTTATTATTAACATCTTCTCCATTACTTTCTTAAATCTAGACAAAAAAATTAAACCAAGCTATTAGCAAACAGCATTCACTAATTTCCCAGGTGTAAATGCTCATTCTGAAAATTTAACAAAAAGTTCTTGCAAATTGGTTTGAGCTGACTCAAGCACACTCTGGTGTGTTTCTAGAGGCAGGAAGGGTAAAGAGGTCTATGAGGATGCTCAAGGGTGATAAGAAACCCAAAGCACTTAGACCTTGGAAGTAGTGGGTAACCAGCAATAATCATTCCAGAACAACAGTGTATAGGCTACAGAACCTTAGGGGCTCCGGAAGTCTGAACCACTCTGGTATCTGATGCCATAGGTAGGGTAACTTAAAGATCTAATGTTCTAAAACCCAAAGACACAAAGGGGCACAAAATCTACCATTACTTTAAACCCAGAAATGCTGTGGGAATTGGAATGTAGCACAGAGACCCTGGTAGCCCAGGTTGAGACAAAGTAGGGCTAAAACTACTCTATCCAAGAGTACAGCTGAGGGCAGAGCCTGACTGGCACAAAGTCATTACCTAGGAAATAAGGTTGGCAATATGAGTAAACAGAAGTCAACAGTCACTATAAAGAATTGCTATTCAACCAGAGACATGCAATAAATCCAGAACAGCTGCAAATAGAGACTGAGGGAAAAGAACAGACTATGAGGATACTGGGATAAAATGAAACAAGGGATGAGAAATGAAAAAAGTTCTGGAGGAAAGAATTGAAAGGTGAATAAGCAGCTTAGAACAGAAAATAATAATGCTATAAAAAAGTAATTTATTTTTTTAGCTCAATTATTTTTCAAAGTATTTTAGTCTAAAAAAGTCAGTATGTTTCACAGTAATATAGAAGACTCCTATTACCACCCCACATACTGTCAGTTTTGAAAAGAGAGATTTCCTTTTAATGTACTGCTTTTTATAATTATTATGCTTGTAATACCTTAAAAATTATGTATCACTTCACTCATCTTTCTTGAAAAAAGTGATTATGAAGTATTCAATGTGTCTAAATTGCACAAGGGGCAACCTTTGAAACTAATGTTTCTAATCTACATTTTTGTCCTGACATCACTTTAGCTCCATCAGTGTAAAGTTCAATGAAATTCTCCTACATTGAATCAATTTAATTTTAAAAATACATTAATCATATTGAAAATTTCTCTTAATATGGCATTGTGATCAATATATTTTCAAAGCTCCAAATCTTTGCTAACTTCAGTTTCAGGATCATATTATACATAGTTAATCAAATTAGCATCTTTAACTATATCTGTTGCTTCATCCTCTTACAATGCAAAATAGGAAGATTTTAGTTTCTCAACTGATCTTGCAAAGTCTTCAGATATATGGGCAATTTTCCTCAACAAATCAATCAACAAGTATTTTTTCAATACCTATTATGAATCAGGCACTATGCTAGGTACCTGGATATGTTATCTATTACCAATGTATTATCTGTAAGTGGAACCATTTGAAACCTTTTTACATATGGTTTTCCAAGCATTGTTTGACTATACCAGTAGCTACAGTAGCACTGATGGTCTCCTCTCAAATGAGGCTTTTCATACTTAGCAATTCTCTAAGCAACCTACAAGTGATCCTTTTGATGTCACAGATAAGGTTTTTATAAGAGTTTGCTCTTACTTATTAAAAGTATCTTACTTTCTCTGGAAAAATTCTTATGTTATCAACATGTTATCCATGGGTACTCAGGATGTTTCAGTTTGTTAGATTTCAGGCTAACTGCATGTGCTTGAGATAGTACCTGGTATACTTAAGTGCTTAATAAATGGCTGTTTATTGATTTATCAATTTATTTGTAGTTAAAGCATTCACACAAAGCAAATTAAGTAGTCTTTCCTAGCCATAAATAATAATATTTATGAATCCCAATGATGAATGTAATATATTTTATTTTCTAGATTTGGACTTTTTATTTTGTGTTTTTATATTTCCTTTGCTTAAACTGTCTCTATTTTGCTTATACTCTTTTTGGCTACTCAGGTGTACTTTCTTTACAAACTTGTTATACATTTATCCACTATGAAAATGTATTATTTCACTAAAAATAAGAGAATAGAAATTTAAGAAAATCATATTTAAATTTCATTGTTTAAAATGCTAAGTGATTTCCTGTAACTTATTGAGTTATATTTTTAAAAGATGCATTAAAAATTAGCTTAGTGTATTGTACTTATCAATCAGTAAATATTTATTAAGCACTTACTAGGTACCAGGCAGTCAGGTGGCTTAGAAGCAGCTGGGTGGCTCAGTGAATAGCGTGCTGGGCCTGGAGTCAGGAAGATCTGAGTTGGAATCTGGTCTCAGGCACTGCCTAGGTGTATGATCCTGGGCAAGTTGCTTAACCTCTGTTTGCCTTAATCCAGTGGAGAAGAAAATGGTGAACTATTCCTGTACCTTTGCTAAGAAAACCCCATGTGGGCACACAAAGAGTTGGACATGACCAACAAAAGTATCAGGCACTGTGCTAGATGCTGGAAATGCAAAGAAAAAAGTAAACACATTTGCTTCCCTCAAGGAGTTTATATTCTAATGGGTGGAGATAACATGTACATAAGCAAGTATATACCAGATGCATGCAGAGGTAACCTTAGAGGACAAAGTCCTGGCATCTGAGGTGACTAGGGAAGTGGTACTTGAGCTGAGCTGGGTAGGAAGCCAGGGATTCTAATGCAAGAGAGGCACGGAGAAAGAACCTTCTAGGCATGAGGCAAAGACATGGAGGACAGAGATGGAATATCTTGTGTGAGTTAAAGTTAGGTCAGGATGGCTAGATCATAGAGTGCATGGAGGGTAGTAATGTGAAAGAAGACTGAAAATATAGGGAGGGACGAGGTTATAAACATCTCTAAATGCCACAGGAGTTTCTACTTGATCCTAAAGGTAATTTCAAGTGTATACACTTCACATTCAAATGCAACAAGACATGTCTGATTCTGTGTGACCCTGTGAACATAGTACACCTACACTGTCCATGGGGTTTTCTTGGCAAAGATATTGAAGTGACTTGCAATTTCTTTCTCCACTGGGTTAAGGCAAACAGGATAAGTAAGCTGCCCAGAGTCACATAGCTAGGAGGTATCTGAGGCCAGATTTGAATGTAGGTATTCCTGACTTCAGGTCCAGTGCACTATCCACTCTCTCTAGCAGCAAACAATACAGTGACACAACTCATCTGTGGCATGAGTCTACATGTAACAAGTCAGATTTTACCTCATTTGTGCATGATTAGTTGCATCCTATTTACTCTTAATCTCATTTTCCTGTCCTTGATTTGATTTTTGTTTTCATTGTAAAAAGGTGAATATATTTACATGAAAGTTCCACTAAAATATTATTTTGACCATTGGTTTACCTTTCCCTATTTTTGACAACCTTCTACCCCCTTACCACAAGGTATTACTTCCCCCAGATATAGACTTCAGTCCCTTAACCCAAAAGGAGTGAATGACAAAATGCAAGAAATGAGATATAGATGAAGTCATTCTGTACTCATTTGGGGGGAACAAAGAAGTGTTCTGAGCTGAGGCACTCTTGATGCAGCTTAGAACTGGATTTTGGAAGTTTGTTCACCCCACCCACAGAAACCTCCAAACCAGTAATTAATAACAACAAATATATTTAGTACCTTTGACACTGGTGAATCACCCAGCAGAACCTAGCCTGGAAGCTATGTGCTCAGTAAGCCCTAAGATTATTAACCAGAGGTCCACCAATTAAAACAAGACCTCTTCCTATTAAAATGGCTTTGCCTTGGCTTTGGCTAGAGATATAACAACAATACATGCTGGCTGGGGAGGAAGAGACTGAAGGCTCGAACTGATGGGAAGCAATGGCTAAGGAGATGGGGCAATGAGTCACTAGTTTATAAGCTCTGAGCCACCCAGAAAAGTAGTTATGCCCTGCATGGAGTCATCTAGCCTTCGAGATGGAGGAGACTAACTGAGCTATGGGATTTTCTGTGTTTTCATTGCCTTGTGCCTTTGAGCAGCCTGTTTAGTGCATCAGAAATAATTTGGTGCTGTTAGGTCTCAGGAAGCAAATCTCTCACTGATAACTCTGCCAGAAGCCTCTCAGGAATATAATTACAGCTTTGCACTTAACCAAAGGAAACAGCCTCATGAATATTTAGAAACAGAGGAGAATCCCAAAATATGTTCACTTTGGCTTTGAACTACATTTTAAGATCTCTCTTCTCCATTCCTTTCACTCTCCCCTCCCCTTCTATTCCCTCTCCTCCCCTCTCTTCTCTCCTCTCCCTTCTCTTCCCCTCCCCTCTCCTCTTTCCTCCCCCTCCTACTGTGTGCCAGGTCTTCTATCCAACACTGGGGATAAAAGTATGAGAATGGAACATCCCTACTCACAAGGATTCTAATGGGGGAGATTATATGTACATATATACATATTCATACATGCACATATATGGGATCAGTATAAAGGAAATAAATACATAGAAGAGAGATAAAAGCTAGTTTGTGAAGGAGTGTACTAGTAGTTTGGAGAAACGAGGAAAGGCTTCACATAGGTGGTGCTTGAGTTGCATTCTGAAACAATAGAGGAATTTTAAGAGGTGAAGGTGAGAAGGGAGTGCATTTCTGGCATGGAGAGAGCCTAATGTAAAAGCACTGAGGAAGGAGATTGTCATACATAAGGAACAGAGAGAAGAGTGGTTTGGCTAGATCACAGAATACAGGAGGGGGCTGGAAAGATAGTTTGAGCCAAGGCTGTGAAGGGCTTTAAAAACTAAATAGAGGAATTTACATTTGATCCTGGAGGCAATAGATTGGAGTAGATTGAGAAAAATAATCATATGGTCAGATATGTACATAAGGAAACTTACTTTAGCAGTAGTACACAGGGGGCAGAAACTTGAGGCAGGGAGACCTCAAGAAATATTATGGGGGTAGAAATGGCAAGATTTGTCAACTAGACCGGTGGTATAAAGAAGAGTGAGGAATCAGGAATAATGTTAAGATCAAGAACCTGGAAAGATGGCAGTACCTTTGACAAAAATAGGGGTTTGATAGGGGGCAGGGTTTGGGATGGGGTAGGAAAAAAGTAATGAATTTAGTTTTTGACATGTTGAGTTTGAGAAGTCTCAGAGCTATCCAGTTTGAAATGTCATCATGAACGACTGAAATTGGAGGTGATACTGGGTTTGGATGTATAGATCTGTGAGTCATCTGTATAGGAGCTGATGAGATCACCAAGAGAAAGAGAACCTAGGACAGAACTTTGGAGAATACCTGAAGGAGGTTAGGGATTATAGTGGGAAATGCCCTTCTACCTTGGGAGCCAGGGTACCTGTATCCTAGTCCTGGCTCTGCCAATGACTTGCTCTGAGCCTTTTAGGCAACTCATTTGAGTTTTTCCACAAAATAATGAACTCAGAGTTGGAAGAGCCCTCTGAGGACATGTAGTCCATCCCACACCTTAATAAGAATCCTTTGGTATACAACTTATCACACAAGTAATCATTCATCTTTTGCTTAAAGACTTCCAGATGAAGGAGAACTCATTATCTTAAGGCAGATGATTTTACTTGGGGACAAGTCTAACTATTTGGAAGTTTTTCCTTATGTCAAGTCTAAGTTTGCCCCTGTAACTCCAGTCCACTGCTTCTAGTCTTTGCTGGTGCCAGAGAGAACAAAGTCTAGGACATCTAGATGGTGCAGTGGATAGAGTGCAGAAAGACTCATCTTCCTGAGTTCAAATCTGGCCTCAGACACTTAGTAGCTGTGTGACCCTGGGCAAATCATTTAACCCTGTTTGACTCATCTGTAAAATGAGCTGAAGAAAGAAACGGCAAACAGGTCCAGTATCTTTGTCAAGGAAAACCCAAATGGAGTCACCAAGACCTGAAATGGTTAAAAAAAGACTGAACAACAAAGTTATGCCCCTTCATATATGTGAAGAGGGCCAATGTGCCCCTCATACATCATCACTTCTTATAGTTAAATCTCTCTAACTTCTCCAACTAATTCTTAGATGATATGAGCTCAAGGTCCTCCATCCTGGCTGACTTTTTTCCAGCCTTTCCATGTCCTTCTGAATCTGTTAACTTTAAAGTCTTACCAGCAACTTTGAGACAATTTAGATATGTTAATGAACTAATCCTAAAGTGGCACAGATAAGTGTTAGTCTGTTCCTCAAAAATCCCTATAAAAATGAGACCTCAAACCACTCAGCACTCTCCAGCTTCATGCTCCCAATTCTAATCCTTGGTTACATGGGTGGTACTCTCTGCCCCTCCCCTTCCCCATCCTCTTCCCTACACTGCCTGTCTTCCTTTACCAGCTCATTCCCTGTCCCCACACAGTTTGCCCCTTTCTACCACTTGTCTCTATACTTTCTGTGTCTGTTTGCACCAACTATGCCTTTTTGAAGTACAATTGCAGTCTCAATTCCTGCTGCCATTGAAATCTGTCCCAGCAAGTAGCCAAAGAACTGTGCCTGCCTGTCTCATTTCATAATTTCATAAATTAGTTAACAATTCAGTGAATACCTTGCATAGCCTCATATTTTTAGCTGGTCCCCATTGTTCTTCACTTTGTACCCTAGCTATCATCTTTCCTTTTGCTATACACGTTCCTGCACCGTAACCCCCTTCCAGGTCTGGAATCCTAATCAAGCTAATATTGCCATTTCAGCATGAAAGGGTACATCCGTGTATTCTCCTGTGGCTCCCCTCATCATTCCTTTGATTTTTCAAATCAAAACCACCTCCTTTGGGCACCACTCATGTGTATTGTTTGCCTCTATTAAAATATAAGAGTGTTGAGGGCAAAGACTCTTTCTCAGTACTTAGCAGATAAAAGCATTTTCATTCAGACCTATGCACTAACATGTCTTTTGCAGAGGAGCTCTTTTCTACTCATCTTGTGATGCTTCCCTCATCTTGTCATCAAGAAATTGATTTTTGGAATTCAAGTGTAAGACTTCAAATTTATACCTATTAAATTTCATGTTACTCTATTTGGTCCAATGTTTGAGTGTCAAGATCTTCTCCAATCTTGACTCTCATTCAGCATGTTAAGTAACCTTTTGAACCCTATGTCATCTGCAGATGGAAAGCTACAGCAATAGTGTTTTCCTGATTTTACTTTTATGATCTTGAGCAAGTCATTTAAATTCCTTGAATTCCTCATCTGTGAAATGAAGTGGATGGATTAGTTGTCCTCTCTTAAATCCCTTCCAGATTCAAATCTATGATCTTGGTTTCATTACCTGGAAGAAAAGGAAACAAGTTTATGTATAAGGGCATTATCAATTCTTGATGAAGCCACGCTAGTCTTTGTGATCACCAACTTCTTTTTTTTATATGCTCAGTAATCATTCAATAATACATGGTAGAATTTTTCCAGGAATTGAAGTCAAGTTCTTTGGTCTGTTGATAGACTAAATTCTTTGGCCCTAGTTTCTTTTACCTATGAAATGAAGAGATATCTATTCTACCTATCTTATGAAGATAGTCTGAGAGTCAAAGAAAATAATGTATAGAAAGCACTTTGAAAATTCCAAGTTTTAAATAAATGTCAGCAATTATTTTCAATAACCTGACTGTAAATTTCCTCAGGGCATGTGCCATTTCATCTCTTTCCTTTGGCATCTAGTATAGGACTGTGCCAACAATAGATACTGAATAATTTTTTGTTGATTGCTTAATTAGTTTGAGGCTAAATTCCCCACCAACTTTGTAGACCTACAAATTGTGATATTATTCAGAATTCCTTTAACCTTTCTCTGCACACTCACCAGAACTCAGGTTTAACAGGGTTAATCTTATGTGTCAACATCACCATATCAGTTGCATCAGGATGCTTTCAAAATGGAGCTGATTAGAAAGTTCAGCCACATATACAATTTCTACTTTCGGTCTCCTCTTGCCACAGTGCACATTCATCCATGAAGAGCAGTGACATAAAACTGGCATTTGGCCAGCCTGCTATGAAGAATTTCCAACATTCTTTACCCTTGAAAGCCTATTAAGTATGGACTTGAGAGGGGGAATGGTGCAATATTGTAATATGGCTTCCTGTGAATTCTTTAGTGTTTTGTATCTCTTGAGGTAGTTACCTCAAAGGTGCAGTGTGACTTTAAGATGAGATTTTGTACAATGTAGTTTTTATGGTCATGAGTTTTTGTTATGTTGAAGGACTACTCATCTCTTATGTTACTGATAATAATAATAATGATAATAATAAAAAAGTACTCAATTCTAAGGTGATAAAGGAGGGTTTCTGCTAAAAGTTGGTCATAGCCAACAATGTAACCAACCTCCCACATAACTGAACATGACTTCCACTGTAAAATCAAAGTGGTCCTGGGCTTCAAGTGGTTACTTTGGAACACAGTGAGAGTTGCATATCAGCCATCTTCTTCATATTCTTTTTTTTTAAATTTATTTTCAGTGTTCCACAATCGCTACCGTACAACCTAGATTTTCTCTTTCCTTCCCCCTATCTCTCTCCCTCCCCGCTCTCTCCTGAGATAGCATACAATTTTATATAGGTTCTACACATACATTGCTATTAAATACATTTTCACCGTAATCATGTTGTATAGAAGAATTAAAATGAATGGGAGAAATCATATAACAAACCCAAACATAATACAAAAGAAAATGATCTGCTACAATCTGCAATTGAATACCATAGTTCTTTCTCTGGTTGTGGAAGGCCTTGACAGACCAGTGGGAATTTTTTAGGACCTTGCATTGCAATGAAGTTCTAAGTCTACCAGAAAAAAAATCCTCACACACTGTGGTTGTTGCTGTGCACAGAGTTCTGGTTCTGCTCCTTTCCCTCAGCATCAGATCATATAAGTCTTTCCAGGCCTCTCAGAAGTCTTCCTGTTCATTTCTTATAGCACAATAGTATTCCATTACATTCACATACCACAATTTATTCAGCCATTCCCCAGTTGATGGGCATCCCCTTGATTTCCAGTTCTTGGCCACCACAAAGAGAGCTACTATAAATATTTTTGTACATGTGGGGCCCTTCATATTCTTGTACAGATGACTTTGAGTCTAACTTGAAGTAAATAAGAATGGATTTCAGGCGGACTCAGGATAGTCTGTGACATCCCACTATCTTTTCTTCACCGAAGACTACAACATCTTGATCACTTTTTGTGGTTATTAAAGATGTGCTTCTCACCAGTGCCATCAACTGTTATTCAGAAATTTAAATTTCCTAGACAAAACCTTTAATTTGGTGAGAGTATTGCTTCCTCTCCTGCAGAGATGCATTATCTGTCTCAACTCTGTAATTGTGACAATTATCTAGATGATATATCGTTGGATTGCTTCATACATGAGGTTTAGGATGAATCCTTCCTATTGCTGAACAAAACTTGACATTCATTATGACCTGTGCCCAAAACCTAGCCATTGGGCCTACAATGTCCCCAGAAATGAAAAAGTCAGCCTATACCAAGTAATGTGAGATCATATGGGAAGATTCACGGGAGTGTTTGATGCTGGCAGGTAGGAGGCCACTGTAGTTTCTGTGATGGTTGGTCCTGATTCTCTCCCACTTGTGTGATTTTTGTGGTACACGAAGGTGTTTTTGAATATCAGTCTATGATTGTGGCTCATAGTATTCCAGAGATTCCTGTCTCCACTCCCAGTACTAGAGCCATAATGAATAATTTCATCTGGGATAAATTTAGGTGAGTTTGGAGAGAGGAGTGCATGGATTGGGAATGATACACAGGGATGGTCCTGTGCGTGGAAGGGAGATTAGAGATAGAGGTCTTAGGAGTTGAGTAGGTTAAGGTCAGGGTAGTCAAAGGGGTAGAGGTAGATAAGAGTATGATGTACTAAACTTAATAAGGAGGATAGAGAGTGACCAGGAGGGCCATAGATGACAGCAACAAGAATCTGGACATCTGGGAACAAATTTTAAGGAAGGAAAGTTGTTTGCTGACTGGTGGTGGCAGAGAGAGGATCTAAAAGTGGAAGTTTCTCAACTCTTCCTCCTTGCCCTGTGTGTCAGAGGGTATGAGGAGCAGCTCACTTAGAGAGGTTGCTAAGAAATGCGTTTTTAGGAGAAATCAAGATTTCTGTGAGCACCAGAAGAGGAAAGAAACCTAAATCTAAAGTATAGGATGGAAAGGCAGGTTGGTCAACAAAAATTGCATTTAAAATATTATCCCCTTATAAGCTGCCAGGTGGTGCTCTAAAATCTAGCTCCCAGGTCCCCTTCAGTCCCTTTTGCACTTGCATGGATATGGGCTGCCTACCTAGACCTCTGTGCAAGCAGGAACAAATTACCCTGGTTCTCTTCACTTTCCAACTTGCTGGAGTCTTGGAAGTCAGACTAATCTCACTTAGTCTAAGGTAGAAAGTTTGAAGATTATCAACAGTAATTCACAAGTTTATAACAATGGTTCAGCCCCTATCCCATCAAGATACATACATCCACATTACAGATTACATTTACTGAATAGACTAAAAACAGTTATCTTTAAAAAATAGATGCAGCTAGAATCAGAGGGAAACAATTTATTTGGAAAACTCTTTGACAGAAAATGTCTCTGATAAAAATCTAATATGCAAGATGCATAAGGCACTCATTCAAATAAATAAGAACAAAAGCTATCCAACCACAAATGGTCAAAAGATATGAACAGGAAGTTTCCAAAAGAAGAAATAGCAATTATCAACAACCTTATGAAAAAATTCCAAATCAGCACTAATAAGAAAAATGTAAATTAAAACAGTTCTAAAAATTCTACCTCATACCTACCAGATTACAAAGATGACAAAAAGAAAAATGACAATTGTTGGTGGGACTTTGGGAAGGCAGGGTACTCTGATGGTGGAGCTATGAATTGATTTATCCATTTTGGAAGAGAACATGGAACTATATCCCAAAAGGTCACTAAATCTCTGACCCAGCAGTATTTCTATTAGAATATATTCCAAGGGATCACGCACAGAGGAAAAGGACTCAAACGTACAAGAACTATCATAGCAGTACTTTTCGTTGTTGCAATGAATTCGCAACAAAATAGGTAATCATCAATTGGAGAATGGCTGAGCAAACTGAGGTATGTGAAGGCTATGGAATTTTTCTGTTTCATAAGAAATGAAGAGTATGATGGGTTTAGAGAAATATGGAAAGGATTGTTTGAAAAGATGCAGAGTGAAAGGACAGTTTGTAAGATGACCACAGAAATGGGAGAGCAAATAGCGCTGAAAGACTTCAACACTTTAACTTCAGCAGGGACCAGTCATGAATTCTGAAGACCAATGATGAAGACCTGGATACGCGGGTGATGGAGAAGTTCAAGGGGTCTTAGCCTGGGGGCCAAGATTTGTTTGTTTCTTTAGAAATATTCAGTTTTATTTTATTTTCAGTTCTGTATTCCCTCCTTTTCTCCTTCCTTTACCCTGCGTACTGAGAAGGCAAAACCAAAATCAAACAAAATAAAAAAGCACACCCCCCCAAACTTGTTACAAATATGTTGTCATGCAAAGCAAATTCTTACATTAGCCATGTACCCCCCTCAAAAAAAGGAGGAGGAGAAGAAAATATGTTTCAGTCTACGCTGAGTCTATCAGCTTTCTATCTGGAGGTGAATGACGTTTCATCGTGAGTCCTTTGAAACTGTGATTGGTCCTTTTGTTGATTAGAAGCTAGTTTTAAAAAATATTTTTATAATAGCATATCAGTGTAATTGGCTTCTTTGTAATTCATATTATTTTATACATTTAAAAACATTAGTCTGAGAAGAGGGGCCATAAGCTTTACCAGATTGCTGAAGGGGTCCATGACACAAAAGAGACTTGGACTGGAGGCACCAAACTAGATAAGCATTATCACAACTGGCCAATATCTTGATTTTTTTTTTTTTTTGCTTGAATCTAGAGGAGGGCTTTTCCTCAAGAATAAGGGGGAGGAAGTTTTCTGTGTATTGACAGATATGAAAAAAAAGCAGTATCAATAAAACATTTTTAAAAAATAATCATAACATAGCAGTTTTGAAAAAAGGTGTATTTTCTATGTTTTACATAAGTGCACATATGTAATCTATATCAAATTGCTTACCATCTTAGGAAGGGGGCAGGTGAAGAAGGAAGAAAATTTAGAACTCAAAATTTAAAACAAGAATTTTAAAATTTTGATTGGAAAAAATAAATATTATTTGAAAAAGGAATTGTTTGTTGCCTCCCCCTTAGATTGTGAGCTCCTTGAGGACAGGAACTGCCTTTTATCTCTTTTCTTATCTTTGGCTCTTGGCATAGTCTAAATGTGCAAGTAATAGGTACACAAAAGCATATAGTTGGTGCTTAAAAAGTATTTGTTGATTGATTAAATAAAAAAAAAGAAAAAGGGATATTTTCCAAAAGAAAACATTATTTTGTTCTTACAAACAACATTTAATAATAGTACTTTAGAAATGACCTTGAATATATTATGAAATTAGTTTACATAACTGTACATAACTGCAAATCATGCATAATTTTGTTGATTGACTGTTGATTGATATTAAGTTAACAATAAATAATTTAAAATGTAAAACAAAATAAAATTCTCACCAAATCTCTGTGACCTGGTCCTTTATAATAGCTTAGTCTTTCTACCACCTTCTACTTTGGTTCTTTTGGTTTTAGTGAAAATTAAAGTGAAAATACTTTATGCTTTCAGCAACTCATTATTATATGCAGGTGAGGAAAGTGAGGCTTGGAAAGGCCTTTGGGAAAGTGACTTACCCCAAGTAGCAAGCAGCGGACTGGATTTAAACTCAATTCGTCTCTTTGTAAATTCAGTCATCTTTCTACCAAGGGGAAGGTTCTCAGAGGGTTTAATGGTAATAAAGTCCAGAGGATGATAATGATCTACTGAGAATAGGGTTGGGCCTAAGTAACAGCCAGTGCAGCCCAGAGCTAGTAGAAAGCCACATTTATTGCTGATTTCCCACTTGATCCCAGGATAATCCTTGGTTATGGCTCCTGCCTGGGGTCCCCAAGTTGGGCAACTATCTGGTGGGGGCAGAGCTGGAGCACAGTCTGTCCTGGCTTCTTTAGAAGACAAGGCCCTTTATGGCCACAGGATTATGTGGAGGGTGGAGTGGCAGCCCAGGTCAGGTGAAAGAAGACCAAGCAGACCAGAAGCTACTTTTCCAGTGGGGGAAGAATTATGCCATCTCTTCACTCCCTCCACCCCATTCAAGGTCTAGTCCTAGTATCATGAGCTAATTCTGACTCTGTACAGTGGGCACCTGAATTGGAGAAGTCAGGGACACTGAAAACTATGATCAGATCCAACATATTTCTGCCTTCCTATATTGTACTCACTGACTTTAGCTCCAGTCTTGTATCCCTAGGGAAGGATGCTCAGGAAAATACTTCATTCATATGTGACACATAATAATGGCTAACATTTTTAGAACATTTTTATTTTTTATTTATTATCCCTTTTGATCCTTACAACAACATGGTGAGGTAGGTACTATGAGCATTATTATTTCATTTAACAGCTCAGGAAACTGACACCCAGAGAAATTAAGTGATATGTTCTTGGTGACACTGGCAGTGTTAAGCCAGGACTTTCTGATTTTTGGTCCGGTGCTCTCTCCACCACTTTACCCTGCCTTTTGACAGCATGCCACTTATCAGGTGGTCTAGATTATATATAATAGTAAAGCCCCAGAGTTGGAACAGCATGTCACTACATGTCACTAGTCCATTCCCATTTCCAAGGCCCACTGCCTGTGATCCTTCCCCTGTTACCATAGACAGTCCTGTACAGCAGTAGTCACAATGTCTCTCTCCAACCTTCATGGCCTTTGCCAGGGACTGCAGACTTCCTGAGACATTTGACTCCAGTGGGATTGTTTTTACCCCAGAACACACATGGCAACAGGGGGAAGTGGTTACGAAAGCATTCACAGTCCTGGAGTTGCAAAGAAGTAGACTGAACAGCCCTCTCTCCCCTTGACAAGCTCAGCCTAGCCCTTCATAATTACTTCTAGTTATTTTATCACTGATCAGGTCTTACAGGAATATGAGCTTCATTGGCAAGAAAAAACAAGTAACTCTTCCAAATCTGATAGTGAACGATAATAACACCACTTCCCTGGTAACTTTTAGACAGTGAGATCTGGCCTTGGCTCCCCTGAGATGAATGAAAAGCTTGCCATTGCCAGAGGGGTTTGGGGCGGATATCTGGGCGTTGCACTTCATTAATTATAAGGAAGGCCTGCAGCACCATTAGATAATACTCAGCTCCTGACATTTTTTTTATTAACTGGAGACAGGTCTCCAGTCTTTGAGAGCACCTGTGGGCATATACATCTATCTGGGTCTTCTGGGGATACAAATACAGAAGAAAGATAGCCTAAAAGCCCTAAAAGGGCTTCCATTCTAATGGAGAAGACAACATATATAAGAGACTGGTAGATAGGGAAAGCAAGGAAGTCACAAAAACACTGAGGGTAAAAATGGGTAGAGGCCATTGACAATACCTTTCTGGATGTCTTTACTATTTTATTAATTATTCTCCTGGTTCTGTTTACTTTAGTCTTTCTGCATCAGTTCATACAAATCTTCCCAGATTTCTCTGAAACCATCCTTTTCATCATTTTTGTATAGCACAGTAGTTTTCTATCATATTTATATACCATAACTTGTTCATCCATTCTCAATTTATGGACATGCCCTCAGATTCCCATTCTTTGGCACCTTAAAAAGGAGCGATGAATATTTTTGTATGTATTTAGTTAGCTTGTTTTGCTTAGGAATAACCCCTCCCCTAATCTACCTTTCCTCTGATTTTCCCTTCTCCCTTTCATTCTTTTCCTCTTCTTTCCCTGTCAAGTGAAATGTATTTCTGAACTCAATTGTGTGTGTGTGTGTGTGTGTGTGTGTGTGTGATTCTCTCCATTGACCCATTCAAATGAAAGTGAGATTCACTTGTCATTTTCCCCATGCCTCTCCTCTTTGTGTGTATAGATGTCTCCTTTAGAACCCTGATTGTGTGAGATTTTCTCTAACTTTCCTTTCTATTCCCTTCAGTGTATTCCTTTTCCCCTTTCTTTCCATTCTTTTCTCAGTATCATTAAGACACAGCCAAACCACCCCTAGGCCTTGTTTAATGACATTCTCTCTATGATTGCTAATGATAAACAAATTCAGAGGGGATAAATGTATTATTTCTCTCTATTAGAATGTAAGCCGTTTATATTCATTTAGTCCATTCATTGTACCATCATGTCTACCTTCTTATGTTTCTCAACTTCTGGGTTTGAACTTCAGAGTTGTAATATAGTTCTGATCTTTTTGTCAGGAATGTTTTTAAGTTCTCTATTTCATTAAAAATTCATTTTTTCCACTACAAGTTTATACTCAGTTTTGCTGGGTAAGTTATTCTTGGTTGTAAGTATATATCCTTTGCCTTCTGGAATACCATATTCCAAGTTCTCTTTGCCTATATAGTGATGGCTGCTAAATCATATATGATCTTGACTGTGGAATCTTGGCATTTGAATTATTTCTTTCTGGCTGCTTGCAGTATTTTTTCTTTAGCCTTGGAGTTCTGGATTTTGGCTACAATGTTCCTAGGAGATTTAATTTTGGAATTTCTTTCAGGAAGTGACCAGTGGATTCCTTCTATTTCCATTTTCCTCTCTGGTTCTAAGAAATGTGGATAATTTTCTTTTAAGATTTCTTGAAATAGGATGTCTAGACTTTCTTTTGTAAGTTACAGTATTCAGGTAATTGAATGATACTTAAAAATTTTCTCCTCAAACTTTTTTCCAAGTTGGTGGTTGTTGCTACGAGACACATCACATTTTCTTCTATTTTTAGTCTTTTGATTGAAAAGATGTTGTTGTTGTTGTTTGATGGAGTTATTGGCTTGTTCCTATTTGGTCCATTCTAATTTTTAGAGAATTTGTGTCCTGAGCAAGGTTTTAGAACTTTTTTTTTTTTTTTTGCCAACCTTCTAATTCCCTTTCCAATTCTTTCTTCAATAACTCTCATTTCTCTTGCAATTTTTTCCTCTAGTGCTCTCATTTCATTGTTAAACATTTAAAAAACTCTTTTAAAGTCTTGCCTCATCTCTTCTAAGAATTCTAATTGAATTTGTACCCAGGTTGTGTTTTACTTTGAGGCTTTGCTTGTATATGTTTTAGAATCATTCTCTTCTTCTGGGTTTGTGTCTTGCATGGACCTGCAGCCATAGTAGCTTTTTTATGGTAGGATTCTGTTTTTGTTTGCTTTTTCTGCTGACTTCCATCCTGGCTTCAGACTTGTTAGGTCTGAGATCTGTATACTTCTGGAAGGAAAGTTTGGGTTGATCCTCTTGCTGCTCTCTTGGGGTATTGAGCCTTGTGTTATTCCACAGTCTCAGGGACAGCTCATACTAGGGGCCTGCAAACTTCCAGTGCTCCCAAAGAGGTCAGATCCAGGGCAAAATATAATTGCTGCTCCCCTCATCTTAACTCTGCAAGTTCCTGACTTAGGTTCAGGTTTGAGGAATAGTAGACTGTGGCTGGTCTCAGCTGTTATCAGCCAGCTAGAAAATTGCTGGTTCAGAACGACAGAACTGCAAGCTCCCATTTGGTTTAGGGATTCCTGCTCTGGTTATACCTCTGCAGGCTGCAAACTGGGCTAGAAGCTGGTACTGAGATCCCTGTTGCCCACATTCCTGCTGCTTGCTTCTGAGTTTCTTCCTCTCACCATATGCTGCCTAGAATTTAGGACCTCTGCTAGGCAGCTAGGCCACCCAGGGGACAGAGTGCTATGCTCAGAAAGACCTGAGTTAAAATCTATCCTCAGACACCTCCTTGTTGTGTGACCTTGGACAATTCACTTAATCTTTGTCTGCTTCAGTTTCCTCAACTCTAAAATGGTCATGGTAATAGCACTTATCTCCCAGGGTTGTTGAAAAGGTCAAACGAGATAATATTTGTAAAGTGCTTAGCACAATGTCTGATACATAGTACGTAATTTAATAAGTGCTTATTCTGTTTTTCCTTCCTTTCCCCAGTCTACTTTGGATCTGACTCAGAATTGGGTAATGGCAATAGCTGCCCATCGTCACCTGTTTCTTTTATGGTGTTCTGATATGAATCTGGCTGTGTTCTCGGCCAGCCTCTGTTCCCAGAGTCCACAGACCTCTCTGTCTTTCTCTCCCTATGCTGACCTGACCTGGAAAAAATGATTCACTGTGATTTTTTTCCTTGGATTTCCTCATCAGGATTTGGTATGGTGCATCTTCTAGTTGTATTTGGAGGAGTTTGGGGAAGGGGGAGACTTGATGTACTTCTCACTGCTACTCCGCAATCTTGGTTCTGTCTCTGGTACTTTAGTTTTATAGATAGAGAAACAACAGGTGGTAGAACAGAAAATGGCTGGGGTGAAAGACACACGGTCCCAGGAAGGTCAAAACAAGTGAATGAACTCCTTCCTCCCCACCCCGCCACCCCATGTGGTTTCTAATGGTCCTGTGTAGACAATGTGTAACAGCAAGGACCCTGGCATACACAGGAGGGCCTTCTATACAGGTTCTTGCTTTTCTAAAAGGAAAGTAACTTTTCAGGGGTCTACTGTAATCAAGCACGTATATCATTCTCTTAGTTCAGGGGAATAAGTCAGCACCCTGAACTTCAGAGAAAACACAAACAAAGAAATATAGGCCAATAGACAGGGCTTCCAACTGTCTGACCATAAGCAATACATACTTCACAGATCAACAGACAGATCCAACTGTCTGACCATTGCATACATACATAGTTACCAGACAGAGAAGCACCAACACCTGGGTTTTCAAAGAGCAAGCCCCCCAAAAAAACCTCACCTCAGAGTGTATGTATGTATATATATATATGTGTGTGTGTGTGTGTGTGCGCACGTGCGCACACACACACACACACACACACACACACTTTTCAGAGCCAGAGGGCATCAGGGCCCTTGAGAACCAGTGCCTCATTAGAAATTAACGAAAGGTGTGGGCCTTCCTACAAAACAAATCTCCCCTAATCAAGCTTCCCTTAATAGGCAGGCCCATTACTGGGTGGAGAAGATCATTAACTCTCGTTAATATAATTAATATTACACAATAATGTAGCAGCAGAAGTCACAGGGTAGTAAATGCTCCGAGTGAAGGCAAAGATGGATAGTCCCAAGCTTGGGGGATAGATGGTACAACTATTACACACCATTATTGATTCACTTCCTTATTTATGTTCTAGCATGCCTTAGTTGCTGTTGACAGAATTTATTTATCTGTGTTATTTCTAGCAACAGTTCAGGCGGGGCTTGAGCCATGGTGAAAGAGTTTTCGTTCCAAATAGTTACACAAAAGATAAGGGGTAAGGAGGGAAGTTCTATAGAGTGTTGAACTAGATAATTTCTGAGGTCCCTTCTTGCTATAAATCCTATAATTCTACTTTGTTGAATCGAATAATTTACCGTAAGAAGAGCAGTTGGCCTAGGCCATCAACGAGCAGAGAAAACTCAGTTTCTCAACCTGGAGATCTTTGATGTGAAATATTCCAAAATCTACAGAAAAAACTGGTTCTACCTAGAAGCTCCTATTCCCCTTATCCTATCTCTGTCTGCTATGTCTGGAAAACAGTTCTAGGGGACCTGGAAAAAGTCTACCAGGAAAGTACACGTGGGCTGGAATCCAAAGGAGTTTCATGTTCTGGCCTTTCTCCTCCTCCTCGTCTTTAATGTTTACATTAAGATGCCAAGTTACCGTATAAGTCTAAATATAGGCTACTCCCAAATATGTATTATGCTCTCCCAATGTGGGGGTTTCCACCAAGAGGAAAATGACTTATAACTACATATGAATACAGAACATTTTACTTGGGTTGAGACAAAAACGATGACTTTAAAATTTTAAGTGTGGCAAAAACAAGTTGATGCATGTTTGCCACCAGTGTCATGCTCCTTTTGTGCTACTTGGATATAGGCAGCAGATGACCCCCTGGGGTAGAGAAGCCTGCCAGCTGCCCAGGCCCACTGTAAGGGAGAGGGTGTGTGGTTGTGGTCATAGCTTCTTCCTCCTCTTTTCCTACTGTCTAGATGCTGGGCCTGGAGTTAGTAAGACCTGTGTTCAAATGTGGCCTCAGACACTTATTAACCACATTACCTTGGGCAAGTCATTTAACCTCTGTCTGCCTCATAGTAATAGCATTTACGTCCCAGGTAGAGTGGTAAGGATCAAATGAAAGCACTGATTGGTGCCCAGCACATCCTTGGCACTTAATGCTTACTTCCTTTTTCCTTCCTCCTTTCCCTGCCTTAGATCCAGGACTCTTATGTGTTGGATAGAGGTTTGGGCTGCACGTAGACTGGACTGGTCATTAAAAGGGGAAGCTGGAAGGCCCGATCTAAGGGAGATGGATAGCAGAGGTTCATCAGACTTTTTTTTTTTTTTACAAGATTAAATGCCTTTTTTTTTATGTTTGTTTTTTTCTTTTATTTATTTATCTATCTATCTACCTATTTATTCATTTATTTATTTATTTAACTTTAAACATTCATTTTCACAAAATTTTGGGTTCCAAATTTTCTCCCCTTATGTCCCCTCCCCCACCCCCAAACACCGAGCGTTCTAATTGCCCTTGTCTGCCAATCTGCCCTCTCTTCTATCATCCCTCTCTGCCCTTGTCTCCATCCTATACCTCTTTACCTGTATTTCTTATTTCCTAGTGGCAAGAACAGTACTTGACAGTTGTTCTTAGAACTTTGAGTTCCAACTTCTTTTCCTCCCTCCCTCCCCACCCCTTCCCTTTGGAAGGCAAGCAATTCAATATAGGCCAAATCTGTGTAGTTTTGCAAATGACTTCCATAATAGTAGTGTTGTGTAAGAACTAATTATATTTCCCTCCATCCTATCCTGTCCCCCATTACTTCTGTTCTCTCCTTTGATCCTGTCCCTCCCCATGAGTGTTGACCTCAAATTGCTCCCTCCTCCCCATGCCCTCCCTTCCATCATCCCCCCCACCCTGCTTATCCCCTTATCCCCCACTTTCCTGTATTGTAAGATAGGTTTTCATACCAAAATGAGTGTGCATTTTATTCCTTCCTTTAGTGGAATGTGATGAGAGTAAACTTCATGTTTTTCTCTCACCTCCCCTCTTTATCCGTCCAGTAATAAGTCTTTTGCTTGCCTCTTTTATGAGAGATAATTTGCCCCATTCAATTTCTCCCTTTCTCCTCCCAATATTTCTCTCTCACTGCTTGATTTCATTTTTTTTTTAAGATATGATCCCATCCTCTTCAATTCACTCTGTGCACTCTGTCTCTATGTATGTGTGCGTGTGTGCATGTATGTGTGTGTACTCCCACCCAGTACCCAGATACTGAAATGTTTCAAGAGTTACAAATATTGTCTTTCCATGTAGGAATGTAAACAGTTCAACTTTAGTAAGTCCCTTATGACTTCTCTTTGCTGTTCACCTTTTCATGGTTCTCTTCATTCTTGTGTTAGAAAGTCAAATTTTCTTTTCAGCTCTGGTCTTTTCATCAAGAAAATTTGAAAATCCTCTATTTCATTGAAAGACCAATTTTTCTCCTGAAGTATTATACTCAGTTTTGCTGGGTAGGTGATTCTTGGTTTTGGTCCTAGTTCCTTTGACTTCTGGAATATCCTATTCCATGCCCTTCGATCCCTTAATGTAGAGGCTGCTAGATCTTGTGTTATCCTGATTGTATTTCCACAATACTTGAATTGTTTCTTTCTAGCTGCTTGCAATATTTTCTCCTTGACCTGGGAACTCTGGAATTTGGCCACAATGTTCCTAGGAGTTTCTCTTTTTGGATCTCTTTCAGGAGATGTTCTGTGGATTCCTTGAATACTTATTTTGCCCCCTGGTTCTAGAATCTCAGGGCAGTTTTCCTTGATAATTTCATGAAAGATGATGTCTAGGCTCTTTTTTTGATCCTGGCTTTCAAGTAGGCCCATAATTTTTAAATTGTCTCTCCTGGATCTATTCTCCAGGTCAGTTGTTTTTCCAATGAGATATTTCACATTATCTTCCATTTTTTCATTCTTTGGGTTTTGTTTTGTGATTTCTTGGTTTCTCATAAAGTCATTAGCCTCCATCTGTTCCATTCTAATTTTGAAAGAACTATTTTCTTCAGTGAGCTTTTGAACCTCCTTTTCCATTTGGCTAATTCTGCTTTTGAAAGCATTCTTCTCCTCATTGGCTTTTAGAACCTCTTTTGCCAATTGAGTTAGCCTATTTTTCAAGGTGTTATTTTCTTCAGCATTTTTTTGGGTCTCCTTTAGCAGGGTGTTTACTTGTTTTTCATGCTTTGCTTGCATGTCACTCATTTCTCTTCCCAGTTTTTCCTTCACCTCTCTAACTTGATTTTCAAAATCCTTTTTGAGCTCTTCCATGGCCTGAGCCCATTGGGTGGGCTGGGATACAGAAGCCTTGACTTCTGCGTTTTTTCCTGATGGTAAGCATTGTTCTTCCTCATCAGAAAGGAAGGGAGGAAATGCCTGTTCACCAAGAAAGTAACCTTCTATAGTCTTATTTTTTTCCCCTTTTCTAGGCATTTTCCCAGCCAGTGACTTGACTTCTGAGTGTCCTCTCCACCCCCACCTCGCCTCCAGATCCACCCGGCCAGCACTTGGGGTCTGAGATTCAAATGCTGCTTCTCAGCCTCAGGGCTTTGGGTGGGGGCAGGGCTGCTATTCAGTGTGAGATTAAGTTCAGGTGCTCAGGTGGGGGCAGGGCCGCCTCTCAGGCTCAGTTCCCTCAGGGGGTTTATGCAGAGACCTTCAACAATGGATCCAGGCTCCTGCCTGCTTGGGGAGCCCAGGTCTGACCCTCCTCCGCTGCTGCCTCCCGAGAGGGCCTGAGTCATGGGGGCTCCCCACGCCCCTCTCGACCCGCCGAAGAGACCCTCTCACCGACCCTTGTCACCTGTGGGTGGGGGACCTGCGCGGCCACTGGAGATTCTGTCCCTAAAGCCTGCTCAGATCTGCTCCTTTCCGCACCATGCCGCCGAGGCAGGGTTGGGCTCTGCTCCAGGTCCAGGGCACGAGGGACCTTTTGCGAGAGGTTTTCAGGCTCTCTGGAGCAGAAATCTCCTCTGCTCCGTTGTTCTGTGGCTTCTGCTGTTCCAGAATTTGCCGGTGGTTCTTTTTTTACAGATATTTTATGGGCAGTGGGTTCAGAGCTAGCGTATGTGCGTCTTTCTACTCTGCCATCTTGGCTCTGCCCCCTCTCATCAGACTTTTTATTGCCTTCCAGGATTTAACTGGTTGTGTGGTGTCTGTGACAGTGGAAAAAAGCAGCATTTTATACCCTTTTTAACTTTAGAAATTATATTCCTTTAATTCCACATTAACAAAATTATTTTCATTGCATTTTATAGTCCTCAAAATGCCTTATTTTAATTCCTGAGCCTGAATTACTGGACCTGACCTAGAATGTGTGTATGTGTGTGTGTGTGTGTATGTATGTGTGTGTACACTCACACATACATACACATACACACATATTTCTTTAAATAAAGGTGCATTCATTTTTCTCTCTCCTGCTTCCTTCCTCTTCCTTGTTTTCTCTCTGTAGAATGAGAGGCTACACTCACATTCTGTAGGGCTATATTTTGGATGAAAATATACTATTTTTTGAGCAAATGTGGTAGCTATTCTATAGAATTTGATTGTAAATCCAATCCTGCCTTTTAGTTGATAATCAAACAAATATTCTTCCATCTATCCAAGAGTTCCTCAACTTTCAAGGTGCAACTTCAATCCTGCCTCCTCCATGGAGCTTTCCTTGACTACCTTTTATTCATCTCCCTCCATAGGGTACTCCAGTACATACTGTATCAACAAGGACCCTGGCATCCACAGGAGGACCTGTTGGAGAGGTTCTTAGATCTGCTTTTCTAAAAGGAAAGCAATTTTTGAGGGGTCAATAATCTACTTTAATCAAGAACATATATCATTATTCACTTAATTCAAAGGAAGAAGTCAGCACCCTGAACTTCAGGGAAAACACAAACAGAAATGACAAGCAGAAACTACTAACAGAAAGACCAACAGATAGGACTTCCAACTGTTTGACCATAGACGATACATATATTACTACCAGAGAGAGAGAAGCGCCAACATCTGAGTTTTCATAGCCAGAGGGCTTCTTAAAACGACTTCCCAGAGTCTCATCTGGCACACAAACCTTCTTGCAAAAAATAATCTCCAAAACAAAATCTCATCTCAGAGAATATGCACTCTTTTCAGGGCTGGAAGGCATGACCCTTGCAACCCAGTGCCTCATTAGAAATGAACAAAAGGTGTCTGAGGCTTATTAATAGGTAGGGAAGATCTTTAACTCTTCTCTTCACCCTTACATTAGCCTTACCTATAGTAAAAAGATTAAATGTTTAACTAAATGCTGTCTTTTACTTTTTATTTTCTGTTATTCCATGTGAATAACATGCTAGACTATGTACCTGAAAAGATCTCCTGCTTCTTTGTTGCATTCATAATTTCTTACATCATACGGGCCACATCAGTAGATCTGTTAGCAGGCAATGACTATATCTCTTTTCTTCACCTCTGGTTTCAATTCATCTTTATATTAGGTCTCCCCAAATAACATTCTCCAAGAGAGAAGGGAGCAGTTGAGGTGAAGTGATCAGCCCTTTCCACAGTCCCAGCTTACTGCTATGCTGTGGTTGTGGATACTAACTCCTTGTTTCCAATCAAATTTTGAGGAATGAATGTGAGCTTTTCCTGAGTGGCAATGTAGTAGAATGAAATGAGCTCTGGACTTGGTGTCGGGAAAAGCCTGAGTTTGAGTCCTGACTCTGATACCAGGCCTTGAACAAGTTACATGACCAATAAAAGCTGTCATCATGGATCAGGGGTGATCAGGGCTTTATCCCTAAATATGACATCCATTGGTAGGGGTGATGGTGGAGAGAGAATTTTTTTTCTACCCTTAGCCACTCCATGCCAAATCTTGGATTTGTAGTTTTGAAGCTACATGCTTTGACTTACAGCCCAGTGTTAGGAGTTTAGGACAAATAAAACTCCAACAAAATACCAACTGTGAATTTCTTGGTCAAATTGCAAGCCTGGACCTCTTGTCTCTTAAGGTATTTATTTAACAGCTCAAAACAATCCTTGAAAAGATATGAGAATATTCCATATTTCTTTTGACCATCACAGATCTACAAGTGTGGGAAAACCTTGTATATCTCTTCCCAGCCATTCAAACACTGTAATCCTCCCACCCACCAAAAAACCCACTTATTGAATTTAATCATCTTATAGAGGAGAATCTGTTTTTGTCCTTTAAAATAGATAGTTCTTTATAAACAAGCAGGATTAGTATACAGGACATGTAGTGCGCAAATATTTTCAGCAGGGCACACCCACAAATCTAGCAATTTATTGTGCCTAAAGTGAACTATTCTTCCAGCAGTGATGAAGGTTGAATGTAGCCCCACAAAATAGTCCTACACCCATACCAAGTTAGAGCTCTCAGTGCAGGGGTGACAAACAGCAAGGGCACCAGTTTGCTGCAGAGATACAGTACTTCAAAGAATGGTGGAATTAATCCAGTCAAATGGACTTATTTTTAGACTTCATTCTTCTAGATCTTTCTGATGCATTTGACACCACTGACAATCTCTTCTTTCTGAATTTTTTCTCCTCCTTGTGAAAGGAGTCTGGCCAACGATGTCAACTCTCTTTGACCACTCAGGAATCACTCAGGTGAATTCTGAAGCCCTCTTGTGGCTGATTGCTTCTGATTATGGCCTCAGCTAGAAGGGAGTGGCTTTTTCAGTTCCTCTGATGTGTCTTCACATCTCCTGAGGTTCTCTTTCCCTCGTCACTCTCCTGCCATCTTCTGTCCTTCTTTCCCACTCTTACTCTATATTACAGTGGTCTCTTGTCATTCATGGGGGTGGAATATGGTGGGAAGGGATGGGGGGCACAGGACCAGACACAGGACCCCTATGAATGTGAAAAACCATAAATAACTCTAGGTCCCAATCCAAACCTTTATTTTTTCATAATTTTGATTATAGTTATTGAACACAAAAAACAAGTAAAATGACACAATGCACCTAAGTTTCTCTGCAAGACAGATTAGTATCTTGCTCACTATGTATGCGGAGTCTTCACAGTAGACAGCTTCTGCAATTGTTTGGCAGATTTCTTTCTACAAAAAGTACAAGATACAAGATCACTGGGATCATTGGGATCACTGGAGGAGAAGAACAGTGACTGAGTTTGGATGATAGAGAGACAAAGGAGGCTTCTCAAAGGACCCCATAGCCCTTTTGTGAACTGAAACTTTTAACAAAATGAAACAGTTTATACATGCATATTTATGGTAGTAAGTGATAAAATAGATTTATAATACACCGTATATATGCATTTATGACTTACTAATTTTTTCTTTTCTTTACATATGTGTTGTCGGCTGTGGTTTTCTGAAGTATGCCACAAATCTCCAAATATTCCCATGTAATTATCAATGGCCAACCCCTGAATAACACAAACTGGGAATGTGAAACCTGGGAATGTTGTGGGATGATTGTAGTTGTAGTTTGATGATTTAAATGAGAGCTTCCTCACTTGCAGTGATTCACCTTTTATTTAAAAAAACAAAACTTCCCAAGTTTCTCCTGCAAAGGTCCTTTTTTCAGTAACATCTGCCTCTTCATGCTGACATGATTTCTTATTTTCTTAGTTTTAGCATCTTTAGTCATAAAACACATAAATGCAAGTTTTACTGAGTTCCCTTTGATACCTCCTGTTAAGTTTCCCAAAAGGTAGTTTATTTCTTTGGTAGCCTTGAAAGTATATTTCTCACACTCATATTTTTCTAGTTTTTAATAATGGAAAGGTCTTTCTCACCTCTTTATAACATTAAACTGTTTCCACACAAGGAAGACATCATTCCACGTTGTTAACAAAGAGATTCAAGTGCTTAAATCTATGCCATGGATGATTTTCTCTGCAATGCTGTCCAAAACCCCATCTGAAAGCTGTGTTTATCATACTTGTAGTTTATATTAAAACAAAGTTCTTTTCTCATTCATATTAGGTAACAAACTGTTCATCCGAAATAGAGAATATCTCTTCCATCCTTTGATGGTCAATATAACTCTTGATTTACACAAAAGTACTTTTGACATTCTTTTTATCATTAATTGTTCCTTATGAAAAGGTCTTTAAAGAGACAATGCAGGTAAATGAAATTAATTTAGGCTGAACATTGCTGGAGGTTTATGCAGAGTCTATTCATAGTCTCATGGGATCACCTTGTGTAAAACCAGCATTTTGTGAATGTGGAAGTTGAGTGTCAGAGAGGGGAAGAGATTTACCTAAAGTCACAAAGGTAGGAAGTAGCAGGATTCAAACTCAGAACTTCTAGTTAAAAGTATGGCACCCTTTATGCTACATTATAAAACTTCCTATTCCTATTCCAGGGTTCAAAGGTACTTACTTAGGATAGGTTCTTTTACTTGGCTTGTTATGATTAATAGAAATATCACTTTGTTGGAAGAAATCTGGAAAAAAGTTTCTATCAATTAGTCAGTAAACATTTATTAAGCACCTACTATGTGTCGGGCACTATGCTAAGCACTGGGGATACAAAGAAAGACAAAAGACAGTCCCTGCCCTCAAGGAGCTCATAGTCTAATGAGGAAGACAGCACATAAACAACTATGTACCAACGAGCTATATGTCCAGGATATAATGAAAATAATCAACCAAGTTTGCTGGGTGTATTTGTACAGTAGATACAGATCTTATATGAACACAAACTATACAGGATGCATGGGTAGGTATATGTGTATCTGTGTTCTGTCTAGTTTATATTTGTGCTTACATATGTGCAAGTACAGACAGCTGAACAAATTACAGCACATGAAAGTAGTAGAATACTGTTGTGTCTTAAAAAGTGACAAAGGGGATAGTTTCAGAGAAGCTGAAGAAGATTTGCATCAAGTAATGCAGAGTGAAATGAGAACTAGGAAAAGAATTTCTATAAAAGTCACAACATTGTAAAAATGGATACTTTTGAAAGACTTAAGAATTCTGATCAACACAACGATCGACCATGACTCCAGAGGACTGATGATGTCCAACTGTGTGTGTGTGTGTGTGTGTGTGTGTATCTATGTGTCCCATCTACTTTATAATTCCTATAATTCCAGGGAGCCTAGAAGAGATTTCTCTAGAGTTAAGCAACAGTGGCCTGAGGTCTTAGAAGTTCTCCTTAGTGAGCAGGCATTAGGGAGATTGCTTCAACCTGCTTCTTGGAGGATGTTTAATGTGCCTGCACCAGAAATAACCTGGCTCCTCTCCAGTGATGCAAATCCTGCCAATCCCTCCTGGCCCCCAATGTCCTGCCCCACCCTGTAAGGACTTCCTAGGTACTGATGGCCAAAGCTGATTTCTCCCCTTCTTAATTTCTCATAGCATTTTTTGACCATTCTTTTTGGTCTTGCATTATACCTGTTTTTGTGATTTTTCCCAGATATTGTTTAATATTCTCCAGTGTGAATTAGAGCAATGAGAAATATGGAATCAGCCTGAGCTAGAATACTCAGAATGCTTTGAGAGGGAGATGGGACTTGAACTGGGTCTTGAGAATTGGGTAGGGTGCGACTCAATACAAGGGAGAAAGGAGGGCTTGTCGCAGAAGATGTAAGCTACGCACACCAAGTAGAGAGGCAGGCATGAGTATGGTGTGGGACAAGTAGAAGTGACAAAATGTCTAAATGCAGTAGAAATTTCATGGCAGGCAATAAAAGGAAAGGAAAAAATGGGTGGGTGGGGAAACATGGTTGGAGCAACTTAACTGTCAGGGCTAAGAAATCATTGAAATGGAATTCACAGATAATGTCAGAACCAGAAGGGAGCTATGGAATCACCACTTAGTCTCACCTCTTCATTTTCTAGCTGGGGAAACAGGTTCAGACAGATAGAAGTGACTGATCTGAGGTCAACATTTGGATGTGATATAACAGAAAATTGGAAGATTTAGGTCCTTGAAAAGGTAAAAAGGAGGGAGACCTATGAAATGGGTGCTCTAGGAAGGCTAAGCTCCCACTAGGGCAGGGAGGTCCGGGCTTTGCTCATATGCTGATATCTTAGGGGTGTGCTTCTTACCCCCAAGAGGGTAAGGTATGGGACTGGTAGAGATTGGGGAGAAGAAGAGAAAAAGGGACTTCTCTTCTCCTGGCACAACTGTGCTCTCAGTTGGACTCTCTCTCTCCCAGGGCCTACCAGCACCACCACCCTCACCTTTCAACTAAATTATTCCAAGGCACTGGAATTCTTATAGAATATGAGCTGGGCAATAGTGGGTAGGGGAATGGGCGTAATGGGGAGAGATTGGAAAAAAAGAAACTAGCTGGGATGTTTGCATCACTGAAATTCTTCCTCTCAAACTAATTACCTCTCTGCCCACCCAAGAGACTGTGTACTGGGGCAACTTTCACCCTAAGGTCCTGCTCCCATGATAGATGACTGCTTCTTTCATACCTCTATTTCAGGAAATCCCCAGCTATACTTAAATTCACTCTCTCTTCCTGAGAAGGCTCCTCTCAACCATATTCTTCAAAGCTTTTGTGTGGTGGGCTTATCATTTCCTCATCAGTCCCTCTAGTTTTCAAACCCTCAAGTAAACTCTGCCATGGAGTATGCCAATCTATTCCTCTTTTTCCTCAGTCACCATTCTTTCTAACCAAAATGACCCTCCCCTGCCACCTCACCCTTTTCTGTTTTGTTTCCCCCTTTAGAATGTAAATTCTTTGAGAATAGGGACCACCTTTGCTTTTTCCCCAGGTTCCCCCAGTTGGCACAAAGTTAAGTTCTTTAAAAATATTAATTTTCTTTCAATTAGCATCATTTATTCTATCTCCTAAATCCTTATAACAAATATGTATAGTGAAGTAAAACAGTTCTCACACTGACCATGTCTGAAGATGTGTGTCTTGTTCTTTTCTTTTAATTCATCATCTCTGCCAGGAGGTAGGCAGCGCTCATCATCACTGATCCTCTGGAATCATGGTTGGTCATTGTGCTAATTAGAATTCTTAAGCCTTTCAGAATTGTTTATTTTTACAATGTTGTTTTTACATAAGTTGTTCTCTTGGTTCTCCTCATTTCACTCTACACCAGTTCAAACAAATCTTCCCAGGTTTCTCCAATGGTTTGTCCCCTTCATCATTTCTTATGACACCATATTACTCCATTACAATCATTTTCCAATTGTTGGGTATTCCCTTATTTTCCAGGTCTTTGCCACCACAAAAAAATAGCTGCCATAAATAGATTTGTATGTATAGGTCCTTTTCCTTTGATTTCTTTGAGGTCTAGACTTAGTAGTGATATCTCTGAGTTAAAAGGTATGGATAGTTTAGTAATTTATTGGGAAGAGTTCCAAATTGCTTTCCAGTATGGCTGTATCAATTCATATCTCCACCAACAGTGCATTAATGTACCTCTTTTCTCACAGCCCCCCAAAATATTTGTCATTATCATTTTTGAGGTGTGTGAAATTTGACTAATAAATTTTCATTCCTTTATTTTAAGTGATAAAGGTATGGATTCGGGCAGCAATGGATTCCTCCATGGATCCTTTGCTCAACAAAGCCTTCATGCCAAACTTGAAGGGTAAAGCCTGGGATATATCATTGAATTCCTAATGTTAAGCCATTGCAGTCTTTCAAAAAACAACTCAACTTATTTCCTCGGCAGAATTTCAGGCTAAATATTCAAGTTTGCATCAGTGTATTCTTTAAAACAGAAAATTTAAGATCTGGGCAATGGTACCCTGGTGCCTGTGGGTGTTACGTATGCTTGGGAGTGGAAGGTTTAGTGTTTATAACAGAAAAAGAATGGTTTCAACATTTGCTGAGCCAGACTTTAACTCACTTGTGAAAATGTACTTCAGGATTTTGGGTTTCATTCTTCTTGGTAATTATTTGTGCCTCGGGTCATATGGGTCTCTATACCAGAACACAGCCATGGCTATTTCTGGGACTCATTCTGGATACCCATCTTTAGTTACTTTGAGGAAACTATCCTGGCCAGTTGTTCACTGGTCACTCTTCCTTATGTCTACCTTATTCTTCTTGCTCCTCTTTATTAAAAAAAAGACTGTATCTTCCTTAAGGAAGCCAGGCTTGGTATAGCCTGATGATTGCTAGCTGGTATCCAGCTGCTTTTAGCTCTAATCTGGAACAATGTTCATCCAGAAGGACACATTGGTGCCTAGTGCAGAACCAGGGAAATACAGCTGCTTTTTCAGGTCTTGCAACATTCAGAGAGAAATGATGGGGCAACCTTTGGTGACCTTTGCCTGTGGTTTTCTGATGAGTCTGACTCTTGTCCTGGCTCTCTGTTCTCCTGGCTGAGTCTCCAGGCCTGCCTTCCCTGAGGGATCCATCCTTTCTTCTTTCCACTACATAACCCCTGAAGTTGGGCAACAGAGCTGCTCCCAGAAACTTGCCCAATATACTGCACCAGGAACTTAAGGAGCTCCATTACAATAAGACCTTTAGACTTAGTTGAGCTAGGACTCATAGATTTGAGCTAAAGGTAATGTGTGCCATGTAGCCAGCCATACTGTAACATAGATTTAAAGCTGAAAGGAGCTCAAGACATCATAGAGTCCAAGAGTTCTTCACCTATTTTTTGTCATAGATCTCCCCTTTGGGAACAGCAAGGTGACTCAGTGGATATAGTACCAAGCCTGGAATCTTCCTGAGTTCAAATCTGACCTCAGACACTTATTAGCTTTGTGATCTTGGGCAAGTCATTTAACTCTGTTTGCCTCATCTGTCAACCTGTTTCCTCATCTGTAAAATGAGCTGAGGAAGGAAATGACAAATCCCTCCAGTATCTCTGTCAATAAACCCCCAAATAGGGTCATGAAGAATCATAGATGACTGAAAAATGATTGGACAGCAACAACCTCCCCTTGTCAGTCTGGTGAAGCCTCCAGATCCCTTTTCATAAAAATTATATTTACATAATTGAGGGAAATGACAAATTTTTAGTTAGAGATTAGTGAAAATAAAGATGCATTTTTTTCCCGTCAACGTTTACAGTCACTCTGAGATCTATCCATGAACCCCAAGTTAAGGACTCCTGATCTGATCCTCACTTTAGAAAAGAGGAAATGAAAGCCTAGAATGTTAATGTTCAAGGGCACTCAAGAAGGGCATAAAATCAGCTGCTTATGGTAGGCTTTCCCCTGTGCTCTGAGCCACCTCCCCAGGAGCAAGTAGGGGTTCCCGCTGACATCACAGTAAACTAGACTCCTATAAACTAAGTCATAGTAAGATTTCTTACCCACTTCTTGCTGCCAACACACATGTGAAGTACTTCAAAGCCCTACGTAGATGTGACATGAGAATCCTTAGTCATTTCATTGTGAACAATTCAATTCAATTTAGTCTAATAGCTGTGTTTCCTAAGGCCAAACATTCAAACAGTACCTGCTCTCAAGGAATTTACAGTCCTGAGAGGATGGGGAGGAAGGAAGGCAGGCTGGTCAACTAGAGGCTGAATGACAGGGGAAAGAATGTTGATTCTGGAATTGGAGGACCTAGCTCAAGTCTTGTCTCCTCAGCATCTTCATCTGCAAAATTAGAAGCCCTGTGAGGTCCCCTCCAGCTCTATAGATCTATGGTCTTATCTTCTTTGATATTCCCATACCCAGAACACAACTGTGCCCTTAGTAAACACTCAGGAAATAATTGTTGACTGAGTAAAAGTTACCTTAGTACCTTTTCAAATATGAATGATTGCATAGAGGGGACAGTGAAAGCTAGTTTTCCACCTCTACTTAGGTCCGAAAAAGAAGAAATGAGTTTCTTTTTCTTCTCTGAAAGAATTTAGGTTAAATATCATCTTTCCAGCTATGCTATCTCCATTTTGAGAAATTCTAGTTGGGCAACTTGGGAGTGATATTTTACTTGCTGGCAACCTAGTATTCCACCCACCCAGAAGGCATCTTGCCATGAGGTGTCCCATGAGAAAAGTACCTCTTCTCAGGAGTTACAGATCTTTTAGGAGATTCCAGGATATTTTTGGATGAATCTGAGAGAAAAGCAAACTGAGTCAGATGACAAAAAATTCTATTTGAGTATAAGGTTTGTGATAATCTAGCTCAATTATCCAGCCAAAAGAACGAGGATGGAAAAATCTCCCATATGACTATATCTGAGGATGGCAACTCCTTTAGGATTGATTTCTTTAGGTCCTTTTGTCATTCCACGCTACTTTAAAAGCTCTCCAGCCTGCAGAATTCCTTCAGAGTATCTGATGGGAGTTGTCTGGATCTGGGGAGATATATTTTGTAACATGCAAAGAGCAAATGATATCAGGAGTCTTAATGAGAGCAGTTAGAAAGATGATGGAGCTCAACAAAGATGCTTTCCTTGACAGAGAAAAAGGCTTTAATTCTAGATGCATACCTGCCCTCTAAATCCCTTCCCTGTGGTTTTCCAGCAGGAGACAAAGGAGGAATGAACTTAACCAGCTCTGTGAGAGCCAATTGTTAAAATTTCAATATGAGAATTTTCACCTAGTTGTTAGCGAATACTACAAATTGGGCTTATTTTATTATTTTGTTGATTATCTAGACTTAAGAAAGTGATTAAGAAAATGTTAATAATGTAGATTAAAATTTAAAAGTGTATTGTTAATATATTCTCCACCCCTCCAGCTGGCTGTTAAATGTTTATCAACATGTCATTTATTAACATGCCTAACCCTAGCTAATTGGGGTAGAATTTCAGGAACATTTAAAAAATTTCTGAAAATCATACTGAACTTAACAAATATGAACATTTCCATATACAAAGAATTAAAAAAAACCCCTATTATTCTCTAATATGCACAAGTGTATGGTTTTTTTTTAATTTAACTTTTAACATTTATTTTCACAACATTTTGGGTTACAAATTTTCTCCCCTTTTATCCCCTCCCCCCCCAGACCCAAGCATTCTAATTGCCCCTGTGACCAATCTGCTCTCTCTTCTATCCTCCCTCTCTGCCCTTGTCTCCATCTTCTCTTTTGTCCTGTAGGGCCAGATAGCTTTCTTTACCCCTTAACCTGTATTTCTTATTTCCTAGTGGTAAGAACATTACAGTTGATCCTAACACTTTGAGTTCCAACTTCTTTAGCTCCCTCCCTCTCCACCCCTTCCCTTTGGAAAGCAAGCAATTCAATATAGGCCAAATCTGTGTAGTTTTGCAAATGACTTCCATAATAGTTGTGTTGTATAGGACTAACTATATTTCCCTCCATCCTATCCTGTCCCCCATTACTTCTATTCTCTTATGATCCTTTCCCTCCCCATGAGTGTCGACCTCGGATTGCATTCTCCTCCCCATGCCCTCCCCTCTATCATCCCCCCCACCCTGCTTGTGCCCTTGTCCCCCACTCTCCTGTATTGTGAGAGGTTTTCCTATCAAAATGAGTGTGCATTTTATTCTTTCCTTTAGTGGAATGTGATGAGAGTAGACCTCATGTTTTTCTCTCGCCTCCCCTCTTTATCCCTCCACTAATGCGTCTTTTGCTTGCCTCTTTTATGAGAGATAATTTGCCCCATTCCATTTCTCCCTTTCTCCTCCCAATATTTCTCTCTCACTGCTTGATTTCATTTTTTTTTTAAGATATGATCCCATCCTCTTCAATTCACTCTGTGCACTCTGTCTCTATGTATGTGTGCATGTGTGCATGTATGTGTGTGTACTCCCACCCAGTACCCAGATACTGAAATGTTTCAAGAGTTACAAATATTGTCTTTCCATGTAGGAATGTAAACAGTTCAACTTTAGTAAGTCCCTTATGACTTCTCTTTGCTGTTTCACCTTTTCATGGTTCTCTTCATTCTTGTGTTAGAAAGTCAAATTTTCTTTTCAGCTCTGGTCTTTTCATCAAGAAAATTTGAAAATCCTCTATTTCATTGAAAGACCAATTTTTTCTCCTGAAGTATTATACTCAGTTTTGCTGGGTAGGTGATTCTTGGTTTTAGTCCTAGATCCTTTGACTTCTGGAATATCCTATTCCATGCCCTTCGATCCCTTAATGTAGAAGCTGCTAGATCTTGTGTTATCCTGATTGTATTTCCACAATACTTGAATTGTTTCTTTCTAGCTGCTTGCAATATTTTCTCCTTGACCTGGGAATTCTGGAATTTGGCCACAATGTTCCTAGGAGTTTCTCTTTTTGGATCTCTTTCATGCAGTGTTCTGTGGATTCCTTGAATATTTATTTTGCCCTCTGGTTCTAGAATCTCAGGGCAGTTTTCCTTGATAATTTCATGGAAGATGATGTCTAGGCTCTTCTTTTGATCATGGTTTTCAGGTAGTCCCAAAATTTTTACATTGTCTCTCCTGAATCTATTTTCCAGGTCAGTTGTTTTTCCAATGAGATATTTCACATTATCTTCCATTTTTCCAATCTTCTCACTATGTTCTGTGATATCTTGCTTTCTCACAAAGTCCTTAGCGTCCATCTGTGCCATTCTAGTTTTGAAAGAACTATTTTCTTCAGTGAGCTTTTGAATCTCCTTTTCCATTTGGCTAATTCTGCTTTTGAAAGCATTCTTCTCCTCATTGGCTTTTTGAACCTCTTTTGCCAGTTGAGTTAGGCTAGTTTTCAAGGTGTTAATTTCTTCAACATTTTTTTGGTTCTCCTTTAGTGGGGAGCTGATCTGCTTTTCATGCTTTTCTTTCTTCTCTCTCATTTCTCTTCCCAGTTTTTCCTCCACCTCTCTAACTTGATTTTCAAAATTCTTTTTGAGCTCTTCCATGGCCTGAGCCCATTGGGTGGGCTGGGACACAGAAGCCTTGATTTCTGTGTCTTTGCCTGATGGTAAGCATTGTTCTTCCTCATCAGAAAGGAAGGGAGGAAATGTCTGTTCTCCAAGAAAGTAGCCTTCAATAGTCTTATTTCTTTTCCCTTTTCTGGGCATTTTCCCCAGCCAGTGACTTGACCTCTGAATATTCTCCTCACACCCACCTCGCCTCCTGGTCCTCCCAGCCAGCGTTTGGGGACTGAGATTCAAATGCTGCTTCCCGCCTTAGGGCTTTTGGCGGGGGCAGGGCTGCTATTCAGTGTGAGAATTAAGTTCAGGTGGTCAGGTCAGGGCAGGGCCACCTCTCAGGCTCAGTTCCCTCAGGGGGTTTATGTACAGACCTTCCACAATGGATCCAGGCTCCCGCCTGCTTGGGGAGCCCCTGTCTGCAGCCGCCTCTCAGCTTCTACCTCCCGGGGGGGCCTGAATCATGGGGGCACCCCACTCCCCTCTCGACCTGCCAAAGAGACTCTCTTACCGACCCCCATCACCTGTGGGCGGAGGGACTTGTGTGGCCGCTGGAGATCCCATCCCTGAAGCCTGCTCGGGTCTGTTTCTCTTGGTGCTGTGGCCGCAGCAGGTCTGGGCTGGGCTGTGCTCCGCATCTGCAGTGCGACGGACCTTTTGCGAGAGGTTTGCAGGTCCCTCTGTGGGTGGAGGGACCCGCGTGGCCGCTGGAGATCCCGTCCCCGAAGCCCGCTCGGATCTTTTCCTCTTGGTGCTGCGGCCGCTGCAGGGCTGCCCTCTGCTCCCAGTCCTGGTGCCCAGTCTGCAGCGCGAAGGACCCTCCGCGAGAGGTTTGCAGGTCTCTCTGGAACAGAAATCTCCCTCGCTCCAATATTCCGTGGCCTCTGGGTGCAGAATTCACCGTGAGTTGCTCCCCTGTAGCCGATCTGTGGGTTGTGGGTTCGGAGCTATGTGTATGTGCGTCTTTCTACTCTGCCATCTTGGCTCCGCCCCCCTCTTTAAGTGTATGTTAAGGGGCTGCTTGGAAGGGCAGAGCCAAGATAACAGAGCAGAGGCAGAAGTTCCCTTAGAACCCTTCCAACATTCCTCTCCAAACAACTTTAAAATAGTGCATCAAATTGAATTCTGGAATGGCAGAGCCAACAAAGGGTTGGATTGAAATAATTTTCCAGCTCAGTTTGGCAGGAAAGGTCAGTCACCCCAAGTCAGGCCCTGAGCAAAGTGCAAGTTGTACTGTGACAACACCAACAGCAGGGTTTGGAGGTGGCCGCATTAGTGGTAACAGCACTTTGGGAGTTCTTCGCTCACAGATGGTAAAGGGGTCAGACAACTGGTCAGAAAGAGATTAGAAGGGACCCTTTGCTGGTGTTGGCTTCAGGGCCCTGTTGCATTGCCCATCACTAGTTCTGGGTCACAATTCCGGGGATAAGAGGAGCATTACAGCTTGTGGCTGCAGGGGGACAGGGGTCCTAGTCACAGTTCCATGGCTAAAAGGAGCCATAGTGCTCCTTTTGTGGCTATGGGGGAACAAGAGCCTTTCTTGGGTAAAGACCAGAGAACAGGTTGGCAGAGCAGTGACCACATCTCTCTTTTGCTAAGTTCCAAGGCCATCTCTCTCTTTTTAGATACTCTGTTTTCCAGAGCTAAGGTGCAGCAGATAAACTGTACCCTGAGCTTGACGGAACAACAATCCTTTGTGCTCTGGATGAACTTTGCTGCAACTAAATCACAGAACTGGTGGTCCCTGAGATCCTTTCAGCATCAACAGGCCCAGACATGAAGCCCTGCTATAAAATGGACATTTTGTCACTAGATGACCTTGCCTCATGGTAGCTATTGCTGCTACACTAAACTGTTTGATTCTTTATCTAGTCATAGATATATACATCAAGGTTTAGCCCTTGCCTCAGGTCTCCTACTAGAGGAAGCCTAGACACATGTCAAATTTCTCTCCCCCAACAGAATAAAGAAAGCGTTTTCCTTTTAATGTGCATGAGCTCTTTGGGATTTTTAGAGTTAACAGTGGTTGCAAAACCTCTGTGACTCTTTGATCATTTGTAACCAGACACCTTAGAACATTATCACCTTGGAAGCACTGAAAACTTACAGAACACTAAAAGTAGCTCTGAAAACAGCAATATGAAAATCTTGAAGCTTGGGACAGTGTCCCCTTCACCCTGGGAACAGAGTGCAAATTTAACATAAAATTAAAAGTTAAGAAATGTGCTGGAAAAATGAGCAAACCAAAAGAGCCTGACATAAAAAGTGACTAAGATGACAGGGAATATTGAGACACAAACTCAGAGGAAGACAATGAAATAAAAACAACTGTAAGTAAAGCGTCTGAGGAAAATCAACGCTATGTTGTGTCATTTGATAGTATTACTCCGTCATCCATCCTTTTCCCTGTTTTGTCAAAATCCAATCTTTTAGCCTAGCTCAAACATCTGCATCTTATTTCAAGAAAGTTTCAAGGAAAACTGCCCTGATACACTAGAAATAGAGGGTAAAATAGAAATGGAAAGAATCACCTCCTCATAGGGCATAAATGAAAGTTTCCAGGAATATCATAGTCAAATTCCAGAACTCGCAGTTCAAGAAGATATTGCAAGAAGCCAATCAGGATAACAGAAGATTTATCATCTTCTACATTAAAGAACCAGAGGGCTTAGAATATTATATTCTGGAAGGCAAAGGAGCTAGGATTATAATCAATAATAACGTACCTAGCAAAACTGAGTATGGTCCTTCAGGGGGAAAAATGGACATTCAAACAAAGCTGAACAGAAAATTTGACATTCAAACACAAGACTCAAGAGAAGCATAAAAACATAAACATGAAAGAGAAATCATAAGGGCCTCAAAAAAGTTAAACTGCTTACATTTCTATATGGGAAATTTATCATTGTCAGGGCAGTTAGAAGAAGTATACATAGACAAAGGGCCCAGATGTGAATTGACTATGATGGGATGACATAAAAAAATAAAATTAAGGGGTAAGAAAGAGGGATGCACTGGGAGAAGGGGAAAGGGAAAGGAACAATGGGGGAAATTATCTCATATAAAAGAGGTGCAAAAGGAAGAGTTTTTACAGTGGAGAGAAAAATGAGGGGGTGGAAGGCAATACTTAATCCTTACTCTTATTGGAATCAGCTGGAAGAGGGAATAACCATAACACCAAATTGGATATAGAAACCTGTCTTACCCAACAGGGAAGTAGGAGGGGAAGGGAACAAGAGAAGGAGGGGGCTTGATAAAAGAAAGACCAGAGTAAGAAAGGTAATGGTCAGAAGTGAAACAGACTTTTGAGGAGGGATAGGGTAAAAAGAGAAAAAAGGATAAATAGGGAAAAAAGAGGATAGATTTATAACTGTGAATGTGAAAGAAATAAACTCACCCATAAAACAGAAGCAGATAGCAGAATGGATTAAAAACCAGACTCCAACAATATGCTACTTATAAGAAACACACTTAAAACAGAAAGGCAGAGTCAAAACAAGGGGCTGGAGTAAATTTATTATCCTTCAGCTGAGGTTAAAAAAAACACAGGAGTAGCAATAATGATCTCAGACAAAGCAAAAAAAAAATATACCAAATTAAAATGTACAAGAAAGGAAATTACGTCCTGCTAAAAGGTACCATAGATAATGAAGTAATATCAATACTAAACATCTTCACACCAAATGATATAGCATCCAAAGTCTTAAAAGAAAAGTTAAATGATTTAGAGAAGGAAATAGAAGGTAAAACTATAAAACTATACCTGTGGGGGACTTTTCCTTCTAGAACTAGATAAACTTAACTATTAAAGAAACAAGAAAGAAGTTAAAGAAATGAATAGGGTTTTAGGAAAGTTGAGATATGATAGATATCTGTAGAAAACTGAATGGGAATAGAAAGGGATATACATTTTTCTCAGATGTACATGGCACCTTTACAAAAATCAATTATGTATTAGGATATAAATATTTTACAACCAAATGCAGAAAAGCATAAATATTGAATGCATTCTTTTTAGACCATAATGCAATAAAAATTACATTCAAGAAAAAGCCATAGAAACACAGATTAAAGTTTAATTGAAAACTAAATAATCTAATCCTAAAGAATGAATAGGTCGAATGAGTCAAAGAACAAATCATAGAAACAATAAATAATTCAATTAAAAAAAGTGACAACAAGACAATGTACCAAAACTTATGGAATAGAGGAAAAGCAGCACTAGGGGAAAAATTATATCTCTAAATGACATATATCTCTAAATGACATATCTCAATATGACAGAGAAAAAATAGATCAATGAATTGGGTATGCAGTTAAAAAAACAATAAAAAGAACAAATGAAAAGTCCTTGATTAAACACCAAATTAGAAATGTTGGAGGGGATGTGGAAAAATGAGGACACTGACACATTGTTGGTAAAATTGTGTACTGATCCAACCATTTTGGAGAGCAATTTGAAACTCTGTCCAAAGTGCTAAAAAGTTGTGCATACCCTTTGACCCAGTAATATCACTATTAGGTCTGTACTTTAAAGAAATTAAAGAAAAAGGAAAAATACAAAAATGTTTATAGAAGCTCTTTTTTGGTAGTGACAAAGAATTGGAAATTGAGGGGATGCCCATCAGTTGGGGAATGATTACATCTATAGGATTGGTCTCAGGCTTTCTGTAAGACCAACCTTCGCATGCACCAGGTTGATTTGTCTCCTGTGCCTCCAAATATCACAGAAACTTGGACTGCCCTGCCCTAACTTCCTGGCTAGTTACCTGTGAGAGCTGGCTCTGACACTGCCCCTAAAAGACCAGGGTGGAGATTTGGCTAGATTAGGCCCTCATGGCTCTATGAGGGCAGGGAGCATCTCTCTCTCTCTCTTTATATATATATATACATACATATATATATATATAAATATTCCACAAGCTGTGGAATATGATTGTGATGGATACTATTTTGCCGTAAGAAATGACGAGCAAGACGGTTTCAGAAAAACCAGGGAAGACTCATATGAATTGCAGCAAACTGAAATGAGCAGAACCAGGAGAACACTGCACATGGTACCAGCAATATTATAAGGATGATCAACTGTGAATGACTTAGCTGTTCTGATCAATACAGTGATCCAAGACAACTCTGAAGGACTTATGATGAAGAATGCCATCCACCTCCAGAGGAAGAATTGATGGATTCTGAACGAAATCAAAGCTTTAAAAAAAACCTAACAACAATCTTTTTTTGCCTGTGTTTTCTTTTGCCACATGGGTGATGTTTTGCATGACTTCACATGTATAACCTATATCAAATTACTTGCCTTCTCAAGGAGGGGGGAGGGGACAGAAGGAGGGAGGGAATTTGGAACTCAAAATTTTTTTAAATGAATTCTCAAGTTTTTTTTTTTTTACATGTAATTGAGAAATATTTGAAGCCATAAATATATTGAGGAGAATAAAATATGTGCTTAATTTAACATGATAGTATTAACTTTCCTTTTGTCTTATTCAGATAAGAGTGAGATTCACGTGATATCATCTCCTCTTCTCACCCATGTTTTTATACTCTTAGCAGTTCTAAGAAATATTAAGTCCCTCCCCTTTCTCTTTCATTTCTTCTTTAGTGTATTCCCTTTTCTTTCTTCTTTTAAAACCAACAACACAGAATAAAACTATACCCAGATCCTGCATTTATTATCTTTTTGACTTTCTCAGTGACCGTCTGAAGACAGTGGGATTCTGAAAGGACACTTGTGTTTTCTCCCTTTATTAGAATGCAAACATTTCCAATTGTTCAAACATGTCTGCCTTCTTATGTTTCTCTTGTCTTTTGTGTTAATGTTTCAAACACTACCCAGCTATGAACTTGTATCAGGAATGCTTGAAAATCTCTTATTCTATTAAAAATATATTTCCCTTTATAGATGATACTCAGTTTTGCAACAACAAAATTATTCCTGGGAACAGCTAGGTGGTGCAGTGGAGAGAGTGCCAGGCCCAGAGTCAGAAAGACTCATCTTCCTGAGTTCAAATCTGGCCTCAGATAGTACTATCTGACCCTGGACAAACTCATTTGTCTCAGTTTCCTCATCTGTAAAATGAGCTGGAGAAGGAAATGGCAAACCATTGTAGTATCTTTGCCAAGAAAATCCCAAATGGAGTCACAAAGAGTCAGACACAACTGAAGAACAACAAAATTATTCCTGATTGTAAGCCTTTATCTTTTTGTATTTTGGAGTATTGTATTCCAAGCTTTTCTCTCCTCTACATAGATACAGTATAATCTTGTGTTATTCTGACTGTTTCCTTGATATTTGAACACTTTCTGTTTTTTTCTCTTTGACCTGGAAGCTCTGCATTTTGATATTGTCACTTTAGAGCGTTTTCAATTTTGACTGTCTTTCCAGTGATTGGTGAATCATTTCTATTTTCACTTTGCCCTCTGGTTCTAATAGTTCTGGACAGTTTTCTTTGATGATTTTTTGAAATATGGTATACAGCTTTTTTTTTTTTTTAAAGTTTTGTCATAGTGTTCAGGGAATCTGATTATTTTAAAGTTATCTCTCCTTAACCTGTTTTTCAGATCAGTTGTTTTTGGCAGTAGGTACTTAGCACACTCTTCTATTTTTCAGGTTTTTGACTTTTCTCTAATATTTCTCATTATCTCATAGAATAATTGAGTTCTATTTGTTCTATTTTTCAGGGAGCTTAATACTGGTAATAAGTCTTTTTTACCTTAGCTATATATTTTTTTCCTTTAAGAGCTTTAATTTCATATAAAGATTTTTTTTTGGCTTTATTTCTTCCATCCACTCTCAGGGTTCTTGTGGGTGAGCTACTCTTTTCTCTAAGGTTCTACTTGTACTCATTATGGAGTTATTCTCTTCTTTGGTTCCTCTTAATCTTCAGTATTTCTTCATTATATTCAGCATTTTCTTCATTTTGCTCTTATCTCCAGCCTGTTTTTGGATTGGGATCTTGGTGCTAGGGCCAAACTTTGTCTCTTCCAGCATTATTGCATGGGGTGAGCATGCCCTACTTGGTCCTGCCTCCTCTGTGCTGCAGACAGGGACCAGGGCTTGCCTTTTGCTGCAATCCCTGGCTTTTGCTTTTTCTTCTGGGGGCCCACTGTTCATCTTGGTTTTGGCCCTATTCTACCTACTTCCCTTTGCACAATTCTCTGTTGGGAGTTGTTTCTATCTACTGCCATGGCCCTGAAAGGCCTTAGTCAGATTGTGTCTATAGGATTGGTTTTAGGCTTTCTGTAAGACCACCCTTTACATACACCTGGTTGATTTTTCTCCTTCAGTGCCTCCAAATATCACAGAAACTTGGACTGCCCTGTCCTCATTTCCTGACTTAGTTACCTGTGAGAGCTGGTTCTGATGCTGCTCCTAAAAGACCAGGGTGGAGATTTTGCTGGTTTACACCCTCAAAACTCTTCAAGTCTCCATCTGGTTTATTCTCTTAGCAGAGTATACGAGGAATACATAAATCTAATAGCCAAAATATTGTATTTAGACATAAAGCAATGAAAATAACCAGGAAGCATTCTCAACAGTCATATACAAATAGATTCAATCCCTACACCTCCCAGGGAAGAATTGGATTATTGGATCATGGATATGGAGCTAGAAAGGAACCTTAGGATTTATTTAACCCAACCCCCTCATTTTATAGATGAAGAAAATGAGTCTCAGAGGTTAAGTGACTTGCCTAGGGTAACAAAGCTTGAGCAGCAGAATTTGAAGCCAGATCTTTTTATTTTCAAGTTTAGTATTCTGTCCAAAACAATTCTTCTTTAAGACTCCTAGTTCTATGGCATAATGGGAGGGCTCAGTCACTTCCAAATTCATGCCCCCAGGCATAAATGCTTAGGATGCTGTGTTGATTATGTCCTGTGGAATTTGCTAGAGTATCTTAAAGAAGGTTGTAGAAAGACACCAAGTCTTAGAGCAAGCTAGAGAGTGACTGTGACTGAATCACTTTTAGCTCTGAAGTCATCAGGGTCCAGCAGCTCTGCAGCCTTGGCACTTTCCTCTCCAATGTTAATTTGCATATTTCTCTGTTCTCATTCTCCTGTCTTCTACTTCCCTATTTGAGCAGTCCCACTGGGCTCTAGGGAGCAGCTAGGTAGCTCAGTGGATATGATGGGGTGCTTGGGTACATGTGCTTGGGCCCTAATTCTAAAATCACATTTCTCTCCAGCCTAAAAATACTATCCGAGGCAGTTTCTCTCCAGCCCAGGGACACAACCTGCCCCAGCAACAACCATCATCTCTCTTCCTGATACAGCAGACAGCTACACCTATAGAACTTATTAGTCTGAACCAGCTGTGTACTGGCTGAACTGGCTATGCACTGGGTCATAGCAACATTTACTACTCCCTGACCAATCATATGTATCCTAGACTTAGACATACCTATACTCCCTCACATTTATCTTGTCTAACAAGACATTGATGAGAGCAATCTGGTATTTCTGAGCCAGCCCTGACCATTAGTTGGCTTAATTCATTTAGTGACTTAGTTTCAGGCCTAAAACCACACTTCCACCTAGCCCCACCTTGGGCTATTTCCTGGTGAACTCTGAGTAAAATACCTGCATAGTAGATACCAAAAGTACATGCTCTTTTAAGAACTAACCACTCTTTAACTACTCCCTAATCACACCCTGAACCACCTAGTTAGCATATTTGGCACATTTCACTATAGAATATAAAACTTTACATGTATCCCTCTTAGATTACAGGTTCTCTAAGAACTCTTGACTGCTGAAAAGTGTAATAAATCTTTACCTTGACCTCAACAATGCTTGAGTCCAAGAATTCCTTCCATGCTAACTGCCCCTGGTACCCTAATCTTTGTGGGGGTCTCACACAACCTTCCAGTCCTCATCATATTTTTGGCACCCAATGTGGGACACAATCTGAGGTCTCAAGCATTCCTCAAGTCAAGGTAAGCTTCCCCTCTCTTCCCCTTTCCCTTAAGCTTCCCAAGCCCTCCCCCTCTCCCAGCCTTGTAGTTGAGGTTCAACCCTTAAGCACCTAGAAAGTCTTACTGGAGTTCAGGTGGAGCTTTCAACAGGCTCTGGCACAATTCCCCCAGAGACAAGCAATACCTTGTGGGGATCTCTGTGGGTTTATTCACTCTTGGGAGGCCTTGAGGTAAGGGTATAAACTGTAGGCTCTGTATAGGCACTCCTTCCCTCTCTATTCTCATCTCTGAGGCTTAAAGGCAAAAGGACGGGCCAACCTCCCCCAACCCCATTCATCTCCAAGAATCTTGGTCTCTAAGACTTTTGTAAAAACTTGTTACCTGGCCTCAATTATGGTATAGAGAGACAAGCAAAAGGTCTGATTTGTGCAAAGGATTTCTGACAGTCCTCTCTGAGCAGATGGACGGGAGAAAGAAAGAGAGGAATAAGTCTTATACTATGTAGTTTATATGACTACTAAAGCCAGTGTCAGGCAAGAAATAGAAAGAAAAAAGGTATGTGAAGTTTTAAAGGGGCTTTAATCAAAGCCTACCAGAAGGAGAACAGCATGGGAAGAAAGTCTAAGGAAAGCATAAAAAGTCTGGAAATTTATGGAAAGTTGTTGGTAAAATTCTCTCTCTCTTTCTACCTTCTAACCCTGGCCAGATTGTGAAGGTGGGGAGAAAGACAAGACAAAAATGCGGGAAACTTTCTCCCTCATATCAGAGAGGTAGACTGACTAGCATTTAATCATTTCATGCCTCACCTAAAAGAAAAAAAGCTTTTGTGTAATGGGAAACAACCAAAAGGTAAATGCATGCTGGTCATATTTAAAGTGAAACGTGTCTCTCCTAATTTGATTTTTAAGATAGGTCAGAATTTATTATACTATTTGGCACTAAGGTAAATTAGAAAAATGCATAGATCTGAAAAAGAGGCACCTCAGAGACAAAGCTTTGAACTCTCTAGTAGAGAGGAGGGGACTAGGCACCACTGAGTCTTTTCCAAGAGTCTCCCTCACTTCAACTGGCAGATTCATAGCCCTCTCTTTCAAAGAAGTTTTTAAGGAGTGGACACAGAAGTGAAGTTTACTTAAGTAAAACTTAGAACCATTAAGATCTTTTACCCTGTTGTCCTGACTCTGACCACTGAGCTTGGGCTGCAGTGAATATTTAGAACAGCTAAAAACATTTTAACAGATTCTGTTAGGTCCTCTCATTCCAGATCAGATTAAGGGAAGAGAGTGCTAAATAATAGTAAGGAATTTGAGTTGCCCTCTCCCATGTGGCAAAAGGAAGGAGGGGTGAGGCATAGCAGTAATATCAGGACCCCACTGACAACAGCCCTGGGTCACTGGACACCATGAAGCCCACCCCTCTAGGCAAGCAGAGGAACCTCTCCTCTCAGAACCCTCAGTCCTTGCTCCCATACTACCAGAGCTTGAAGCTTCTGCTCTAAGTTCCCTGAAGCTGAGTAACCCCTATCAGGAAGCTCATAGATTCCTCAAGGACCCTCTTCTGTATCCACCAAGTCCCTCCCCTCAGTGGCTCCTGGATATTTAATTCAGGTGCTGGACTCCACAACCTCCCAGCACTGCAGGTCCTTAGTCTCTCTTTCTCCCCCTTCCCAAATCCCTGACTCCCCCACAACCAGGCTCTACAACTGTGGGGAGAGTAAATGATGGGCTAGGGCAGAATGAGGTCATAGTCCAACCAGCCCCTACATTTTGTAAGCCCAATCTTCTATTAATAATTTTTATATGTGATGGTTTGAAAATGCAACAAATGTCATCTAAAGTTTGTTGTTTGTCTTACCATTGTGCTTCTAAATTGTAGTAAATTCTCTTATACTGTAAAAATTGAATGACCACTGTGATCCAGAAATGGTATTAGACAAAGCAATTTTTAATCTGAATTTTGTTGAAACTAAAAAGATGTTGGAAAAATTGTGTAAAAATCAGTTATGTTACTTTATCAGTCCTCCTAACTCTGTCTTATAATGTTTTATAATTGCTATTTAGAAAACCAGGTATTTTCACCTTTGCCTGTTAAAGACGTTACAGCTAAAACAATCTGACTATCATTTATGAAAATTATAAGATTGTTAACTAAGTTATTTGGAATTCAAACCTAAAATTATTAACCAATTACTGTGTATGGAAAGGAGGGAGTTGGGTGAAAAGTTTATTTAGATTGATTCTACCCATTCATCACAGTCCTTCTGTATGTTGGCAGGCAGAGGCAGTAACATCAGCCCCCTCCCCAGGGCCCGAGCTGATTCCTCTTATTTTGTAAACTTGCCAAGGCCCCTGGAAACCATTCATATGGGCAAGGTCATCAGACTCAGGAAAAGAACTTGTTTGGATTATGTAGTTCCTAAACAATGAATTTGACTTGCTCAGATGTTGTAATAGATAGAAAGGATTTTTAACAATTGGCTTTCACATCAGGACAAGTTCTAAATTTGAGAAGGAAAGATCTTGAATGGAATCCTTCATATATTGAATCCTGGTAAATCTTTATTGCTTATGGCAACTCCATGAGAATAAAAATAACTGTATCTGACTCTAAGCTGTGATTAGTGAGACTTGCTGTTTAAGGTAAAAGGCACTTGGGACCATTTTTGCTTTGAGTTTGAATTTGGGTATAGTTGTCTGCATTAAATCAGAATCTGAGAGAAATGCCACTAAGTTACTTAGGGAAAGTGATCCTGTACTGTTAACAGGTTGAAGTTTGTATCTGGAAAGGAAAAGCCAAGGGGACAATTCCAGTCTCAATCTAGGATGGGACTCCCCCAGGCTCAGTTTCTCCATTGTGTTCCTTTAGAAGGAATGTTTCCCACCTGACTGTTCCTGAGTATGGCTATGAAATAGATACTGCATGACTAGAGAATTTCACTCTTTTCTCAATTCTGAGTCAAGGATGTTTTAGTCATATTTGGTATGTCACATGTCCCTGCTTTTTCCTTCTATAGCAAGTTTCTATGATCAATAGCAAGTAATCAGTGAAACATGTAAGTTTTTTGTGTGATCTTACTGGGAAATCAAATATCATTTTTATCTAGAATTAGAACATGTGTAGAAATTTATGTAAACTACTTAAGACTTAAGACTCACTTTAAGATATTCCCATTGCTTAAAATGATTTTAAAAATAGCAGTATTTTTCTGTGATTAGTCTCCTAGTGTTACCAATGTGAGATTCCATTACAACACTTTTTTTGACTAAAGGATTTTGTGATATCTAGGAATTCTGCAATAACTAAGAGTTTACTTTGTTATAATACTTTGGGAATTCATATTACTTAAGGACATTTTTACACCAACTAAGTTTTAATGAATTTTAATTTTAAAGGTTTATTTTTGCATCAAGGAGAAAAGAGAGCTATCATTTTTTAAAGTTTTCAACTAATTTTCTTTGTAAAAGTTTAGTAACTCTCTTCCAAGATCAGGATAAATTTTAAACTGTTTTAAAAGAAAAGGAAATATTTTTAAAAGAAATGTTTTTTTTAAATCTCTCTTGTGGGAGTGGAGCCAAGACGGCAGAGTAAAAAGACACATATAGTCTAGTGCTTCCGCCACAGCCCACAGAATATCTGTAAAAAATTACTCTCAACAAATTCTAGAGCAGTAGAAGCCACAGAACAATAGAGTGAAAGAGGTTTCCAGCCTAAGGTAACCTGGAAAGCCAACAGGAAAGGTGTATCTCATGGGACACTGAGCAGAGCAGAGCCCAGCCCTGGCCATGTGGCATTGGGAGGAACAGGACCTGAACTGACTTCCCAGGGCAGAATTCCTGACAGGGAGGGTCCCAGATCCCTCAACCCACAAACACCAAAGAAAGCTCCAAAGGTCAGTGTGGGAGGGCTTTCCCAGCTGGGTGAGAGGAGAACAGGGTCCCTCCAATACTGTCCCCAGGCAGTGGAAGAGGTGGAGGCAGCAGCAGCAGTGAGCAGTGGGTGGCTACAGTGGCTGGGGAAGCAGCCTGGGTCCATTGTCCAGGCAGTTCAGCTTAAAGTCTCTGGGGGAATTGAGCAGTTGATCTGAACCTCAGTGGTGGCCCTACCCCCACCCAAAGCACCTGGGGGAATTGAGCAGCTAATCTGAATCTCAGCCTTGAGCATGGGACTGGGGGGAGGAGGAGCACTAGGACCCTCCTCTTGACAAAGTAACTGGCTGAGAAAATGCCCAAAAAAGATGGAAAAAAAATAAGACCATAGAAGGTTACTTTCTTGGTGAACAGGTGTTCCTTCCATCCTTTTGGATGAGGAAGAACAAGGCATACTGTCAGAGGAAGTCAAGGCTTCTGCCTCCAGTTCCTCCAAAATGAATACGAAATGGGCCCAGGTCATAGAACAAACTTGTATAGCGAATCAACAGTTTGCTAAAGGAGAACCAAAAAAATGCTGAGGAAAATTCTACCTTTAAAAATAGGTTAAATCAATTGGAAAACATGGTCCAAAAAGCCAGTGAGGAGAAGGAGGCTTCAAAAAGCAAAATTAGCTAAATGGAAAAGAAGGTTCAAAAGCTTACTGAACAAAATAGTTCTTTAAAAGAGAGAGTGGAGTTCAGGGAAGCTAATGACTATGAGATAAACCAAGAAGTTACAAAACAAAACCATAAGATTGAAAAAATAGAAGATAATGTGAAACATCTCATTGGAAAAACAACTGACCTGGAAAATAAATCCAGGAGAGACAATGTAAAAATTATGGGTCTACCTGAAAGCCATGATCAAAAAAAGAGCCTAGACATTATCTTTCATGAAATTATCAAGGAAAACTGCCCTGAGATTCTAGAACCAGAGGGCAAAATAAATATTGAAAGAATCCCCTGATCACCTCCTGAAAGAGACCCAAAAAGAGAAACTCCTAGGAATATTGTGGCCAAATTTCAGAGTTCCCAGGTCAAGGAGAAAATATTGCAAGCAGCTAGAAAGAAACAACTTGAGTATTGTGGAAATACAATCAGGATAACACAGAATCTGGCAGTTTCTACATTAAGGGATTGAAGGGCTTAGAATAGGATATTTCAGAAGTCAAAGGAACTGGGATTAAAACCAAGAATTACCTACCCAGCAAAACTGAGCATAATTCTTCAAGGGAATAAATGGTCATTCAATGATATAGAGTACTTTCAAGCATTCTTGATGACAAGATCAGACCTGAATAGAAAATTTGACTTTCAAACACAAGAATCAAGAGAAGCATGAAAAGATAAACAGGAAAGGAAAATCATAAAGGACCTTCTAAAGCTGAACTGTTTACATTCCTACATGGAAAGATAATATTTGTTAACTCTTGAGACTTTTCTCAGTATTTGGGTAGGTGGAGGGATTACACACACACACACACACACACACACACACACACACACACACACACACACACACATAGACAGAGAGTACAGGTTGAGTTGAATCAGAAGAGATGATATCCATAAAAAATAAAATTAAATTAAGGGGTGAGAGGAAAATATTGGGAGGAGAAAGGGAGAAATGGAATGGGGCAGGCTATCACTCATAAAAGAGATAAGAAAAATCTTGTTAAATGGAGGAGAAAAGGGAGGAGGTAAGAGGGGAAAAGTGAAGCTTACTCTCTTCACATATGGCTTAAGGAGGGAATAACTTGCTCACCAAATTTGGTATGAAAATCTATCTTACACTACAGGAAAGTAGGGGAGAAGGGGACAAATGGAATAAGGGGGATGATAGAAGGGAGGGCAAATGGGAGAAGGGACCAACTAGAAGTAAACACTTTTGGGAAGGGACAAGGTCAAATGAGAGAATAGAAAATAAAAGGGGGGGACCGGGTAGGACGGAGGACAATATAGTTAGTCTTACACAACATGACTATTATGGAAGTCTTTTGCAAAATGACACATATATAGCCTGTATTGAATTGCTTGCCTTCTCAGTGGGGATGGGTAGGGAGGAAGAGAAGTTGGAATTCAAAGTATTAGAAACAAATGTTGAGAATTGTTATGGCATATAACTGGGAAATAAGAAATACAGGTAATGGGGAATAGAAATTTATCTTGCCCTACAAGAAAAGAGAGAAGATGGGGATAAGGGAAGGGTGGGGTGCGATAGAAGGGAGGACACATTGAGGGAAGGGGTAATCAGAATGCAAGGTGTTATGGGGTGGGAGGAGGGGAGAGATGGGGAGAAAAATTGGAACTCAAAATTTTGTGGAAATGAATGTCGAAATCTAAAAATAAATAAATTTTAAAAATCTCTCTTGTTATGGCAGTGATTGTTAAACATTAAAAAAGAAAAAAAAAATCTCTCTTGTAAGGCTTACTACATTTTTACTTGCAAGATAATGTATTGCTAAGTCAGTGTAATGGGCTATAAAGCAGAAGAGATCTTGCTGTTTTGATCTGAATTTGCAGTCATTCCATGGCCTAAGCAAGAGTTAAAATTAGTGTTGGAACTTATCATATGTAAAAACAACTGAAAGCAACTTAATTTCTAAGGTTTCTCTTCCAGAGTGAACATAACCAGAGAAGGATAAGCAAACTTATGAAAACAAAGATGTACATCTATTCAGTTGTGAGGTTCAAGTTAGAAACCTCTTTTGTTTAAGGCAGTACAGCTATGCTAGTGAAAAGTAATAACTTATGAGCTATCTTGTCTATGTTAGAAATATAAAGGAAAGTGAAGCAGTCTGAATAATGGATTCAAAAGATGTAGAAAAACGAATAAAGGAATGAATAAAGGAAATGAATAAAGGAAAAATGAATAAAGGAAAACAGATGAGAAGGTTTGGGACAAATGGGGGTCATCTAAGACCCTCCTGTCCCTGGGTAGTTACAAAGTATGTTGAAAGACTGTGAGAATGTTCTCACTCCATTTGTAGTCATTTTCTTCCTACTCCTTTTTGGTTCTTGTTTGTTTAATCTCTTTGCCAGATTTGTGGCTTCTAGGTTCAGTATCCCCCACTTGCAGATGGTACCTCAGGCTGGGTACCAACCACTGTCCAAGATTATGACCCACCATCCTCTGGACCTGGCATTGCCCAAGTTCCCAACACTGGCTACAGACCTAACCCCTCCAAAGCCGGGACCCTGTGAGGCAGGGACAGCTCTATGTCCTCTCTCAGCATGAAGCAGCTTCAGAAGCTGAGACCTTCATCCTCTACCCCCAAAAATTTTGGGTCTCATCTGTTTAAAGGGGGAATGATGGGGTGCTGAATGTCTCTGCCTCTAGTTTCAGAGTAATTCTGTATTCTTGCACATGTAAGTTATGTGTGTCCACAAAGGTCTGTCTAGATGTGGCTCCCAGAGAAACATGAGTAAATCTCTCTAGAATCCTCCACCCACCCTTCTCTAAGAGAGACTGATTGTTTCCAGGATGGAAAGCAGGAGGTTGGGACCAGAGGCTGACCACTTTGCTTTCCCCAGAGAAAGGAGGTACCAGGATAGAATTATAGTTCTCTTCTCCCTTAAATAGTTAGTCTAGGGGAAATAATTTCCAGGTTCAATGAGGAAAGGGGGGGGCCTCAGCTCTATATGCAAGGCTTGACTCCCTTTCCGCCAAATGCCAGTTCCACAATTAACACACATATTTGCTGTAGTTGTTGTTGATGCCCAACTCTTCTTGACTCCATGGACCATACTTTCCATGGGGTTTTCTTGGAAAAACTGAAATAGTTTGCCATTTCCTTCTCCAGTGAATTAAGGCTAACAGAGATAAAGTGACTTGCCTACGGTCACATAGCTAGTAAATGTCGGAGGCCAGATTTGAACTCAGGTCTTCCTGACTCCAGGTCTAGCATTGTATCTGCTGAGCCACCTAGCTGCTTCACATGTGTGCCTGACACACATGTAGTGAATAGCAAATAAACCCATTTATTCAAGCTGATAATATCAGAAATCAGAGAGATTTTACAGATGAGAATATACCAGATAATATATGGAGTGACTGAACAGTCCTATTGGGAATGGGATTTCTCAGTGTGGGGGGGAGGGAAGGAGAAAGAGAGAGAGAGAGAGACAGACAGACAGACAGACACCCAGATCTTACCTAAAGGGAAAATTTCCCAAAGTTCTGAGTATAGTAAACTGGTCATAGAGATATTATTGGGATACCAACTCCACTACATGTCAGCTTCTTCCCAGGGTCATTCTCTTCCTTCAGGGAACTGAAAGAATATGGCACTGTTTGTCTTCTTTCTTGATGGTGGGAGTCAGAAGACCAGGATCTCTCCTCTCCCAAATTCTCACCAACTCCACCGATCATGCAGGTGAGGAGTATTGAGTCATGAGTTTCCACAGATGAGGAGAATTCCATGGAGCACATTAGACTAGGAAAGGGAATTGCTTAGTTGCAGAGTAGTTGACTCTGCATGGGGGCTAAGGGCTCCCAGAATCTTAGCAGAAACAATAAGTCAGGGGTAAAGAGGTTTTACAGTTTAAAATATCATTGTTAAAATATTTTTAGGTTATGGAGGGGGCAGCAATACTTATGAAAATTTCTCCCTTATAGACATTGCTTCCTTGCTCATCAACCCTCGCCCATTCCCAGCATTCTCTGTAGCCCTATTTTCTTTGTTGCAATTGTTACTTCTTTGGTGGCCATGAATGCTCCTAGACCCTCAAATTCCTAAGGAATCTGGGACCAATAGGACAAATTCACCCAGGAGGAGCTAGAGAAATGAAGCAGAAATGGGAGTGTGTGGCAGATGAGATGGGGTGGAGTGGGTATTAAGATGATGGCAGTGGGGAATGTGAATAGGAAATCAGATGTTTAAAAATAAGAAAAAAAATCTGAGCAGCTCCAAAAAGTTGAGCTTGGTTTAGATTTCAGTGATCTCAGGTCCCTAAGTTTTAAATACCACAGCTTAAATTTTTGTATCAGTTTTTGTGGGAAATGTGCTTTATCCAGCACTTGACTTGAAACAGATGCTCCTTGCCCTTGAAGAGTTGTACTTTTTTTTTTTTTCAAATGAAGCCAGATTGAGAATGTAGGGTAATCATATTTTCACAAAACTATTTAGAACCAAGCAGAATGATACGGTGGGGGAGGGCAAGGAGAAAGGGGGTCAGAGAAGAATGTGAAGTAATAGGAGCTCAGTTTGCCCATTAAATTCCAAGTGTGTACACCTGGACATGAAAATTGGAAGTTTTAACTTAAAGTTAGCCTGATAGGCATTTACAAAACTGCAGATGGAGCGCTCAGTCATATTGGTCCTTCTCTGGTCAGTGAACTGCCAGTCAGAACATTACTCTTTGCCTCAGTCTTTCCCTCTTGCCTTAGCCCTGATATTGTTGCGCCAAATCACTGAGAGGATTAATGAAGGGTCCAAGTTCTCAGAATGCAGGGAATTTGTTCTATTTAAGTGGGCAGTCACCCCCCTCCCCCATAATACTAATAACTAACATTTCTATGGTGCTTTGAGGTTTGCTAAGCACTTTACATGAGTTTTCTCATTTGGTCCTCACAGTAATGCAGAGAGGTAGGTATTATTATTCTCCCTGTTTTACAGATGAGGAAACTGAGGCTGAGAGAGGTTAAATGACTTGCCTAGGATCACACAGAACTCAGGTTTTTCTGACTCCACATTCAGAAGTTCACCTACTGTCTCACTTAGCACTCCTTGAATTTTAGAAGTCCCTCACCCATAGTCAAGATCCTTTCACTTCCATTTCAAGGGGGCTCCCTGTTTCTTTGGCAGGTTTTATTTTCTCTGCTTGTTGAGGAGTTGGAATGGCTCTGAGTCCATACCCAAGGGTAGATCTGGTACCCATCATCTGAGGACTAGCCTAGCTGAGTCAGAGAGGTTTGCAATTAGAAAGTGTCTAAGATCTAGGAGGACCCTTAGAAATCTAGTGTAACTGCCTCATTTAATTTTATTTTTTAAAATAAGATTTCATTGATGTCTTCCATTTTTTCCATTATCAATAGTTTTCCCCAATATCCCTTCCCCTCCCAGAGAGCCATCCCACACAACAAATACTATTAATTTAAACACAAAAAAAGAAAGGAAAAAGAAGAGGAAAAAAATTAACCCAACCTACTAACATATGAGAATAACTGTCTCATTTTACAGAGGAGTAAATTAGGCCCAAAGATGTTAAGTGACTTGCCTAAGGTAACACAGGTAGTACATGGTTGAGCTGGGAACACCATCTCCTCTGAGACCTCAAATCTTCCAAACCTAGATCCACTGTCCTTTCCACTCTGTCTGATCATTTGTCTTTTTAGCCATAGCAATTCACAAAGACTCCCCTCGAGGCCCTCAAGGGTCTGGGATATGCTTTGGTGATGGCAATAGACAGATAAACTCATCAAACGGGTGATATAGTTAGGGCCATATCTAGGGATTCATCTTTGTCACATTAAGTGAAAATGTGCCCTTCTCTCCCATCTATTCTCAGCATTTTCATTTAGGTTAAATAAGCATTCCGAAGCTCCATTGGCTCTGTATTGCTAGGACAAAAATACAAACACAATTTTTTTTTTTAAGCCTTTTATAATCTGTTTTTGACACATCATTCCATTCTGATTGCACATCACTCCCTGTCACATCCTCATTCACATCCATGAGAGCTAAGCCAGGTTGTTTGATTGACCTTGAGCATGACATGGCATCTGTGCCCTGCTGGGTCTCTGCACAGGCTGAACTCCATTGCTGGAATACTCTCTCTTGTGCCTTCTGCCTCTGGGACCCCAGCTCCTTTCATGATATAGCTCAAGCACCACCTTCTACAAGAGATCTCCCGGGGTCCCACCGTTGTTAGTTAATGACATCCTCCAAAATCTGACATTGCTTTGTAAATACATTTGTATTTACTTATCTATGGACTAGTTTTTCCCTGGTAGAACTTAAGCTACCTGACAGCAGGGACTATTTCATTTTTTACTTTGTATCTCTAGCACCTGGCACATAGGTGTTCAATAGATGCTTGTTAAACTGGATTGGATTTAGTTATGGAAATTTAGAGATGTGAGAGATCACTTGTGGTATCAATAATCAGTAAAGACTTCATAGGGGGATGCATCTTGGGTTGAGCCTTGAAGGATCTAGAGGATACAGGCAGGTAGAGATGATGAGTGAGTGAAAACAGTGTACAAAGTTGTACAAAGCTGGAGTAAGAGCTTCGGGAAATTTTCCTTCCTAATTAATGTCAATATAGTTATTTTCAAATATCAAAGAAAGACTTCCAAAAATACCTATGATTTATTAATTTGAAATTGTTTGATCAGAACTTCAATAAGTAAGATGTCAACAAGATTTCCTTTAAGGGAAGGGACTTTGTTAATTATTCCTCTGAGTATAAATACCAAATGAGGCATCAGACAAGGCAGTCATACGGATGCCAAACATGTTTGCTCTGGTGTCATGGAAGACGTGCTGTGCTATGTCCAAATGGAAAAGGGAATCTCTGAAGATGGTGAGGTTATTCAGATTCTCTCATTTGCAGATGACATTATATACGTAACATTGAGCCCCCTAGACATTTCTGGGCCTCTTTAGTGATTTCCATGACTAAACAGGAAAAATCAAGGGAATGAACAACAAATACTGCTCAGATTTTGACATGCAGTTAGCTGGGCGGTTCATCTGGTGAATACATCAGTACATGTCTTGTAATTTGCCCTTGAACTTGGCTCACAGCTGAGTAGCAGGAGGAGGAGGGGGTGGGCCAGATTTCTATTGGGAAATTGTGTCCAGTACTTCAGTGAGCCCATGCTCTTCTCTGACAAACCTTTGGAAGACAAGATGGAGAGGGAGAGGAAAGTGTTGAAATAAAAATCCCTGTGAACCATTAAAATGGAAGAAACCCCAGGTCCACAAAGGGGACCTGGAAGGAGCCAGAGTCTGATCACAGTTTACAAAGATTACAAATGCGTTTATTGACTGAGAAGAAGAAGACTGCAATTTGGAGTGGCGAGACAAAGTTTGCATCTGCTTGTAGGCGAGTGCGAAGGGATGAGGCATTTATCCACATTTGAGGTTTATGGCTAGGTCAGCATTAAGGGAGAAACACAATAAATTGGGAGGTCAGGTGGGAAGTGGGGGGGTCTAGGGAGAAGATATCTGTAAATAAAAGAAATCAGAAAGCAGGATGTTTGCTTCCCTTTAGAGAAGTCAGAACCCAAGATGTTTGCTTTTTTCTCTGAGCTGATCAAGGCTGGTTTTAGTAGTTGTAGGTATCTTTGAGTTCAGCTAAAGCTTACTTCACAGAGGATCACCAGTATGTCAAACAGCCCTGGGTACCAGAAGTCCTCCCACTGGCTAATTGTGTTACTCCATTGTCTGGTTCCCCTGTGAAAAAGGGAAGCTCTAGCATATTTACTGAATTAGTACAAACATTAGAGCCCATGATCACAAAGCAGAGAAGGAAAAAGAGGGCCTATGTCTAGCTACAGGATATATTAGACCATGCCTTGTGGAACAAATGAGCAGGGGACATTGCTGCTGGGACACAGAATTAATGTTCTCCTGGAACAAGTACCAGGCTTCCTTCGTCTACTGTGAAGGGGTAAAGGGGAAAGATCCTGGGGCTCGACTGACCCTACTTCTGATCCCAAGCTGGAGCTGTACATGAGAAACCCATAAAAGATATGACCAAAGACTGTATCCCAAAGAGATCATAAAAATGGGAAAAGGACCCACATGCACAAAAATATTTATAGCAGCTTTTTTTGTGGTGGCCAAGAACTGGAAATTGAGGGGATGTCCATTATTTGGGGAATGGCTGAACAAGTTGTGATACACGAGTGTAGTGGAATACTATTATGCTATAAGAAATGACAAACAAGCGAGCTTCAGAAAAACCTGGAAAGACTTATATGAACTGATGCTGAATGAAGTGAGCAGAGCCAGGAGAATATTGTACACATTAATAGCCACAGTGTGCGAGGACTGATTTTGATAGACTTAGCCCTTCTCAGAAATGCAAGGTCCTAAGACAATTCCAAAGGACTCATGATGGAAAATGCCATCCACATCCAGAGAAAGAAATATGGAGTCTGAATGCATCTCTCTCTCTTTTTTTGGTTTTGTTTTCTAGTTATTGGTGGCAGCAGCTGGAAAGGCAAATGGAAAGGGATGCTAGCATTAATCCTCAGCCTCAAAAAGATTCTGCAGGTGGAGATGACTATATGGGAGGCATATTACATATATCTTGAGGTGTGGAAGAAATGAGCTTAATTCAGTTGTTCCAGCTCAGCTAAGAGTAAGGCTGGTGACCTACAGTTGAGAAGGTTAAGATCTCAAGCATATTTTATGCTGCCTACTTGGAAACTGGTAAGGCTCTGACACTAATTCATATCTGAAAGCTGTTAACTAGCCTGAGGCATATTGGCCCAGGGAGTATCACTCTACAAGAGTGATGATGTTTCCTGGAGGAACAAACAGTAGCAGTGTTGCCTGTCACATAATGGAGCTTCAAGGGATGAAAGCCTTGTAGAGTAAGTAGTAACTCAGTGACATGTAACTAAAAAAGTAAAGATCAAAGTGGTGGCAGACCAGTGAACTTCCAAGCCTCGACAGGGGCAGATGTGAGGTAGGACAGCAGTAGCAGGGAGTTCCTGGACCATGCCAAGGAGCTGAGGGAGGTGGAGCCAAGGAGAAAGGGTGAGTTGGCTGCTGGGAGACGGAACCATGAGGCCTCATAGGCAGAAGCCACCCATTTGCAGCTTGAATCACTGAAGTTTAAATCTTTTTATGACTTAGAAAGTCAGCTTGGGGGGAAATGAGCTCAGGGAGGAGACCCTTAATCCTTTTCCATTGGCACATAAATCTGTGTGAGAAGGTCCTCATCTGTGTATGGGGATATGAATGATTCTATTGCTTCACTTCTCCCTGTTATTTACTTTTCTACTCTGTCTCATTTATATACTTTGCTACTTGACTTATATTTTCTGCCTGGTCTGTTAGTAAAGTAGACATTGGATGGGGTCAAGTTGTGTGTTATTCCTGTGTGAAACCCAAAAACCTATAGAAATTCCAGAGTGAGCAGAATCCACATGTCACATGGGTATCACAGAGGTTAGCCTGATTTTCCTTACATTGAATTATAGGAATAGAATTACATGTTTTAGAGCTGGAAGGGGCCTACCAAGCCATTGAGTCTAACATCTTTTCCCCTATTTTACAGAATAGGCCACTGAGGCTGAGAGATATTAAGGGACTGGCTCATGATTAAATAGAAAATAAGTGTCAGAGGCAGGTTTTGAACTCAGGTCTTCCTGACTCCAGGTCCAGTCCTCTATCCACTACACCATAATGCCTTTCTGAAGACAGATACCTTATGTTCAGAGAGAAGGGGTAAACTCTTCTCCTTTTGTTTCTGTCTGGTTACCCTCTTGTAGGATAGGGCTTGGGGATCAAAACTCAGCCTTGAATTGCTGAAGACTATGACAGATCAGAGATGTAACTTTGCTAACATTTTGATTTCATAATCTAGAGATGTTGCAAGTGAAACCTGCCACAATTAAGGTGAAGTTTGTCATTGGGAAACAGGAACTTCATAGTCTTCTCTGACTAGTGTTATTTAAGTCTCAGTTAATAATAGGTTCAGTGAAACTGCATGTGCCCTGCCTCTCACACCATACTGTATGTTTTTCATTTGTATGTATTAAGCATACTGCTTTATTACATGGGGCTAAATAGTGCTTTATTAATCACAGAATCTTGCTTCACGTGCCAAGCGACTAAGTTTCCAGGGTAAAGAATGTAAAGAGTAAAGAGTAAAAATTGAGTCAGTAACTCTTAGCCATAAACATTTATCTCCAAATTTTGATCCAGTGATAGTGTTGATGCGATTTTTAAAAAAAAGTCCCAAGGCCCATTCAGCTTCCACCACTGGCAAGCACTAAGCCTGGGACTCCTGGCCTCAGTCTTATAGGATTGATGCCTCTGAAGTCAGAGGACCTAGATTCAAATCTTGCCTCTCATGTTTATGATCTATCTGACCTTTTGGCAAGCCATTTAACCTCACTGAGTCTCAGTTTCTTCATTTATAAAATTATGGGTTAAATGAGGTGTCTTCCAGCTAAAGATCCATCATCTTCTGGCCTCTGAAGTCCCTTTTGGCTCTAAATCAATCATGTGCTCCTCCCAATGAAGGGGGTTTTGAGAAGAAACTGGACATCTCAATACTCCAATTCTGCCTCCAAAAGCATCTGAACACATATGTTTGGGAAAATGAAAAGCAAGTAGCACTAGGCTCATGTGGAGAGAGAAATCAAGGGTTCTGGGCAAACAGCTCCCCCTAGCAAACAAACACAGCACCTCATCCTTGTGGAGGGAGATCTGGCACTCCATCAGGCCCAGGGAGGATTGCTTCCAAGAGGGTTCAGGAAATAAGTGATGGAGGTGCTTCGGTTTTTGCGATTTTTAAAAAACACTACAGCAAAGCAAACTCTGTTGTTTCCACATGTGCCAAGTTATTCCAGGAGGATCTGTTGATATTTTCCAGTATAATCCAGTTCGGTTCAATTCAATTCAATTCAACTCAAGTCAACTCAATTCAATTTATCTTTATTAAGCACCTATATATGTGCTCAGCACTGCATCAGGTGCTATAAGAAGTAAAAGAGAAGTATAAGTTCCCTGTCCTTGAAGAACTTACAGTCTTTGTGGAGAGATGAGACAAGCGTCTATGGGATAGTGGAATAACAGAGCAAGGCAGTATGTGATTGATTACATGCCAAGGTGAGTGACACAAATAGTAACTACATGGGCATTCAGAGAAGGGAAAGAGTAACATGGGAAAGCACGGCACAATGGAAAGAGCCCTGGATTTGGAGCCAAAGAACCTGGGTTCTAATATTGGCTCAACCACTTACAACCTGTGACCCTGGGCAAATCACAACCTCTCTGGGATTCAGTTTTCTTATCTTTAAAATGAGGGGTTGGACTGGGTGACTTCTGAGGTTCTAGCTCTAAATCTGTGATTCTAGTACCCTCTCATGAAGTGGGATTAAAATTGGGCTTCAAAAGATTGACAGGATTTCTCTACAGCAGCAAAGACATAGAAACAGAAAATGGACAGGTCAGCCTGGGGGTCAGTAAAGAGACTGGTCTGAATGGAATAGGTTTTCCTGGGGGTTTGGTGAAACATGAAGGTTGAAGGACAAGTTGGGTTCATATTGTCAAATACTTTGAATGGTAGACTGAGAAGTTTGGGCTTTATCTTATAGGCAAGGAGACACCATTAGAAATCTTTGAGCAAGGAACATGGCTAGCAGTGGCTAATCTCTGGTTTTAATCCAGTGTGAGGCACTGTAAGCAAAGCCAATCAAAAGTGCATGTAGAGAAAACATGGTCCCTATGACCCCTGGCAATTGTTCTACCCCACTCCTTCCTTGTGGCAATTCTCTGTGAGAATACTGACAACTAGGGATGGAGGAATGGGTCATGGCTTCAAGCAGTGGTTTTCAAAACACAAGTTCATACAGGGTAGTGGCACCATGATATAAGGTGATATTATATTAGGGAATGTAATTATATTCCCTAAAGTGTGGTTCATGAGACCCTGGAGGTCCAATACTCTGTCAGGGGGTTTGTAAGATCACAATTCTTTTCAAAATAATTCTAAGACATTATTTGTCTATTAAAATACTATTTCCCTTTCAAAGTATATATCTGTGTAAGGCTGAATTTTCTTCATATACTTCAGCCAAAACAACATAGCAACAGATTGAATGTCAAAAGCAGACATGAGAATACAACTATCTCCTATTAAGACAGACATTAAAGAGATTTTTGAAAATATATAAAACAATGCCTCTTTTATCACTAAACAATTTTTGCTTGGGAAAATAGTTTTTTTCATAAAAAATGTTGTGAATATAATGGGCCTATTTTTTAATGAATTAATATTTTAAAAAAATTATCAGTTTTAATTTCCGATATGGTAAATAACAATAGAAATCACCCATATAAACAACAGCTTTTTGTGGCCCTTAATAATTTCTTAAAATGTAAGAGAATCCTAAGATGAAAAAGTTGGACAACCATTGGCCTACAAGATTATTCCTTAGGGTTCTTAACTAGTGCCCCAATGACCCTTACAGCCCTTTGGAGCTTCTGGCATTTAGGTTCAGTAGGATCAGTGGATTCTTGCTTCAATGGGAAAAAAACCATACCTTTGCAAGACTAATTTTCCTCATTTATAGAACTGGGTTATATCACTTCTATGTTCAAATACCTCCAGTGGCTCCCTATTAAACTGAGGGAAGTTTAGACTCTTGTGACTGACATCCAAGGCTCTCTGCCGTCTTGGGGGTCACCCTACTTCTCCATTCTTTTCTCATATTACCATCCTCTAGTCTCTCAATACTCTAGGTAAACTGAACAATTTGCCATCTCCCTTCCTACCCTCTCCTGTGTACCCCTTGTACTTTCAATCTCTGGATTTTTTCTCATGCTCTACCTTGTACAGTGCTGTCTTTTTTCCAATTGAAATTTCCCCCGTTCTTTAAAGCCCAACTCAAATACAGTTTTTAGCATCGTAGGGTGTAGACCTGGAAGAATGTGTAGAGATCAGTTACAGCTGCCTTATTTTGCAGAGGAAAAAACTAGGATCTCACTGTGATTGCCCAAAGTTACCCCAGTTAATGTGCGAGATCTGAGATTTAAACCTAGGTCCTCCAGCTCAAAATTCTTCTCTTTTTGCTATGCCAGACTACCTTGATGCAACCTCTGAAATCCCAGGTTGAAGTTCCTTCCCCCTTTAGATCTCATGTAACTCTTTTTCATTTGTCATGGACTTAACATGTCACAGTTATCTGTGTATATGTTTCTATAAACTCAGTGACAGAAACCATGCTTCATTTAATCTTTTTAACTCTCCTAGTATTCAATGTGTGCACTGCAAATAGTAGGCACTTAATAAATGTTTCCTGAATTGAACTAAATTAAATTAAAATAAGCTCATCTGCCAAGGGGTTGGGAAACAACCTTGAGAACTTAAGCTGGAGCCTTTGGAAGATTGGAGTCTTCCTCTGTGTCCTCTAGCCCTGGACATGGATGCTTTTCAAAAATCTCCCTTCCGGTACTGTAAGGGGGCTCAAGGGGAGGCAGTGCTACCCGTTGTCTGCTTGTATATCCTTTTTTACTTTGGGCTAGTCCTAGAGCCTATGCCAGTGACCGCTGGGCATCTTTCAGTACAGTTCAGTCTAGAGGGCATCAGTGACCAGTGAAAATATGTGCAGATCTCCTGCCCATAAAATTTCCTCAGGCTCCAATCATGGACTAGTTGTTACTTTATCTCCCACTCCAGGATCAGAGAGGAATTTAAAATGTATTTAATTGGGCACTGGAGAGTATTGCAACCCTCCCCCCGCAAAAAACCCCCAAACATTAGCATTCAAGGTGTTTCAGAATCCGTACCCAACCTACCCTTTTCAACTTTCTCTTCTATTCACTATGACCTCCAATCCACTCCCACACAAACTTATTCCACATTAAGTATCTCCCCTACCCCTTGTCGCTTTAAAGTCTTGTAGTGTTCACTCTAGTCACACTGCCTGCATGTCTCTGAGGTGTGTAGATGAAATCTCTGAGACCATGGGAACAGGCTGACTCCTGTGCTTCATGGATATTTCATTTGCTCTGGGCATGAGCTTTCTTTCCTAACAGTCAGGCACAATTCCCAATCCCCAAGTCTCAGAGCTAAGCAATCAGCTTCCTCTTGATTCTTTTCCACACTGGGGTTGCCAAAGTCCTTCAAAAAGGGGAACAGCCTTTGCCCCAGAAAACAAACCAATTCAGAAGCTCCAGGGTAAGATAAGAACAAGATTAATAAGAAAACCATACCACAGAGTAGTGCTAAGTCACAGTATTCATCAGAGCATGTGATGACCCCTCTGTAACCCAATCATTTATTTAAAATGACATCAGAATATGACAGTTCATTAATAAAAAAAAAAACCACACACAAGTTCATATGGAGCAGTGGTATTGTTATATAATTTTTATAAAGCATCCTTTTTCCTTTCTTCATATTAGAGCTAGTTACTGAGCCATAGAAAGTCTTTAAAGATGGCCTGGTTCAAGATCTTTTGGGACCTGGGCCAATTACTTAAACCCAAAGATACTTGGGACCTCTTGTCAACCTTCTCAGAGCCATCTGTCATGGCTGATTTAGTCAAACTAGAAACATAGCTGAGTATCTTAAGGGTATCACTTCCCTAAGCACTTCAGGAAGCTTCTTGGAACTGTGATGGAAAAATTTTGAGATAGGTGTGAGATGAAGGAAAGGACTGCGTGTATGTATGTATGTGTATGTGTGTGTGTGTGTGTGTGTATGTGTGTGTGTGTATGTGTGTGTGTGTGTGTGTGTGTGTGTGTCAAAGAAAAAACAGGCAAGCCTAAGGTTACTGATCTTCCTCCTTGCTCTGTCATTTGGCAAAGGGGGAAAACATGATGGGTCTAGAGACACAGGTCCCAGCTCCTGGGTTCTTTTGCTAACTAGTTGTGTGATTATGAGCAAGTTACTGCCCCTCTCTGGCCTCAGTTTCCCTACTGTAAAATGAGGAGGTTGGAATAAAAGAGCAATAAAGTTCTATAATTCTATGATATTTCTGCACCATAGCAACCATGTAGGCTTCCTACTCCCCAATAATGAAACAGAGGAAGCTGGCTCTAGCCTCTTGGCACAAAGAGCTCCTTGGGGAGGTTGGGACAGAACGTATGCTTAGCTAGTCCTCAGGGAGATGCTCTAACATCCCGTGACCTTCTCTCATCTTTTCATCTCTAGTGGTTACTTAGTGAAGTGCCTGGCACCTAGTAAGCGTTAATGAATGCTTGTTGATGGGCAACCAGTGCAGAGCTGTGCATTAGGCTAATGGCTTGAAACAATAAATTTATGGGAGAGCCCAGCTCTAAACATAGTGGGAAAGGGATCTCAAGCTACCATGCCTCTTAGATCTGCCTAAACTTTGGGGTCTACAGTTGAGGTGAGGAGGTGAGGGAAAGGACCCAGATCAGGTTTGAATACAATGTATGGAAAAGCTGAACGGAAAAGACTGAAGAGGATATTTAGGTTAAAGATATGAATACTGACCACTGTTAGCATGGTGTTTCTTGGGATTTAGGTGGTTCTAAGGAAGAAGGGAAGAAGTAAGGAAACAAGGAATCAAGGAAGGAAGGGAAAGACTTTTTCTTCTGTTCTCCTATATGGTTCCCACCCAAGACTTCAGTACTGCCTAGGTCTCCTCTGACATGGCACTATTGTATCAACATATAAACTTTCCCCTATTTCTGGGGCAGGCTATTACTTCTTTATTATCCCTTTAAAATTTTTTATTAGTCATTTTCTTAAAATTTTAAACAACTGTTAAAAAAACCCAACAACACAAAACAAAAACCTCAGTAAAAATAACTCACTATATGATACATATACCCAAATGGTGTGATACTTTATATAATAAAAGATGAAAATAGTCACTTTCCATAATAAAAATAAGTTCTATTTTTTGTTTATTTTACAATATACTTAATATTTCTCTTCTTCTTTTCCTTCTTCCTCTTCATTCAAAGAAACAAGGTCCCATGTTTGCAATCCCTATTGAGCCGATGTCTGGCAATGCCTGCCTCCTCAAAGTGGTGGAGACTTGGGGAAGACGGGATTAGGAACATTTGTGACACCCACATTCCACATGTCTCTCCAGCTCCTCCACAAACGAGGAACCATCTGTGCACTGGAAGACATATTTCCGCCGCTTGCTGCGTATGGGAACGCAGCATTGGGAGCCGCAGCTACCACGACATTCCATCAGGGGCACCTTAGAGGCTGTGGCACATGATGCATAGCCCTGCTGCCGGCGGATCACCTCTCGAACCACCTCCCCCTGGCATGGGCTCTCTGTAGGGACAAAGGAGGCGGGCACAAGCTTGGTTAGGGGGCCCAGATGGGCATTATAATCATTTTGAAATGACACTCTGATGCGCTGTACATTCTTTCCTGGAGAAGGGTGGCATGCCTGGGGGTGGTAATTGTCATTTGTGGGTAGCAGGATGCCCATCTCTGTTTCTTCTGCCTCATCTTTTAACCACGTTGCCTGCCACTAAACAACCAATGCCTCCTATACTTTTAAATTTAATCTGACAGTCAAGGCAAGATGGAGTCAGTGCTCTAATCGTGACACTGGGGAGGGAACTAAGGAGAGCATGAAACTCAAGGTCCATTAAGCCTGCTATAATTTCTCCCCCCCCTTTTCTAAGTAATTTTAATTTTAAATCTTATTTTCTTTGACATCTTTTGTGTTATGTCACTTTCAGTTCTGAATGTAGCCCTCTTCACTCCCCTGGCTAGTAAGTAAAAGAATACAGAAGAGAAAAAATGATCAGACAAAACTAACTACCATATCAATCTGGCACGGAAAGTCACCGAGAGGAGAGGCAACTTTCTTTTAAAGTATAATTTTGTACTATTTATACAAATTACCTATGATTTCGTAGGGGGTTCTTCAAATGTGGGGATTCCTTCCACTAATGCAGATTGCCCAGGAAACATACAGATTAAGTAATCTTATAAGGGTATGGGAGTGTCAGAGGAAAGATTTGAACTCAGGTCTTCCTGACCAATCCCAACAACCCCATTTATTCCCTATGATACAGTCCCTCTCGGCTATGTACCAGGAGTGGGTAGACAATAGGGCTGTGGTTCTGCCCTTAGCAGAGGGACGTTGTCTGACTGAAGGAAAATGGTGACAGGGCCCTCTGGAAGCAATCAGAGTTTCTGGGAGGCAGAGCAAATCTTGAAATAAGAGAGGTCAATTTTAGAGAGAGAGGATACCTCTAAATTGGTTCCGATAATCAAGGGCACTAACCAAAAGAAACAATTTACTGTTAATGAGAACATGCTATTCTGATGCTCCATTATGCAGTGGAAGTAACCTGGGCCTTCAAACATCATGTGAAGAAGTATATAAGCCTTGATATGGACCACACAGAAAGGCTCCAAATAAGGGCCAGCCTCGTGAACTTCAGACAGACTTCACCAGGAGACTTGAGCACATATTAATCTGGCTACAATGACTTAAAAACAACATCTTCAGACAGAGACATATTCTGGTCTGTTTTGGTGGAAGGAAAACACAAGGATAAAATAACAGAATCTTCAAGAGGGAGAAAGAACCTGATCAACTGTCAAATTCTGACAGGGTTGGCGGCAGTTGGGATTGACTCCAGAGACGCTATAGGCTGCTTCCTCAGGGAGGGTGTCTCGTAAATTAAGACTCATTCTTACTCAATACTTTTTCTTTAATAGCTATCTTATTCAGTTAGTTTCTTGGCTTTATGTATTTACAAATTTTTTTCTTGTAAATTGCTTATTTTTTGTCTGTGAATTATTTTGTTTGCTTATTTTTATTGTTTATTATATATTATTATAGGTATGTAGCATATTATATAACATAAAATATAGCACATTGTATAATAATATATTTTATATTATATTTTTAAATATTCATTATATTTTGTTATATTTATTTTTGTTTTTTGTATACGAATGGTTTATATTCTTTCTTTTTTTGTTTGTAAATTTTAAGGACCCATCCTTACACATACATCCTTATGTATGTATCTAAAGCACAAATCAGCAACTTGATAAATGTTTTTTGAAGGAACTCTGAAACTGATGTTACGTTTTCTGAGACTACCTAATAATATCCAGATCTTTCTAGTGCTTCCATGGGCAGTAAAATCCTAGATCCTGAGGTAAGCTTTTAGGTGGGAGTTTTAAACAGCTCACAAAGATCTCCAACTCTTAAAACAATGAGTGCCAAAGAATGGAAAACAAAACGGATGCTCATTGACTGAGAAATGACTAGGCCAATTCAAATAGATTATTATCGTGCTGTAAGGAACATTGACTAGAGAGAAGTATGGGAAGATATAGACATAATCTATTACAAAGTAAAGTAAGTAGAACCAGGAAAGCAATGCGCATAAGGACTACAGCAAAGTAAATGGAAAAAACACCAATACCTAAAACAACTAAAATGGAATGCTGTGAAACTGTAATGGCCAAACCTGGCCACAAAGAAAAGAGAGGATTGGCAGAAGTGGAGGACCGTGGGTGTAGAATACTGCATATAAGTCAGAGGTTTTTGATTGGTTGTTTAGTTTGCTAAGCTTTTTTTCTTTCTCTTATTTTATTCTTTATTATAAGGGATGGGACCGGTGGTGATGGATACAGTGGGAAATAAAGGTGATGAAAAAACAAAAGATAGCCATAATAATTCATTTTTGAAAAAAGTTCAGTGTAAAAGAGATTCCCCTCATCTAACCTAGACAGTGTGTCCTGAGTGATGCTCTACCATCCCCCTCTTCCTAGTAATGCCTCCCCCCCGCCAGAGTCCGGGAGCTCAAGGACGGCCCACCTCGTTCACAGTGCTCCCCACTGAAGCTGGGCTCACACACGCAATAGGGCTGCCCCCTCTCAGAGATGTGGCACTGCCCATGGTAGCACTTGAAGTCCCGGCAGAGGCTGACTGAGTCATTCTTCCGGTCGCAAGAGGCTCCCACGTAGCCCTCAGCACACTTGCATGTGTATGTAGAGCCTGAAGCTACACACTTTCCATGGACACACCTGAGAAGGAAGAGGGTTGGAAATGAAAGAACAGATACTGTGTTAGCATCAGTGGTGACCCCTCGTAGGGCCAGTGACTCAGAAGGCAAACTGCTCCATCGTGGAGCCCAATCACTGGGATGAGGACAGGCCTTAAACCAAATTAAGCACAATGGAACTTTAAGAGTTCCTTAAGTAGGAATTTATTATATATTCTTATATGCTAGAAATTCTTATATACTAGAACTGGGAATGAGTACAACTCCTTCCCTAGACTTATAGATGAGAATGTCTCCTATTCTTTAAAACAAACAAACAAAAGATTAGTCAGACAATGCTGAACAACAATACAACTGCTTAAACATGCAGTGTAACTAGTTACATTTAAATAAATTCATGTTAATGTATAAAATTTCTTAACAATTGTTCAGTTTCCCTGTAAGTTCCCATCAGCATTCGTTGTTCATTCATTCCTCTCTGCTTTCCCCCTTACATGCTCCGTGTGTCCTCGAGTCTTCTAGTTTTGTTTTCATTTTGTATTATTTTATAAAGATTTTTCCAGATTTCTTTGTATTCCTCATACTTGTAAGTCTTAATGGCACATTGACCTACCCAAACTTATTCAACTTATCTGCCCTTGTCAGTCAACAAGCATTTATTAAGGGCATACTATGTGCCAGACACCGGACTAACAAGCACAGATATGTTGGGTCTCTCCAGGTTTTTTAGTTATATACAATACTGCTACAAAAATCTTTGAATGGATCTTTCTCTCTCTCTCTGTCTCTGTCTCTCTCTCTGTCTGTCTGTCTGTCTGTCTGTCTGTCTCTCAATATATTCTCAGTAAAAGTATTCACAGGCCAAATTACCAATTTTTTGATAACTTTTACTTTCTTTTTCCAGCTTGCTGCTCTTCAAAAACATTTCACAACTTTGTAATTCTACCAGCAATGAATGAGTATATACTTGTTTCTCCATAATCCCATTAGCATTGTTTCAATATTTTTTATTATTTTTATTTTTGTGAGTTTGATGGGTGAAAGGTGGTAGCTCAAAGTCATTTTAATTTGTTATTTGTGAAATTATGATTTTTTAATTTCACAATCTGTTTCCTCTTTTGAAAACTGTTCATGTCTTCTGACCATTTATACATTGTGAACTGGGAGATATCTTTGTTGATCTTTAATAATTTTTCATATATTTAAAGTGTCAAATTTTACCTGTTATATTTTCCATAAATATTTTCTTCAATGTTATTTTTCTTTTAAATATATTAGGTTTTGTTGTACGCTATATCTTAATTTTAATGATTAGAAAAAATCATCTCCCTTCCTGGAGATAAGTGCACTCTCATCTATTTTCTTTCATCTTTTTATGGTTTTCTTTGATGTTTGTCCATCACCTAGCTGTAATTCATTCAGGCATAAAAATGTAAGCTACATGTCTAAATCCATTTTCTACCAAATTACTATCTATTTTTTTCCAGCACATCACATAATGATCTTTCCCCCAGATTTTATTCCCTATAGCCTTATCAAACACTAATCTCTTGCTCATATTTGGTTAGATATCTGTAGTTACTATTCTATTCTACTGATTCTTTGCTGTTTGTTCTATGTATTACATAGTTCTGATAACCTCTTTGTAATATGTCTAGGAGTGTAAGATGCTTGTCACCATTTCCCTGCCCTCCCCCACCCCTTACAACCACCTAGCATGTTTCTTAATTTTCCTATTTATTTGTTTTTTTTCACATAATGGAAAATCATTATGGTTTTTTCCCAGTTTGATAAGGAAATTCAATTTAATTGGTACTGTATTAAATATGTAGAATATTTTGGGAGTATTGTCATTTTTCCTATATTAATCTTATTCATCTAGGAACACTGACTGCCTCATCAAATATTTAAATCTTCCTTTATTTTGGTTATCATTTGTCAAGTTTTTCTTATGCAGGTCATGTGTATTTCTAAGGATAATTCTCAAATATTTTTGTTCTTGTACATGGGGTTTCTTTTCATGATTTGCATTTTTGCTGGTAAATGAGAACAGAAATGATTTTATGATAATCTAGCATACCAGATCCTTGATGCACTCAATCATTGGCTTATTTCTTTGCTGAAATAGTTGAATTTTATAGCTATACCATTATAACATCTGCAAATATTTTGACCTCTACGTTTAACCTCTTCCTATGCTAATACCTCCAATATCTTTTTCTTCTCTTATTGAAAGTACTAGAATTTCTAGTACTATGCCAAATAAAAACATTGGAAGTGGATGTTTGTACTTACACTAGTGGGAATGTTCCTAATATCTGTCCGTTGCATATTATGTCGGCTCTTGGTTTAAGGCAGATATATTTTACCATGTCAAGAAAAAATCCTGATATTCCAAACTTCCTACTTTATCATGAATGAATGTTGGCTCTTATAATTTTTAAATATATTCAAGTTTTTTTAAAAAAGCTTTTGTTAGTGCCTGCATTTTATTAATAATTTCCCTCCCTTTATTTTTGAACTAGCTTTGCATACCTAGCATAAAACCTTCATAAAAAATAACTTCTGCATGTGTCTCTCTTATTTTTAAATAACATTAGAGAAGAGACCTCTTCTACAGTTATTTGCAGAACCAGTTTAAAAGTCACAGTAAGTGCTTGATCTAATCAGTTTTTAAACTAAGATCTGGATTCCTCACGTTGACCAACCATATCAATTCACTAGACTTGGCTCTGAATGACTTCTGGCTATTTCTTATAATTTAATCCATTTTTAAAGGGTGATATTTTGCCATCACTGAGTGGCTCTGTATGTATACGTGTAAACCCATGTGCATATACATATATATTTTTTTGTATATATTTGTACAGAGATATATATATCTATATATCTCTGTACAAATCCATCCATCCATCCATCCATCCATCTATCTACCTATCTATCTACCACTGTTGCTGCTGTTTGTTTGTCTATCTGTCTGAAACAATGTGCCATGGAATCTTTGAATAAATGTATGGCTCCTCCAAGTCTTCCTCCAAGGACTGCTTTGAAAAAGATAACACTCATTTGGAAAGACAGCTTTTAGTCCATTCATTAAAGAATTAGCCTCATTATCTTACTCACTATACTTCCTACATAACTACAGGACAAGTTTTTCCTGAATTCTAATATCAGTACTTTACACTATATCAAAGAGCATTCTCTTTCTGTCTGTGTCCCCACTCTCTTTCTCCCCTCCCCCTTTCCTCTCCTGTCTGCCTAAGAGCCCTTCAAAGGGGAAAGGGTAGGAGAATCTCATACAGGCAGGGAGAGAGGCAGAACTATGAGCCCTAGGGAGAATGCACCAGGTCCAGTGCACCTGCTCTCCAAGAGACTCACCTGTGGCTGAGACAGGAATCTCTAATTTCTTGGTCACACAATGGCCCCATCCAACCTGGGTGGCACTCGCAGACCACACTACCCTTCTCCACAGAGCGGCACATGCCATGCTTACAGATGGTACATGATTTGCAGCCAGGGAAGACGCCTGGGGACTGTTGGGGCAGGGCCTTGAAATCCTGGAGTTCGTTATTGATGCGGACGTCATGGATACAGCCATGGAAGCCGCCCAGAGTTCGGTCTGTGCCTTGGCGTAAGGCTGAGAGGCCTGTGCTGGTGGGTATTCCTGGAGAGAGAGAGAGTAGACATATAGCTCCCTCACACCTGGCCCCAGCCCCTGCAGTTCCAAGGCAATCATAGAAATATGGACTGAAACTAGGATTTCATTGTTAAAAGAAAGTCCCAGATGAAGAAATTCCATCTTAGCCATGGATACTCACATCTTTGCTACAACTTACAGTCTTAGGGAATCATCAGGAACACTGAAAGAATAAATGTGTTCTCCAGGGTCACACAGTCAGTACGTATCTGAGGTAGGACCACAACCCAGGTCTTCTTGGCTTAGGGGCCAACTGTTTATCCACTAAACCATGCTTCCTCTCGCCCAGTGTAATACTGCAGTGAAAGGGTCCTAAACTGTATCACCAAGCCTGTTCTACCCTTGTGCAAATGCGGCTCACACGCCATTGTTTGGGAGCTAATTCTCTAACGTGAGTAATTTGGCTACTTCTACTTTTTCCTGCTTTTGTACTGTCTTGTACCTTCCAAAGTCTTTCTGCATATCCTATCTTAACTAATTCTCATAAGTGACCCCCAAGGTAGGTGAGAGAAGCATGATTATCCTCATTTTACAGATAAGTAATCTAAGGTTGGGAGAATTTAGATGATTTAGTGAAACCTTTAGACCTGAGATTAGAACCCAGGTCTCCTGACTTCTAGGCCAGTGCCCTATCTGCTATATCATGAGACCTTGGTAGCCAGAACATAAAGGCCTGGTTAAGAGGAGAAAGCAGAAACCAAACCTAGCAGTTTCCAGCGTTCAAGATCCTAGCTGAAAATCTCCCTCTGACACTGATTCTGAGTCAGAAAGCTCACCAGCTACCAGGATGAAAACAAGATGCCTTTTTCTTGTGCTCCCCATCAGGTCAGCTCCTGCCGGGCTCATTCTATCATGATCTTCATGGAAGCGCAGGAGTGATCTGGTCTTATGCCATTCCTTCATTATGTCATTACACTACACCATTCACAGTTGCGGAGATCATAAAACGGAAAGCTGGAAGCATGGAGGAGTTGGGGAAAGTGGTAGAGCATACCTCTCCAAAGGGCAATGGGGTATGTGTCTGGAGTAAGTCTGAGGGACACCCTGGTGGATAATTTGAAGGAGTGTGGGGATAATATTTTAAGACTACAAACTCCTTAAGGGCAGAGATCATGTTTTGTTTAAAATTTGTACCTGTCCCAGCATGCTCCTGTACTTCCCCTCAGCAATAGCTTTCCATCCTGGGGTTCTGCTCTGTTGATTAGTGCTTGCCTCTTGTAGACAAGAAAAGCCTTGGCCATACTTCACTTGGCTCTAGATTCTCTGGTACCTCCTCCTTCTGGCCAGCAGCCTTGTCCCCTTTCTTCCTCTGTGCCCCCCTCCCCACAAAATGCCTTTGCCTTTTGTATTTGTGTCCTTGGTGCTTAGCGGATAGCAAAGGTTTAGCCATTCAATTAGTCATCTATCAACAAGCATTTATTCAATATCTATTTTGTATCAGTCAGTGGGGATATGAGGATTTGTGTATGTGTATGTATATATACATATGTGTGCATGTATATGTATGCACATATAGGTATGTACATATCTATGCATACATATACATATATACACGTACATATACATACACATACATACATACACACATGGCAACTAAGTGGTATAGTGGATAGAGTACTGGACTTATCTTTGTGAGTTCAAATCCAACCTTAGACATTTACTAGCTGTGTGACCCTGGGCAAGTCACTTAATCCTGTTTGCCTCAGTTTGCTTACTATAAAATGAGCTAGAGAAGGAAATGACAAACCACTCCAGTATCTTTGCCAAGAAAACCCCAAATAGAGTCGTGAAAAATTAGAGAGGACTGAAATGACTGAACAACAACATATATGCATATATCCTGACATATATAGATATGTATGTGTGTGTGTATACATATATTCCATACATATCCCATATACACATAATGAAACAATTCCTACCTGCAAGGATTTATATTAATATATATGTTTTACATTGTAATGTATTAAAATCAGGCAACAATCTAGGATGCATGTTCTTTTCCAGACTGGGAAGGAAAAAACAGCAGAGGCCTAAGCCACTGGGCCCTCTGCCTAGTGGCTTGGTTTCCTAGGAATGGGGCCTGCCCTGATTTAGAGGACTGTTCCATTCTGGTCGGGAGTGAGGAGATATGAGAAGGTGAGATGCTAGTCAAGGGGGGGAGGTTTTGCTGACAATCAGAGTTTGAGGCAGGAGTAAGGAGAGATTCTTACCTCCAATGTAGAGGGGTGTGTTGGTGCCAACTGTTGGTTGTTTCTGGAGCTTGCCTAAACTCTTGGGGGCTCCTTTGTCCACCACCAGGTTCAAGGTCTGGTTTAACATCACAAGCTCCACGCTGTGAAACTGCCCATCATTCACAGTCTCCACACTGGGTTACAAAGAGATGGGAGAGAAGAAGATAAAGATAAAACAGTTGGTTAAAAGGAAGCAGCTATAAGACACCATGGTGGCAAAAACCAAAAACTAGAAGCCAGGTCAGTACTCTTTTCCTACTGTCCATCCCCCTAACACCCTTAACTAATAAATACATTAATCAACAAATTTTTATTAAGCACCTAATAAATGCCCTACTATTGGGTACCAGAAAAAGTTGTAGGTTTGGGTTTTTTTTGCATTTGTTTATGTAATATAAGGTCCTTGAGGGCAAGGACATTTATCCTTGCCTTCGTGTTCTCACCTTCCCACTCCTTTCCCCAGATTGGGGCTAGGAAACATCCAATTACTTGTCTCATGTGGGGTGTGAATCCAAATCCTTGGACTCCAAATTCAAGGCTCTTTTTAGTATCTACCCAGATTGCTCCAGTTGCGCTGCTGCAGGGGTGGGTTTAGTTGGAACAACCTCTAAAAACTGTGCAGAGAGAACTGGCTTATGGGGCACCAGTTAGAGAAAGGGGACCACGCTTTAGGTGGAGGCATTGGTGGCTACTCCAGGGCCAGTTTTTGGTTTCTAACTCCAAAGTAACAAATTGGTCATCGGCTCAAATAATCCAAAGGAGGAACCTCTCTGGGGCCAAGCTTCTGAATGCACCTGCCTCAGACATGACAGTACCAGGAAAACAAATGGAAAGTAATGATCGCTGCTCCTGCGCCAAAAAAGGGAAGGTCCACTTCCTTCCAGCAGACACCAGGCCTTTATGTTTGTTTTGTGCTCCCAGCTTTTTCAAAGCACATTCATTTTTATTATCTCGCTTGATCCTCCCCCAAACTTTGCAAGGTAGGCATATAGATATTACAGTATTTCCATTTATAGATAAAATAACTGAGATACAGCCTGGGTAAGTGACTTCCTTAGGTTTGGACAGTGAGATGAAGACACAGACTTTCTCACTACTAGCCTGGTGTTATTTCTACAGTGAAATTCAGGTTCATCTTGACCCAAATAAGATTTTCTCTGGAAATTCTACCATGACTGCACTGTCTTCTCCCCCATGGAACTTCTTTTATAACTTGGAATAACCATCCTCCCCGTAGGGGAGAACCTTCACCAGGTCCCTTTTGTGCATTGTCTTCTAAGCTCCTTAAAGCCAGAACCTGTCTTTCCTTTTGCTTGGATAAATGTTTGATGCTTTGCCTTTCCCAAGGTATGAGTCACATTTCTAAATCCTTGCAGCTGGATGATTGGACAATAGGGCTGGGGACAAATGGAAAGAGCAGTTCCAACTCATTATCTTGACCCTTCTTTTCCACACAGGAGGCCTTAATAAACACACACTGAATTGAACTGAGTTTGGGATAGCTTAGGTGTAGACCTTCCCCTCAAAAGTAGTGAATGCCTTGAGATGGATTCTATGACCCCAAACACTTGTGATCAGCCTTACCCAATTCTGATTAAGACCTTCCTAGCAAGTCATTACTTAATTCTCACTAACAAAGTCCTTTGCTGAAAGGCGACCTCCAGATCTTCAAATCTGCTATTATTATTGTTAAGACCTTATTTTAAAAGCATCTGAGTAACATACAACAGGAGCAGGAAAATAAGAGGAAGAGAGGGTAGCAAGGTCCAGGGAAAATGTTGGAGGTGTGATGGGAGAGGGGGATGATCATCAGTCCCTTATCTTAAATACTTATGTGCACATTCACATATACAGATAAACACTCTCTACTGTGCTGAACATGTACACAAATACACCACACAGCCATGTTTAGAGACATGCACACAGAGATGCACACACATACACATACTGCACACATTCATAAAAAGACACTGTCACAGAAACAGACAGAGTGGCACAGGCTGCTTTGGAGGTGGTGAATTCCTCATTGCTGTAGATGTCTGAGCAGAGGCTGGATAACCATAGAGGCAGGGATGTTTGCAAGGAGACTAGAGTCTTTCCAAATCTATAATCTTAAGAGTCTCTGGGTAACAGACACCCATAATCAGACATATGGAGATATACACACATTAAAAACTAAACACTTCCCCAACTCCAGTTCCAAGACACATTTTACAGTGTCCTTTCCCCTTCCCTGCTTCTTTCCCGAGACCCAGAGCACTGCAATTTTGGCAGACGCCTCTGCTCGGAGACAGTGGCTTGGCAGGAGATGAAGGATGGAGAACCACGGTTGTGGAGAGAGCATGCTTCTCCCTCTTCCTACCCCCCACCAAGAGTCTCTGTGTGTGATCTGTTCTTCTCCTGCTGCCTCATCCCAGTTCCTTCCCTCCCTCATCCTCAGGGCATCCTTAACCTCCTGTCTACTGGCTGTGGGGGCCATGGACAGGTAGTCTCCTCCCTATGGGAGATGCTTTCCCTTCTTGAGACTCAGGTCCTTACACACTATGGTTAGTTGGCCAGAGACGAAATTATATACATCTTTGGGGCCCCCACCATACATACACTGACTAAATGCTTGACAAATAAATAATGCTTTCACACATTTGATACAACAACCCTGTGAGGTAGCCAAGGGTGTCATTTGTATCCCCATTTTATAAATGAGCAACACATGTAATTTGCAAATGTTATACAAGGGATATTTGGAATTCTAGATCACAGATTTAAAGCTATAAGGGACCTGAGGAAGGTGTTATTTCTTCAGACCCCCTCATTTTACAGATGAAGAAGCCAAGGTCTAGCAAGTGAAATGACTTGCCTAAATAAAACCACACAGGCAGGATGGGGTAGTGTAGGATTCAAATCCAGAACTTTCTTCTGAAGCCTGCTCTACCACATGGGCTCCCTGGCACTGAGGATGGGTGAGAAGGGCAGGCAGGTATTCTTAACATGAAAACATTGAGCAGAGAGTTGGCCTGATTCTATTCTTTGGTGACAGATTACCACAAATGTGTGGTAACAGGTACTAAAGGTGCTGAGTTTGTTTCTAAGTAACATGTTAACAGGAGTCTTCTGCAGGCAATGTCTCATCTGAAAGAGGTGATTTTACATTGGGAATTCTGGATACCATTTTAATTCAATGGGGGTAGATATTTTGGGAGCAGGGGGAGATTTTTAGTGCCATGCAAAACTTTATCTCATCTACAATGAGGGCCAGCCTAGTAGCAAGTATGAACAAAGCACCCTGGGTGAGGTAATGAGATCCTCATTACCTTAAGTATTCAAGTGGAGACCTGTCAAGAATGCTGGAGAATTGATAATGTAGATGGTATTGCTGCACTGGATAGGAAATTTGACTAAGTGAGCTCTAAAGTACCTTTTAATACAATGCAACGACATCATGCTAAGATTTTAGGATTCTTTGGTTCTGTAGTTCTGGATTCATTATTCCATAAGTGTGAGTGGCTGAGGATGGAGGAGCAAGGCAGGCTGGGCCAAGCCCACAGATCCCTTTCCTGGCTATGTTAGCTCTGGTTCTGGGTACTTTAAGTTCCTACCACTAGGTGGTAATAGAGATTCACCAAGAAGGACTTTGCTATCTAAGGTAAAGCTAATTAATAACCGCTGTCTACAAACTCAGTGGGGAGTTAGATGTGAGTGGCGAAAACACAGCCTCATCAGGACCAAAACCAGCTCCTTTCACCCCGTCTGGTTGTGGACTTCTAGGCCTTGTTTCAGAAGACCTGGGAAAGTACATTTTCTAGGAACCGCAGAAATAAAGCGAATCACCCCGTAGCCTGGGGAGCAAGAGGTGAGTAGAGCAGCACTGAGGGGCATACCTGCCTCTCCTTTATCCTGAGTGGTTAGAAAGATAAAACATCCCCTGTCCTGGCCTCTCACCGCCACTGAATGACATAGCCCAACAGGTTCAAACAGGCCCACAAGTGTGAAATCAGGCTGTCCTACATAAGACCATCCATTTGAAGTTGGGAAGGACCTCAGGGACCATTTAGTCCGAACTTCTCATTTTACAGATGAATAAACTCAGACCCAGTGAGATTGAGTGAATTGTCTAGGTCATATAGGCAGTACGCATACAAGGTAGAATTTGAATATTCACTTTCTGACCCCACAGTAAGGACTCTTTTCACTGTTCCATGCTGTCCCCAGGAGGATTACTAGTGAACAATAATAAACTGCCTCCCAGTCCCAAGTTCACCTCTCTTAAAGGTAATGGTGGTGGTGGTGTGGGGTCGTCCTGGTCTCAGCAGTTCCTGCCCAGTGAGAAAAAGGGATGTGTGATGAGGTGGGGTGAGTAGATTAAGGCATGAGGCTCTAACTCTGAAATGAACTTGGAAACTGTCTGGATCAGCTGAGGGACCTATGTGGGGAAGGCCCTTGCTCTGTGGTGGGCTATTCTATCTGCAGCTGCTTAGTCCAGTCCCAGTGGTTTGGGGATGGCTTTCTGCAGGCAGTGATGGTTGTGGAGGGATCTGAGGGAGGACAGCTCATTACTTATTGCCACGAAGCCATCCAGACTGCAGCATTTAGTTTTAACTACGGTTTTCATCAATTTCTAGGGCTGGTCTAGGGCAAAGGAGAGACAAAGTCATATGGTCTGTAAAGTTGTTTTCTCAACTCTTAAAATGGCTGAGGTGCTATCTGGCCTGTAAGCAGGATGCTGCAATCCAGTCACACCCTCTTCTCATCTTGCTCCCTTCCTCCAACTTTCTCCATGGCTGCTCTTTATGTAACAGAAGTGATCAGGCGGAATCCCCAGACCTGTTGGCCTGGGGGGGGGGCACCTTCCATGGGGCTGGGCATGCACATTTTGTCCCTGTGAGGAAGAACTCATGCTCTAGCCCTTTGCTAAAGGACATGTGTGACCATGGATTCTCGCTTGCTCCTCATATGTCCTGGGGTCTGAGGACTGTGCCAAAGAGAACTGGCAACTGAGTCAGGATCCACCTCCTTTTTGAACTATAAGGAGTGAGGAGAGATGACTTCTGGTGTCTTTCAAGGCAATCTCTTTATTGGGTACCCCATTCCAGTAAGCGTACCTCATCACCCCTATTAATATGACACTGAATGAAATGAACCTTAGAACTAGAAAGCTATCATACTGCCCCACTGCCTCATTTTACAGACAAGGAAATCAAACCCCAGAATAGAAAAATGATTTGTTCAAGGTCACTCAGCTAGTTAGGGTGAAGCAGAGTAAGTCAAGCCAAGCCAAAAAGCATTTATTAAGCTTTTGCTATGTGTCAGACTCTGGTACCTACAAACAGGGGATGCATCATATTTCTTTCTATTTCTTGCTTCCATTCCATTTTTTTCCTTCCACAGACCATACACAGTTCTCTACTCCCTCCTCCTCCCAGCAGTCCCTTGCCAAGTGAAGCTTGGAGGTAGGGAAGCCACGAACACAGCCCTGAGAGCCCCCTCCCCCATCGCTGGCTTCAGATCTACTCCCCCAGCAGCAGTATTAGAGCACTACCAAAGGATTTGCAAAGGAGCTTGTGACTAATGGTAAATCCAATGGAGTTTCCCTCCTCAGAAAGCCCGGCAGAGGGAGAGTTAAGGACTTGGAGTATCAATAATAAAATGTTTCATTTAAGTGCTTAGCTCGAAATAACAGGGACTGCACCATCCCTAGGCAGAAGTCTCCCACATGGCCAAGCCTCTGCCTCCTGCTGTCTGTTCCTGTGTGAAATGAACCGAGAGGCTCCCAGAAGAGACACACAAGCAGGTACTCCCTCACTCTGAAAGCTAAACTGTAGGGGAAGTATTTCTAGCATTGAGGGAATTAGAGCTCAAAGGATCCCACTGAGAGCATCTGGCCCCAAATCTCCCTTTACAGATGAAGAAACTGAGGCCAAGAGGAGTGAACTAGCTTGCCCAAAGGAACACAGGCTTTAGGGATTCAAACTGGGGTATGAATCCAGATCCTTGGACTCCAAATTTTTTAGTGTCTCCTCAGACACACAAACCTGTTCTTGAGTCTCTTTCAACCTCTTTGCCGGGGAGGGCTCTGGTTGGCGCAACCTCTAAAATCACTCAGGGGGAACTGTCTCCAGAGAGTCTAGCTAGAGAAGGGGGAGCATGCTTTAGGCAGAGGCACTGGTAGCTACTCTAAGTAATTTCTGATTTCTGACCCCCAAGTATAGAAAGTAGTCATTAGCTCAAATAATCAAAAGGCTGAGTCTTTCTGGGGCCAAACTTTTGAGGGACTTGACTCAAATATAGCAGTGCCTGGTTAGCAAATGGAAAATGGTCATCACTGTTCCAGGGCCAGAAGGAAGAAAGTTCTTTTCTTTCTAGCCAGTACTAATCCTTTACAGTTGTATCATGCTCTTAGCTTTTCAAAGCACACTCATATCTATTTCCTTTCTTGAACCTCTTCCAAAACTTGTGAGGTAGGTAGGGAAATATTATTTTCATTTTACAAATAAGGAAACTGAGGCGTAGACTGGGTAAGTGGCTTCCCTAAGTTTATACAGTGAGATGAAGCTACACACACAGATCTTCTATTAACCTGGAACCCTTTCTAAAATGAAATTCAGGTTCACCCTTACCTCGATGGACTTCCTCTAGATTTTGACACCATGACTCAGCTACCTACTCATTTTAGCACATGCCTCTGCCTTGCTGCACTCCTTCCATTGGCGAGTTCCTTTGGGAGGTCTCCATTTTGGATTCTGGTTCATACCAGCTGTACTTTCATTCACTTCCAGCTATGCTTCAGACCTTCAGGACTTTGCTATGTCCCAATATGAGTGCACCCCTTCCTCCTTTTTCTGTACTCCTTCCATTGTAGATTGCCCAATCTATCCACTGAAGATTCCCTTACGTAGATCTTTCATTAGAATGTAGGCTTCTTGAAGACAGAGATTGTCTTTCTTTTTGGCTTGTCTTTGTATTGCCAGCCCTGGCACACAGTAAGCAATTAATAAATGCTTGGTGCTTTCCTGCATAAACCATCGTGCTATCTGTGACAAGTATCTTATGCTACTGATAAGAAAGCTTCTCATGCTATTCTTGTGAAAAAGATGGACGGATATGGGATAGAGACAATGGTCTCATTATGTGGATTTGGAACCAGTGGAGTGGTTGGATTCAAGAGTTAGATGTGAACTTGAAGAGAGGTATTCAGTGAAGCCTCCTAGGGCTATTTAATATTTTTTATTCAAAGATTTGGATAAAGGAATAATCGCCATCCTTATCACATTTGCATAGGACACAAAGCTAGGAGGGATGGCCAATACACTGCAGGACACCTTTTTCTTTTTCTCTAGTGTATGGCATAAGCCTTGGTACATATTAAGTGCTTAAGAACTACTTGTTGACTGATGGAAATTTAATAGGAATAAAATTCCTTACACTGAGGTTTTAAAAATCTGCTCTACAATCACAAGAGGGCGAGGCCTGATCAGAGAGCAGTTAGTCTGAAAAAGATCTTGAGGTTTTAGAGGATTACAAGGTCTGAGAAGTCAGCAGTGTAACATGGCAGCCGAAAAAAGGTAAAAGTGAAAGGACAAAGAGAAAATATAACCTCTTCTACCATGCCCTGATTAGGCCACATATTTAGTACTGTGTTAGGTTCTTATGAAGTTGTAGCCAAAATGGACCACAGAGGCCATTCAGTCAACCCACTTATCCTACAGATGAAGCCCAAGGAGGTCAAGTGACTTGCCCAGGGTCACCCAAGTAATAATTATGAGGCAGGATTTGAACCTAGGTTCCCTGAATCCAGAGCCAGTGCACTTTCCACTGTCTCTGAGCTCCACATTTTAGCAAGGACCCTGATAGTCTTGAGGATATCCAGAGGAGGGCAACTACTATAGAAGGAATGTGAAGAGCACTGAGTCTATGTCATGGGAGGACCAACTAAAGTAAGTGGGGCAGTTCAGCTTCAAGATAAGAGGACTCAGGAGAAATAAGAGAGGGGGGGACAGGAGGTACCTGAAAGGCTGCCCCAGGGAAGAATTTGATTTGTTCTGATTCTGGAGGACAGAACTAAGCCCTGGAGGACAGAACAATGGGAGAAAATAGCAAAAAGGCTGCTTTAGATCCACTCTAAAGAAAAACATCCTAACAACCATCTTTCCCAAGGAGGCAGAAGCTGGCCATTAGGGAGGATCTTTCTTCAGTGGAGAGCCAAAGTTAGATGACAGCCACTTGCTAGGGATGTAGTAGCATGGACTTTATTGTGTGCAAGGGACTGACCTAAATCACCTAAATTACTCTCTGGGGTCCTTTTCTGATCCTGATTTTGTGAAGTCAAACCAGCAGAAGCTCACCTTTCTCTGCCTCACTGCCATATAGGCTGGGTGAGTAAGTGAGCCTGCCGTGCCACACACTGTACTGGTAAACAGGCTAGGGAAGTAAATGAACTGCAAATAGCTCTAACCCCCAAAGTCCTCTGGTGGCACAGGGAAGACTTTGAGGTAGGGACAGGAGAGAGAGTGGGATTAGTGTCTGGGAAGTAGGGCAGGAGCATAACATTTACCATGACCCTGATGAGTTCTGGGAAAGAATGAGCAGAGAAGCTGATGAGCAAACCAGGAGAAACCAGATTCATCTGTTGGAAACTTGTGATAAACCTCCCACTAGCATTTCCTGAAGCTTCTAAGATGCATTCTGAAGGTAGGCTCATTTTGCATTGTGGGTATTTTATGCCCTTCTCATTTACAAAGAGTGACTGGTTGAGAGGACCCATCTCAGTGGGGTACTTTGCTAGTACTAAGTGCAGGGTGGTTGGTTACCACTGGCCACACCTCTTCTGGGCAGCTCCTCCTGCCCTGTGCTGCGTCTTTTTAGTGGGTATAGCATTTCTCCTCACATGCCACTTGTTCCCTTTAGAAACATGCCTTAATGTCCACATCCCTACTCATGTTCTGCACTCTTTCCTTTTCCCCGCTTCCCAGAGGGTGTTGCTCCCTGAAATTCACTTAATGGGCTTGTTATGGAGAGCTGGGGAAAATACAAGGGACCAGTGCCTTAGAGAGGGCAGCCAGGCCTGACTGCCCTTGTGAGATCGTAGAATGAGAGCTGCAAGGAATCACTAGTATGACTAAGCACTTTGAGAGCAGAGAGCAAGCACCTCATTTTTGTCTTTCATTGAACTCTGAGTGCTGGGCACAGTGCGTGGCCCACAGTAGCTGCCTGACAAATCCTTGTTGACTCTACTTAGCAGACTGAGGCCCAGAGAGGTTACATTATTAGCCCAGGGTCACACAATTAGTAAATGTCCAGAGGAGAGGACTTTAGAAGCAAAGGTATTTAACTGTCCAGAATTCCTGGGAAAACTCCTCCTGAGTTGCATAAGTCCCATGCTTGGAGGACTAAGGTCACAATATAGGAGAAAACCAGCAATAAAAGGTAGTGGAAAGAGCACTGGATTGGCAGATAGATCTTGGGAGCAGGATATCCACCCTGCTTTCATTCTACTCAAAAATGTTTATTAAACACCACCACAGTAGAGGCATTTCTTTCTTTCCTTTTCATTTAAAATACTGTATTAATCCTACAAATCGGCATAACCATTCCTGCTGCAAAGGTACATGGGTGCCTCTTCTACCCCTTCTTTTAAGATTGGTATTATTATATAAGCCACAGTTTCCAGGCCTGGGATGATCTCATACTGATTGTTCAAAGGCCAAGGGACCCACAAGTGGGGACTACATTTCCCCTTTGACCTCCTCACCCTCTACACATATGCCATTCTTCTCCTTTCAAAGGAGAAAAGGGAGAAGGCAGGTGGTGAGACTGTCCTTGAGCAAGATGCTAGTGTTTAAAATTCACTCCCAAGTATTCTTGAGCAGCCTTGGTTCCTTATTCCCTCTAATCTCTTCCCATCGAGTTTCATGCTAATCCCATCCTGCTTTCTTCCTTAAACTAATAAAAGATTAGGGTGACATTTTGAAAAGGGCAGCTCATTAAGCAGCCTCTTCCCCCATCTGAACAGATCACTCAGAGCAAAGGTAGCCAGCTGGCCATTAATCTTATGGTAATGAGGTGTCATCTTTCAAGGAGAGTTTATCTTCCTCCTTTTCCTCTTTTTCCTCCTCCATCTCCTCTCCCCCTCTGGCTCCCTGGGAAGGTCAGAGGTATAGTGAGGACAGCCATGCTCACAGCCTATCCTCGGTGTTGTTGCTTGGAAGCAGCTGCGTGGGAAGGCTACACCCACCTGTACACTGTCGTGGGAGGAGAGCTCAGGCTGTCATAGACCAGTCTCACATGCCCCTGGTATAGCTCCAGTGCCAAGGGGTCATTGTCTCCTTTGTAAAGTAGGATGCCATTGTCCTTGTCGGTGGCCACCTGTAAGGGGGCATCAAGAAGGGAGAAAGCTTGTTAGCTCATAGAGGACCCTGAGGACAGGGACATCCTGAAGCTCAGAACCCAGTGGTCCCTCTTTTCTTTGATGTCCTACAGCACTCATCATCTACACTACTAAGTGTGCACCTAATACAAAATCCCTGGTTTCATCAGTTAATTACATATCTCCTTGAAGGCAGACAAGATGTCTTCACATGGTATTGGCTTTCCCTTAGCATATAGTATAGTACAGAGACCACAGTAAGATGTTCAATAAGTTTGCTGATTATGATTATAATTGTGGATATATAATTGTAAGGAAGCTTAGAACTCAGAGGTCACTGATTTCAACCCCTTTATTTTTCAGATGACAAAACTGAGGTTCAGAGAGGTTAAGTGACCAGCTCAGCGTCATGCAGGTAGAAACAGAATTTGAACCCAGTCCCGCTGACTCCAAATCTATCATGCTTTCCATTATCTCTTATTCTTTCTTCACGCTTCCTGATTTCAATCAGATTTTCAGGAAGAATAGGACTCTTGTAGTCAGTGGTAAGGAATAGCCCTGGGGAGAAACTGCCACTATTTCCATTCATAGGGTGTGTAGTCCTCTGTCCAGCCTTTGTCCTTTACGGTATGTGCCTGGGTCATTTTGGGTGGACAGAGGGGGAGCCCTACTCTATTCCAACAGAACTAAATTTTAAAAAAATAAATGCCTACTAAGAACAAGATCTGATGCTGGATGGTGGGGGAGATGCGAAGGTGAAAAAAGGCATGAGATCTACTGTTGGAAACCTGGAAATCTAAAGGAGAGAGATGGGCATGGATGCGGACCATGACGGTCAAGGGCCAAATAGACAAGTGGAATGAGCATTTTACAAACTTCGGAGGAGAGAGTCAATGAGGAAATTTTATCCTAAGTTAGTTAGAGGATCTTTAACTTGAGAAGCACAGTGGAAAGAGCAGCTGGATTGGTGAGTCAGGGTCAAATCAAGTCAAGGCAATAGGAATGTATTAAGTACCTCCTACATACCAGGCACTGTGCTAAGCCCTGGAGAGACGTGTGTGTGTGTGTGTGTGTGTGTGTGTGTGTGTGTGTGTGTGTGTGTGTTCATCCTTCGTTGCTGAAGAAGACCATGCCATCAGAGAAATAATGACATGACTTGCACTTGACTTTGTTTTGAGTGAGGGAGGGCTGTGCAGGTCACCAGCCTCACTTCTCCTCCAGAGCCATCTGAATCCAGTGACCAGATATTCATCAGGATGACTGGAGATGACCCAGGATGAGGCAATTGGGGTTAAGTGACTTGCCCAAGGTCACACAGCTAGTGAGTGTCAAGTGTCTGAGGTGAGATTTGAACTCATGTCCTCCTGACTCCTGCACTGGTGCTCTATCCACTGCACCACAAAAAAAGTAGTTCCTGCCCTCAAAGAGATTATAATCCAAAGGCGGAAAGAGGATGCGAACAATTATGTATAAGCAAGATTTATCCAGGATAACTTGGAGATCATCTCAGAGGGAAGGCACTAACAATTAAAGGGGACTTTCCTAGAAAAGGCTTCTTGCAGAAGGTGGGATTTTAACTGAGACTTGAAAGAAGCCAGAAGGTGGATCTGAGAAAGGAGAACATTCCAAGCATGGCAGAGAGCCAGTGAAAATGCAGTCGGGATATGGCATGTTGTGTGTGTGAGAAACAGCAAGCAGTTGAGTGTCACTATAACAAGAATGAAGAGGGGAGAAAGATGTAAGAAGACTAAAAAGGTGGGGAGGGGCTAGGTTGTGATGGGCTTTAAAAGGCAAACAGAAAATATTTTGATCCTGGAGGTAATAGTAAGCCTCTGAAATTTATTGAATGGGGGGAGTAACATGGTCAGATCTGTGCTTTAGGAAAATCACTTTGACAGACCAGCCAGCAGGCTATTTCAATAGTCTTGGTGCATTAGGGTGGTGGCAATGTCAGAGAAAAGAAGGGAGCACATACAAGAGATGCTATGTAGGTAGAATTGGCAGGACTTTGGAAACAGATTGAAGTAGAGTAGGGAATAACAGCTAGGTTGCATACCAGGGTGAGTGGGAGAGTACTGGTGCCTTCCACAGTAAAGGGTAAGTTAAGAAGACAGAAGGGTTTGGGTGTTGGGATGTAGGTAATAAGTTCAGTTTTGGACATGTTGAGATGTAGATATCTTCAGGACATCCAGTTCAAGATGTCCAACAGGCAGCTACAGATTCAAGGGAGAAGTTGTGATTGGATGAACAGAGCTAAGGATCATCTGTACTGAGAGAGAAAAAAAAAGAAGCTAGGACAGGACTGGGAGGAGACCTCATTGCTGGATGAAGAGCTAGTGAAGGACCCCAAAAAGGAACCATCAGACAGCAAGGAGAACCAGAGGAATCAAGATATTGAAAACTGAGAGAGAAGGGAGTATCAAGGAGGACACTTATTCTGAAAGGTGTGAGCTAGGCTGCCCTGGAGGAATGGGATCATGGATTTAGAGCTAGAAGATTCCTCAGAGAACATCTAGTCCAATGCCCTCATTTATGTATGGGGAAACTGAGGCCAAGAGAGGTTAAGTGACTTCCATAAGGTCATACTGGTAGCAAATAGCAGAGCTTAAAATCCAGATGCCAAACCTAGCACTCTTTCCACTGACCCTTGTGCCTATCTCTCCCCTTTTCTCAACAAATCTTAGTTGCTATATTGTATTTAAGTGCAAACCTGACAAGAAAAACTTTCAACTTTCTAGTCTGAGTGGGCTGCTCACCCTCATCTCCATCCCATCCTCTTTTCCATACCCTTCCTTATTCCTATCTCCATCCCTGTTCTTATCCTTATCCCCATCCGTGACACCATTCCCATCCCCCTCCTTGTTGCTAACCCTAGTCTCACCTCCATCCCCTTCCTCATCCCCAGTCTCATCATCCCCCCTCCCTATCCTCATTTCCATTTCTGATTCCTTCCTCCAATGCCCTGATTCTTTGAGAAAAGAACTGTTTGACTTGGGGGACCTGACCTGTTTCCTAGCCAGGCAAGAGGCCAGTCTAGCCAGGGGTGTTTTCAGAGAAGTTACTTCTGATTTTAAAACTGCAACTCAGACCCCAAATTCCTCCACCTCCATTGTAGCATGACCTATGTTTTGACTGGGTCTCCTACTCACCCCCTGCCTGTGAAATACACATTGTGTTCTTTCATGAGGCTGTTCAGTCTGGCCACATTCCTTGTAATCTTTCTCTAACATGCACCACTGGGCCCTAACTATCCTTGGCTGACAAAAAGCAAATCGGTTGTAGAAAAAATATTGAATCAGCAGAGGAAGATTGCCAGTTGTTTTGGGTGTTAAAAAGTACTGCACTTGAGACTCTTTCCTGTGCCTCTCTGCCTATCTTGTCCCTGATGACTCTTTAAAAACATTTTATTTTTGATTCTTTACTTAAGCATCAAAAAAGGAATATTTTCATAGATACAGCAGAATTCAAGGAGAGGGTTATACATGAAACTGTGAATCCCTGATGGCACTTTCAGGGAAAGAGAGTGGTGAGAACTGACAGAGCTGAGTCCCTGAGGATCTTAGCACTATCCTAACAGACTGGCTGTAAGTCGAGGTTCTTGCTCTGTTGGATTTTGGGTCCCTGATATTTTGCATTTACCTAGGTCATGAAGCTCCAGGGGCTCCTTACTGCCTCTAGGATAAAATACCCATGCCTCAAGTTTCTAAGTTTTTAAAGCCCTTACAATCTAGCTTCAAGCTTCCTTAGCAGATTTACTGTGTAGTATTCTCCTTCATACACTCTGTGTTCTAGCAAAGCTGACCCACTTTCCTGAGGACATTCCACCAGCCCAGACCTCCCCCATCTCCACATCTTTGCTCAGACACTCTTCCATTTGTGGAATGAACTCTGTCTCTTAGAATACTTAATATCCTTCAAGACTTATATCAATCATCTCCTCCTCCATAAGGCCTTTCTTCTGTGGTTAGTGGACTCCCTGTCCCCACATGATTACTTTTAATCTATCTTGGCATCAACTACATTTCATCTTTCCTAATAGAATGTAAGTTCCTTGAGAGCAGAGAGCAACATTTTTGTCCTTGTATCCTCAGGGCCTGGCATGAAACAGGCAGGCATGTCCTTGACAAGCAGTTCTGGAAAGGTCATTTTTCCCCTGAAGGCTGTTGTTTCCAGTATATGTACCTACCTGCAGGGAGATATTGGCCTGGGGCCGGATCTTGGCAGAGGCTAGCTCCACGTAAGAGTCCTTGCCCACAAAGTTGACAGTGATGAGCTTCTCGCATCTCTGCCCAGCAAAGCCGGCAAGGCAGCGACAGGTGGGTTCCTGCTGCACCACAATGCACTGGGCCCCATTCTGGCACTCGTACTGGTCACAGGGGCTGGTCTGCAGCAGCACCATAGGTGGTGGGTGCTCACAGAAGAGACCGCTGCAGAGAAAGAAGAGCTCTAAGTCAGAAAGCTCTTTGAATAGTTATCCCAGAGCTCCTCAGCTTTAAAGATGGTGCAGTGACAAACAGTGTGGTGTGATCTACAGAAAATTGATCTTGGAGGGAGGAAGACCTGGTTTCCAGTCCTGATTCTGACACATTCTGGTGGTGTGACTTTAGACAAGCTGCTTCACCTCTAAAGGCCTTAGGAAATTTTAAGAATTTAAGTTGCTGAGTGTAATGCAAGCAAAGTAGGATCTTTTGCTGTTTGAGTTTTAGCCAATCAAGTGCCTTTGAGTCTTGTGTTTGATTGAATCAATCAAGAGTCTTTGATTAGAAACAGTATGTATGTTGTAGAGGAAGCAGTCAAAAGCAGAGCTGAGAGAGAAGCGACATGAGCAGGCTAGGGGAACTTGCTTGCAGGGAGGCCTAACAGAAAGAATATTTGTGATGTCAGAAGTGCTGTCTGTTGGTCTGTGTGGATCTCTCAGATAGAAACTCTGTCTGTTGATCTGTATTGATTTCTCAGACAGAAGTCCTGTCTGTTGGTCTTTACGAGTGAATTAAGATCATGGTGCTGGAAATGTGTATAAATATTGTTATAATCCTGTTCTAGAAACAGAAGCTGGGGGCAGGAGCCTGCTGTCAGGCAGGAGCAGGAAGAGTTTGGAGTGGAACAGTGCCTGTGAGCTGAGACAAGGAGCAGGAGCAGAGAGCTGCCTGCGTGTGAACCCAGTCAAGAGCTGGGAGTGGCCTGGGGCCTCGGGTTTGGTCAGTCTCAAGACAAGATGAGAGACTTGGACACTGTGTATTGATTAAGAAGATTGTTCTTATGGTGACCTAGGGTGGACAGTGCAGTATTTTGAAAAAAAGAACTTTACTTGGATATTTTGTATTGGTTAACGATGTTGCTACTGTTTTATATAGATATATATAAAATGATATGTTTTATTTAAGGATGTTGCTACGAATGTTATGCTTTACTTTACTGAACAACGTTTAGTTTGTTACTGAATAGAGAGTTCATTATACTACGCGATTAGACTCTTGAAACCATTCACAGGGGCAGCCCTCAGGTGCGCTGCTATGAGTGATTGGCTTTAGGCTGATCTGCATAGACATGTCTTCATCCCCCCAAAATCACAAATTTAGGCTGAACAACAACCAAAACCCCCATGTGGAAAAGACATAGCACCAAACAGGGAGTTGGGACATGTGGCTTCTCCTGGTTTTTTTTCTTTTTGAGGCAATCAGGGTGAAGTGGCTAGGGACACACAGCTAACAAGTGTCTGGGGCTGGACTTGCACTCAGGTTCTCCTGACTCCAGGGCTGGTGCTCTACCCAGTGCATGCCACCTAGCTGTCCCTTCTTCTTGTTCTGCTCAGCTATGGGATTTTAAGTAAATCACTTTACCTTTTTCTTCTGAAAAATGAGGGTTGGACTAGATGGTCTCCAGGGACCCTTTCCACTCTACCCTTGTCCAGTTCTTGGATGGATGCTAATTTACATACAATTTGCATCCCTTTGCATACCACTCAGATGCTGCCAACCCTAGGCCTCTCTAACCTTCTCTTTTAAGTGTTATCTGAGCTCCTCACTTCTACCTCTCCCCAAAGTGAACTGCCCAAATCCCTGCTCCATATCTAAAGTTTGAGCCTATGCTTTCCTAATTATTACCCCTCCCATTTATTACATTTTTTTGTTCCAGAGACAGACAGACAGACAGACTTTCCCTTATTTCTGGTCACTGGATAGAAAGGAGCCATGGAAAGATGGGTTCTCATTCATAGGACTTGGAGAAGGGCTTCTATCAATCAATCACCAAACATTTATTAATCAGCTACTATGTTCTAGACAGTGTGCAAGGTTTTGGAGATAAACATACAACGAATGAAGCAGTCCCTACTCTCAGCGAGAAAATTTGGTATGTCATCCTGGCTTTGTTCTTACCAGACTCCAAGACAGTGCCACCATATGACACCATGTGGTCTAGCCTTAATAGTCAGAAAATGTGGGTTCTGATCCTAGCTTTAACATTTCTTTGCTATATGCTTGGTCAAAACATTTTCCCCAGCTATAAAATACATGGATAAATGAGGGATCTGTGATTTCTGTCAGTGTGAGGAACTCCCTCTATCACTGCAGTCTTTTTCTAACTTATTGGGCAAGTCCTGGTTAGTTGCTTAAGGCACCTACACAGGGAAAGTGATTTGCTCAGGGTCTATAGCTACTAAGTGGCAGGCTGCTCTGATGTCAAGCCCATCACTGGCCTCCTCTATATAGTGACAAAATAGGGCTAACAAACTCTGTCCTGACTCCCTCACAGGGTTGTTATGAGGACCATCTTGGAAATAAACACAGCATAGGAACACAAGGTTTCACAGTAATAGTCTTCAGAGTCACTGCAGTTTCTTCATGCATATTTTTTTCCTTTAGTCATTTATCAGCCTCACTGCTTCTTCCAGTCTGGGTTTGATCTTCTCCCTTCCAGGACTGGACTCCTCGACACATACCTGAAGCCTTGGGGGCAGATGCAGGTGTAGCCGTTGACTGCATCTACACACTGGGCCCCGTGACGGCATTTGTGGGCCACACAGTCATCATCATCGGTCTCACACAGCTTCCCGCTATAGCCAGGAGGACACTCGCACCTAGAAAAGCCCAAGCCCTGCTAGTCAGTGGTGGCAGTCAGTTCAATTCAACAAGCTCTTAGTAATAAACCTCCTCCATGTGCCAGGCATTGTGTGAGATGCTAAGGACACCAAGACTGAAACAACCCTCAAAGAGCTTATCAGCTACTGGGGGAAACCACATATAAGTAGATATAAAGTAATTTCAGTGGGGACGTGTACTAACACCTGAGGCATCAGAAAAGGCCTCTTTTAGCAAATGGGACTTGAAAGGAGACTTGAGGGAACTGGATCTCTAAGAGGCAGAGAGGAAGGAGTATGGGATGGGCCTCCCAGGGATGGGGTGTATCCACACAAAGGCAAAGCAATGGCAGAGGGAACGTCACATACTAGGAATAACAGGTAGGACAGTTAGGCTGAGCACAGAGCGTGTGAAAGGGAGGAACAAACAATGTAGGCTGAAGTAAGTTGGGAGAACCTTTAAGTGACCAACAGGGAAAGCTGAATCTTATCCTAAGGGCAACAGGGAGCCATTGGAGATTCTTGAGCAGGGCTGTGATATGGTCAGATCAATGTTGTGGTAATATCAATTGGACAGCTGTGTGGAAGGTAGATCAGAGCAGGAAGAGAGGCAGGGAGACCAATCAGGAGGCTATGGCAGAGTCCCGGTGAGAGAGGGCATGAAGGCCTAAGCAAGGGTGGTGGCCATGAGGATGAAGAGAAAGGGAGAGCCTAGAGAGATATTATATTTACCAGCAGAACTAGTAAGATTTGGTAACTGATTTATGGAAGGTGAGGAAGAGAAAAGAGTTGAGGATGATTCAGAGTTTGCCAAACTAGGCATTTGGAAAGAAATGAGTTAGGAAGAAGGGTGGATTTAGGTAAAGGATAAGAGAATTCTGTTTTGGGCATATTGAGATTGAGATGCCTCTGGGACATCTAGTTTTAAATGCCCAAAGGGCTGCTGGTGATAAGGGGTTGGGGCTTAGGAGAGAGATGGACTGAATACATAGATTTGGGGTCATCTGCATAGAGATGATAATGGAACCCACAGGGGCTGATGGAATCACCAAGGGTTTGTTGAAAGAAAAGAGAAGGCCAAAGACAGAACCAAGGGGACCCCCAAAATTAGTGGACATGGATGATGATCCATCATAGAAGAATGAGAAGTAGTGGCTAGACAAGTGGGACAATAACCAAAATAGAGTGATATCACGCAAATCTATGGAGGAGAAAGGATAGAGAAGGAGGAGATGGTCAGCACTGTCAACTGCTGTAGAGAGGCCAAGCTTTAAAGTGGAGATTTAAATAACTGCTTTCATTAATTCCATAATGAACATGAACTTATTCCATAAGTATTTGTTGTCTACTGTATGCCACAGGCATTGGAATAGATATAGAGTTTAGATAACACAGCAGCTTGTAGTCAAAAGGGGGATAGACACAAATACATGTCAGAGGGTTATTAAATAAAGTGTTAAGTCGGGTCCTGGAGGAGAAAATAACTGGGCATCAGGGAAACAGGTGGTGTTTGAAGTATGGATAGGAATTCCCCAAGGGAAAAAGGAGGAGACCATTCCCAACATAAGATTTTGTGTGTTGGCTCATACTCCTCTCCTGAGCTAGAATACTTGGCCTGACTCTCACCTTTCCTCTCCATGTTAAAGTCCTCCAAAGCACAACATCCTTAGGTCCTACCTCCCATAGAACTTGTCCTGACCCCTCCAACTCTTTGTCTTCTCCAAACTCCTACAACGTTTAGCATTTATATTTCAATGCTTCTAGGAGCTGTAACTCTGCCACGTGAGTATTCCCTGTGCACCACATTTCCTCTTTTTCTTACCAAATTGTTTTTGAGTAGCTATGGCTGAAAAATTCACCACTGTAGAGTCAATCTGGTGACAGGCCTCTCCAAACTTAGCTAGCTGAGCCTCAGACAACAGACATATTATCTATCACCAGACCCATATCAGAGTCTATACTTATTAATCAATAGCCATTAATCAATAAATATTTATTGTTATTCAGTTCTTTCAGTCATATCTGACTCTTTGTGACCTCTTTGAGATTTTCTTGGTAAAGATACTGGAGTAATTTGCCATTTACTTCTCCAGCTCATTTTACCAATGAGGAAAGTGAGGCAAGTAGGGTTAAGTGACGTGCCCAAGGTCACACAGTACATATCTAAGGCTACATTTGAACTCAGGTCTTCCTAACTCTAGGCCCAGTACTCTATCCACTGTATTTATTAAGGACCTACTAAGGGACAAACATCCTACTAGATGCTGGGGAAACAAATAATAAAGAATAAAACAACCCCTACTTACAGTGTGCATTTGAATGAGATGGACAACAAAAACAAACAAGTAAGTAAATACACATATAGATGCCCATGTATGTATATATACAGAATAAATACAAAGACAATAAATTCAAATAAATACAAAGGAGTTAAATGCAAGGTGGTTTCGGAGAGAGGTTGCTAGCAGTTGCAGGGACCACCTTCTATATGGGGGTGGTGCTGTGGAGCTGGATCTTGAAGGAAAAGGGGGATTCTATGAGATGGAAATGGGAGGGAGAACATTCTGGCCATGAGGACGTTCATGCAAAGGCAGAGACAGAGGTTGGAAATGGAGTGACATGTGAGAGGAATGGAGGGAAAGCTGATTTGGCTGGATTGTAGAGTGTGAGACAGGGAATAATGTACAGTAAAGCTGCAAAGATAGGTTGGGGTCATGTTGTGAGGGGACTTAAAGGCTAAATGGAGTTATAGATCCTAGAGGCAATAGGGAGCTAGTCAGTAGGTTGAGTAGGGGAGTAACACTGTCAGATCTTCACATAAGGAATATTACTTTAGCAGCAATATGCAAGATGAATTTGAGTGGGGAGAGATAAGGCAGGGAAACCAATCAGGAGGCTGCTGCTGTATATCTAGGTAGGAGCTTGGAGGGCCCAAACTAAGATGACTCTGTGAGTACAGAGAAGGGGTCAGATGTAAGATGTTGTGGAGATAAAAATGACAACTCAGTGGATATGTGAGTTGAGGGTATAATGCTGAGGAAATGAATCTGGATGACTGGAAGGATAGTGGTGCCTTTAACAGAAACAGGGACATTTGGAAGAGTTGTTTTTGCACATGTTGAAGTTGATATGCCTCAGGTCTGAATCTGAGATACATCCAGTTTGAATGGTCCATCCATAAGTGATAGAGTATGCTGAAGCTCATCGGAAAAACTGGGGTCAGAAACATAGATCTGGGAGTTATAAACATAAGAGATGATAAACTTATTGGAGCTCATGAGGTTATGGGGGGAGAGGAGAAGAAAGAGAGGCAGGGAGGGAGGGAAGGAAGAAATAACAGGGTCTTAGACAGAATAGTCACAATTAAAGGAGCATGATCTGGATGATGAGCCAGCAAAGGAGATGGAGCAGGGGCAGCTGGATAGGGGAGAGAAGATAACCAGGAGAGAGAAAGTATCACAAAAACTCTACCCAGGAAGACAAGGCGGCCAGCATAGTCACATGTAGCAGATAAGGGGAGAAGGATGAGGACTGAGAAAAGAATATCAGATTTGGCAATTAAGAGATAATTAGTCATTTGGGAGAGATCACTTTCAGTTGCTAGATTATTCCAGGGGTGGAGAAGTGTCTGAGAACAGTGGAGGCTGTCATTGTAGATTGCTTTTTTTCCTGGGAATTTGGCGGAGAATGGGAGACAAGATAGAGATTTTATTTTGGAGACAAGATAGAGATTTTAGCTGAGAGTTTTTAAGGATGGGAGAGACTCGGAGGGCATATTTTAAGGCAGTAAGGAAGGAATCAATAGACAAAATTAGCTAGTAGTTGAAGCTTTGCAAAATACTTTTAGAAATATTATCTCATTTGAACTCACAACAACCCTTGGAAGAAAGTGCAAATTATCCCCACTTTATAATGAAGAAACTTAGGCAAACAGAGGGTAAGTGATTTGCTTTGGCTCACACGGCTAGAAAATGTCTGAGGTTGGATTGGAACTCAGGTTTTCCTGACTCTAGATCCAGGGCTCTCTCTCTACTGCACTACCTAGCTGCCTCTAAGAGGGAGAGGTTGAAGATTCAAAAGAAAAAGACATGATTAAAGTTGCAATTTGTTGGAGCAGATGGGATAGAATGGGGTAAAGTGTGTATGTGGAGTGCCAGGAATGGGCAAGGAAAAGGATCATCTCATTGTCAGAGACTGGAGGAAAGGGGAAGGGAGAAGGAGATTATCAAGGGGTTCTGAGACAAAGAGAATAAGAGAAAAGGGGGCTTTTGTTGAATGGCCTCAGTTTTCTCCATAAAGTAAGGGGGGAGGTCTTCATCTGAGAGAGCAAGGAGTGGGAAAGGTAGGAGGCTGAAGAAAGGAAGACCAGGCTTAGAACAGCTTCTGTGGGGAGTGACGCAGAGAGTCAGTAAGGGAGGACCAAAGGGCCACTGTTCTGTGATGAGGGCCACGGTGAAGCTGGGTAACTTGAATTTGTATGGTGCCTGGTCAGTGTGAACTGTATGACTTTCTCCAGCTCTTATCAGTAGACCATGAGGCGTAGAGAATGTGGTTAGTGTAACCTATTAACCTAGGGCTGAGGTGGGTCAAGAAATGAGTAGTGACAGAAAAATGGGGGTAGTCATTCAAGAGCAGAGGAAACTGTTGACTTGAGAGTGAGCATGGTGTAGTAGATACGGCACAGGACTGGGAGTTGGGAAGACCTGAATTCAAATCCCAGCTCAGACACTTACTAGCTATGTCATCCTAAACAAGTTATTTAATTTCTCCATGCTTCAGTTTACTCATCATGGGTTTGGACCTCTAGTGACTCTTATAGCTCTAAATCTATGATCCCATGACTCTATGAATGATGAAAGTGAAGTTAGAGCAAGGCTGATGGCCTGAGAAAATGCTGAGAGAGTCAAGGGATTGGAGGTCTTGATGAGGATTTGAGAGGGGTGAGGTATAGGGATAAAGGAAATAATGAGAGCTTATGTCAGGGGTTTTGTGAGTAGTAGTGGGTAATAGAGCCACTCCATTGTGTGGATGAGGTGTGAAAGGAGGAGGGCATTGGATTGGAGGAGGCTGAGGAATAGGGAGGGTAGGGAGCCTTTAAGGAAGCATCAACCCAAATGTCCTTATATAAGGACATGAGTTGGCGAGTAGAAGAAGAAGGAGAACCCAAACAACAAACATATGGTAAGACCAGCTATGAAATACTGCTATGTATTCAGTCCTGGGAATAAAAGGAGAAAAATAAAACAAGCTCCCTGCCTTTAAAGACCTTACATGATGTCAGGGGAGACAACATGGACCTCTAAAACTACATACAAAATCAACACAAAATAAGGTAAGGTGGTTGGGGAGAAGGGCACTGGGCACTAGCAGTTTGGGGGGATCAGGAGAGAAGTCCTGAAGGAAGTAAAGGAGATGAAAGGGCAGAGGAGAGAAGTAAGTGCATTCTTGACAGGGAGTACTGCCAGAGGCATGGTGAGGAGGCAAGAAGTAGGATGACAAGCAGAGGAACAGTAAGCTGGGCAGTTTGGTTGGACCACAGGGTTTAGGAGTAGGACTCATGTATAATGAGCCAAGAAAGGCAAATTAATTTGAACTTCATGTTGTACAATTTAGCAGTTATTTATAGACTATGCCAAGGTATTGCTGGTTTTTTCATGTGTTTTAAACCATTCTGTGTGTCAGTGTTTTTTCTCCAACTGGCCTACAAGATGTTGAAAGGCAAGGCTGGTGTCTTATTCTTTTCTTGTTTTTTGCTACAGTGCTAAGCACTCAGCCACTCAGTAAATGATTGATGATGGATATCTCAGCGAAGCTGGGACATCTCCCCTTGGCTGGCTGATGCTCAGGGCAAGGAACAGCTCATTTTACTGCATGCATTGGAGCAGAAATACTGTCTGTTGGGAGAAAGCAAAGATGTTTTTACAGCTGTGCTTCCTATGCCCTCCCCTAGTCACTTGGGTCTATGGATTATTCCGTCAGACAACTGCCTCTTGTCACAGAGGCTGTTCAGGATTGGGGAAAGCAGGGCTACCTGAAGGCTGCATCTTGAGACTGAAGCTGGGCAACAGAGGAGGAAGGAAATCTAACATCCAACCTCAGGAACCTTTTTGTTCTTTAGCCAGAGTGGCCAAAGCTTCTGATGGTAAAACCATTTCTTTCATTCCATGCCTTCCCTTGCACCCTGTGAGCAAGAGGATCCTTTGCAAGTTGCTGTGTACACGCACAGCTCCCAGGGGCTGTCCTGGCTCCAGTTAGGGTCTACATTCCCCGGAGGGCAGACCACTTGTCTTCTTTGATCAGTGTCCTCCATGGGTCTCCTGGACACAATGGTGCCCAGGCAATACTCCTGTCTTCCATTAGAGGGCTCTTGCTCCCTAGGAAAGAGGACAGGGACGCTCCCCAAATCATAGACATTAGTCTTTTTTGATGATCTCTGGAGGGGAGGGAGAGAGGGAGAAAAAGAGAGAGGGGAGAGGAAGGGAGGGAGAGGGTAGAGAGGGGGGGGAGAGAGAAACAGATAGAGACACAGAGACAGAGACAGAGACACAGAGACAGAGAAAGAAACTGTGTGTGTGACAGCATTTTCATTATTATCCCTGTGTGTAGAGGTTTACAACTTGCCCATAAAAATGTGCTCCAGGATGAAACTTGGCACCCCTGGACTTGGTCAAAGACTCATCTCTGCTTCTTCCTAGCTGAGAAGTGGGAGTTACACCCTTCAGAACATATTCAGGTTGGTGTACATAAATACACACACTCACAAACACAAATATACATGCACATCCCAGAATGAATGAATGCAGACACGTGCACAATCATAGACATTCCCAGTGCTGATCTGGCTGGAGTGTGTCCCAAGTCTGTAAGCCATTCTCTCCTCTCACCAGCTGTATTCTATTTGAAAGTCTAAGAATAATAAGCAGCCCACGGACAAGGGAGGAAGAGACGAAGGAGGGAAAGAAAATCTTCAGAGACTTCTCCGAGATGGAGGGCTAACTGTTTTAGGACAAAGGGAGCACTTGGCTTTCTTTTAACATCTTCATTCTGTCATTCTCTCTTTTTTAGGGAGAAAGGGGAGTGGAAAAGAATGGGTTCACATAGTACCAATCTGCTGAGGCCCCCAGAACCTCAGTGATAACTACAAGTTAAGGCTGTAGTAAGGCTAGAAGAAGATACCTTTGGGGGTGACTATGAGGTGGAGTTCCATCTCAGTCTTAAAGAAGTCCCTAATGATACTAGCTCATTCTGATCCAGCCCTTTTCTGAACTCCTAATGTATTCAACACCTGTCTGGCTAAGTGGTGCAGTGGTCAGAGAGCTGGGTCTAGAGTCAGGAAGACCTGAGTTCAAATCTGGACTCAGACACTTACTAGCTGTTAGACTGTAGGCAAGTCACTTAATCTCTGTCTGTCTCAGTTTCCTCAACTATAAAATAGAAATTTGATCATCAGAGAGGATCAAATAAGATAGTATTTGTAAAGCATTTAGCCCAGTGCTTGGCATACAGGAGGTGCTGTATAAAGGCTATTCCCTTTCCCCTCTATGTAGAAAGAGTCTTGTACTTGGAATCAATAGAGATCTGGATTTGAATCTTGCCTCTGATTTGAATATCTATAGAGCTATGGGAAAGTCACTTAGTTTGTTTGAGTCTTGGTTTCCTCATATGTAAAATAGGAATAATATACATATGAAGGTCAAATGAGGTTTTGTATAAAAATGTCTCTAAATGTCAACTATTCTGCCTCAGTTTCCTCAACTGTAAAATAGAGATAACTGTATAATGACTACCCATAAATTTTTCCTAGAATTGCTTTATGTAATGCTAATCCTATTTTCTCAATTAGACTATAACTTCTTATAGAGCAGCAACTGAGTCTCATATATCTTTATTTGTCCCACAGCAGCTAACGCGGTGAATCATATGTTGACTCACTGACTGAATGATGCAATATTGGCTGGGTACCATCTGCTCATTCTTTGGACAAGTAGATGGGAGCCTCTCTCCCTTCCAGAGCTTGCCTGTGACAGAGGACAAATTCTAATAAAGCTACACAGGGTCAGGGTCCATTGAATCCAGCGTCTAGTGCTCATCACAACTGATGGCCCCAGATGCCATGGGCCCCAGCTGAAGAAGGGACTCTACCAGGCTGCCTATATGGGTTCCTCAGCTCCACCTAGACACTGGCTTTCCAAAGCTGGCTTTTTGCCTCACTTGGCTGGATAGAACCTCTGCAGGAGACAAGAAAAACTACGTCTTTGCAGGCCTCATTTGTTGAATGAGAAAGAAAACCATTGCCCAAGAGGCTCTGGGTGGTCCCCCCAAGATGCACTGGCAAGCCCTGGATCTCTAGGTTACCAGAGGATTTCAAGAAGTGCCTAGGAATGGATCTATACCAGGAAAAAACTATAAGGATAAGGAATAGAGGGAGGGACGGGGCCCTTAGGAACAGCCTCTGGGTGATGCCAGCCACTTCATGGTGGCTTCTTCCACTTGGCTCAGTCCTGTGTTCTTGGTGTTGGCACAAAATATCACTCTCTGGATTCTATTGGCTCTGCTACTCACCATGGAGACAGGTCCACCAATAGGAACAGGTTGGGGAACTGAGCCAAAGAACCCGACCCTTCCCCAGCACATACATGCACACTCACGCTGGCATACTTGTGACAGGAACAGCAGAAAAAGGAGAGCAATCACAGTGCCAAGGAAAAGTTACCAAAGCATCCTTCAGCTCTTATTAGATCTTTCCATCTTCCTCCCTTCCCGCACTAACCCCGTGCTTCCATAAAATAAAACCAGCCCAGGAGGAGAGAAAGGAAGTCAGTGGACGTGCCTGTGTCTCTATGCCCACATGCACAGATCTGAACGCAAGCGTGCGTTGTCCTGCACAGAGGCACTTCTGGGCTACTGGTCACCCCCTCATGGGTTTTTCTTCAGGGAAGGACCAACAATGGCATTTGCCTACAGAAATCTTGGATTCTTCATGCTGTTAATGCCTGAATAGGCAAACACACAGGTACAACACACACACACACACACAAACCATCACACAGACATACATACACATGGACATCACACATCTATATAGATACACCTATGACAGACATCTAAACACATTGGGCTCATGTAAATACACAGATCCACACAGGAGCAAAATCCCACCCACACAGATACATGCATGCATTCATATACACAATCATACTTGTACAGACACATACATATACACAAAACCACAAGTCACGGATATCACTCACACTCCCGACTCCAAGGGACTCAATTGTACTGAGCTCCAGTCTGCAGCCCCAGGTCTCAGGGCACATGTTCTGGGAGCCTGGGTGTTACCTGAATCCTTTGTCCAGGGAGATACACTTGGCCTCATGCTGGCACAGGTTTACCTCAGGGATGCAGTGGTCAATCACTTCATCACACAACTCTCCTGGAAGAGGGACACAGAACAGAAATGTCAGGATGCCTCAGGGGAATGTCAGTCAGGGAGAGAAGAGCCCTGGCTAGCCTGAGCTATGGGACTTTAAACAGATAGACTGAGTCACTGGGCTCCAAAGTAAGACAACAATATTCTGAAAACCAGTTTTCTCTCTCGGGCCCATTCTACTCCCCACCCTCAGTTTCCCCATATTTCTCAAGGAAGAAAGATACTCATGTCCTCCTTGCCTATGGGAAAGTCTCATTTAGTCACAATACTAGTATTTGTTCACTTTATATATATGTATATATATTATTTTTCTGGACTGATGATTTAATTGGTATAGGGGAACTCCAGGTGAGGAAACTCCTTTTACCAATATATGTTGCCAAATGCTCTGCCACATACAGCCTTAGAAAGTTGCGCAGGCCAGTGGGGAAGTGAAGTGACTTGGCCAGAATCACACAGCCAGTACATGTCAGAAGCTGGACATAAACCTCAGTCTTCCTAATGCTAAGGCTAGCTCTGTCCACTGAGCAAAAATGCCTCTCATTTGTTCAGATGGGAACAAAAAAGCTAAAGACTCCATAGCCTTAGACCCAACGAATCTTGCTTTGATCTGTGACCCTTAGTAACAAAGGACACATACAGTAGCTTGGAAACAAGTTCTTAGGAATTTCTTTCAAAGTATAACCGATCGATCACTATGGGCCAAGTACTGGGGATACCAATCCCAAAATGAGACAGACCTTCCCTCAAGCACCTTACATTCAATGAGGAGGATTGGGGAGGGGTAGCCAGGGAAGGGAGCATTGGTCTGGGCCAGAGGTTCTTAACCTGGGGTCTATAGGTCTGCATACTTTAATTATTTGTGTGTGTGTATGTATATACAAATATGTATGTATAATTTTTAGTTGTGTTTGACTCTTTGTGATTCCATTTAGGGTTTTCTTGGCAGAGATACTGAAGAGGCTTCCCATTTCCCTTTCCAGCTCATTTTACAGATGAGGAAACTGAGGCCCACAGAGTTAAGTGACATGCCCAGGGTCACATAGCCAGTGAGTGTCTGAGGCCAGATTTGACCTCAGGAATACACACACACACGTATGTATATATGTTTTATATATGACTGTATTTCAATATAATTGGTTTCCTTTGTAATCCTATGTATTTTATATATTTGAAAATATTGCTCCAAGAAAGGGTCCATGGCCCCACCATATTACTGATGGGGTCTATGTCACAAAAAATGGTTAAGAACCCTTGACATAGACATAGGGATTGTGAGTGGTGCCACAGGAGGGAGGTTCTTGTGGCTTTTCCAGTAGCAACTGAATTAATTTTAGTCCTCTGAGCAAGAGATTGCAAAAGGAAGGCATGAGGGTTGGAGAGGGAAGAGCTGCTCTCTAAAACCATCCCTCCCAACCTTGCCATGCCATGGCTTCTCGACATACTCATCATGTTACATTGTGTATGACAATTGCTGGTGTACCCATCTTCTCTTTCCATGGAAATGGCTTACAAGCACCTTCAGGTCAGGGACTCTGCCTGATTCATCTCTGCCTCTCCTCAGTGCCTAGCACATGGGCTAGCACTTAATAAATGTTTGTTGACTTGAACTGAACTGGCAGAGGTCCACTGATGAGCTGTTAACTCCCAGGTTATACCCGTGGTGACTGGTGACACTTCATTTCTCAACCTAATGGCTTATTTAACTGTCCTCATTAGAAGCTGTTAATATATCAAATAGGTGTATTTGGAGGGGAAAAAAAGTAATTAGCTTTGGGAACAGAAGGCAAACACAGCATAAGTGATCACTTTGCCAGGAGCGAGCACCATTGGGAAGGGCATCAGCCCACAGTGAACAGAGCAGTTGTCAGTTAAATAAACAACCCACCGGTTGGTCAAAAACCCACTCCAAGGCAGTGAGGAGTCTGTGATTCTGCTACTGGGGATTGACATGAATGGAGGGACTGAGGGGAAAGGGGCAGGAAGGAAGACTCTTCATCGGACTCTGGTCTTTTCTGGCGGAGACCTGGGGCATGTAAGTGGGAGCCTGTCCCCCTCTGCCTCCCCTTACCTGTATAGTTGGGTGGGCACACACACACATAATTGTTGATTCCGTCCACACAGGTAGAGTTGTTCTCACAGTCATTGTCTTCACAGTCATCTGGGTTGATCTCGCATCGTTCCCCCTCGAAACCCAGAGGGCAGGAGCAGCTTTAGTGGGAGACAGAACGGGAAGAAGTCAGAGGGAGAAGGGGGCCATGAGAGCCTGAGGAGCAGAGACGGTTAGGAAGGCTTCTCATCACACCCTTCAAGGTTCCCAGAGGGAAAAGTATCCAGTTTGGAGGAGACACAGCAAATCACCTTCTTGGGGGGCTGCTTGGGAGAATCCTCAATTCAGGACTACTTTGGCCTGAGAGGGACTTGAAGAAGTCATTTCACCAGCTTCTTAACAAGAAGGCAGTGCAGTTTGGTGGAAAGTGTACTGAACGTGGAGTTAGAGGACTTGATTCTGCCATTTCCTGCCTGTGGAACAAGTTATTTCATGTTTCTAGACCTTATTTATCTAATCTGTTAACTAAGGGATTGGACTAGATGACCTCGAAGGTCCCTGCTAGCTCTAACTGGAAGTTCTCATGGGCAAGACTTCATCTCTCTCACCTCCCCAAATTTATGGTGGCCTTTTCTATTCTCATGGATACCCAAGGACAGAGCTTCTAGGACTGCCCTTGGAGCCTTTGCTAGGTCTTCACTTAGCAGCAAGTTCTTACTTAGGTCTAATTTAAATGCCCCTAGGTGCACCTGAATTCTCCTTCCTCCGTCCTTGAGTCCTGTCCTTTGCAAAGTAAGAGATCAGCCAATTCCCTGCCTCATTAGACTGGCTCTGAGGCTTCCAGACAAATTCTTTGTTGCCATTCTGGACTCAACTTCTCCAACCCCTCCTTAAACCATGTTTCAGGCATGCCACGTTCACACTTCATAATTTATTGTCTTTGCTTACTTTTGAGCTCTCTCCAGTGTCTGTAATGTCAAGGAGATGAGGAGGGAGGATAGCTATGGAGCCAGGAACCAAGAATTCACTCAGCTTAAACCATCATTAATCAGAGCAAAATATTTTCTTTACTGGTCTCTATCTTATTAATAATCTTAAAATAAAAAAAGGCCTAACAATGACCTGTCCTTTGCCTGACCTTGCTCTCATCCCTGGGATCACAAGAGTGAGATAAGGCAGAGCAGTTGGGTTTAGCAGCCCTGGGGACATGGGGAGCTATGGCTCAAGATAATGGGGAGGAGGTCTCTTCCATTTATAAATAAGCAGTGCAGTCAGCTCGTCACCATTGCCACAACCATACTCCATACATTTAAGATTTATATCTTGTCCATAAAAATGTGTTTTGGGATGAAATGTGGTACCCTGGCTCTCCCTTTTTAGGAGTTCTGAGCTGACTTGGGAGTCAGTTTACAAAACTGAGAGAAATGAAAACTAGACAAGTTGTGCTGACTCCTAAAATGCACAGAATCATAAATTTAGAGTTGAAAGGGACCTTAGAAATCATCTAGTCCAACCCCCTCATCTTAACAATGAGGAATTAGGGTCTGAGAAGGGAAGTGAGAGGCAGAGCCAGCATAGTGCGGTGGGGAAGATCTTTAGAGACAAAGGCTATCATGACAAGAGGACCTTCATTCAGGCCCACTTACTACCTGTGCAACCATGAATGAGTCACTTGAATTCTGTAGGCCTCAGTTTCCTCATCTATATAATGAAAAGGATGGGCCCAACGACCTTTAAAGATTCCTCTTAGCTCTAGATCTAGGGTCCTAAGTGACTTGCCCAAGTTTACATGGAACCAGGTTCTGAATCACGGTCTTCTTAGCACCCTCTTTTACTATTGCCACCCAACATGGCGCCATTCTTCTTTGCCCAGCTGCTGACCCTCCTCTGCCCTTGGACATACTACTCTCTTGCTACCACAGTAGGGGATATTCAGTCTGAGCACATGTGGGCCTGTAATGCTAAAGTGTCCCTGCCTCTCCCTCTCCACATCGTCACAAATGCCCTGCTTAGTCATGGGCCATTGGTCAGACAGGAGGCTTTAGGGGGTAAAAAAGGTCTTGCAGTTGGGCTAGACAGAAAGTCTTACCTTTCAGGAGGACTTAGTCAAAGTTATTAATTTGTTTTATTGATTGTTTATTTAAGTTCTTATGATTGCGTTGGGGAGGAGGTTGGGGTGGGAGGAGATAGGTAGTACAGAAAGTTGCAATGTAGAAAGAAGCAACAAATTGCTGACTGGGTTGTGCGTGTGTGTCCGCTGGTGCAGAAAAGCATGAGTGTGTGTGGACACTCCTAGGAGAGCTTCCTTCCCTAATGGGAATCCCAGTGAGCCTTACAGAGAAGGGGGTCATGCTAATGGTATCACGCTTAGAGATCGTCCTCTTAAGGGTTGACTCAAGTATTGATAGTTTGAAGGAAATCCAGAGGTGTCAAACATGTTGCCTGCAAGTTACCTGCCTGCTTCAACACTCCTGAGTGGCCCAAATCAGATGAAAATGTAATAGAGAAGTACTCAACAAAATGAATAAAAATGCAATAGTGTACAGATAATGTGAATATGTAGTTTTCTAAGTCAATATGGAGGCCACAGGAATCCTTATGTTTTAGTGGTCCTCATTTCTATTTGAATTTGACACTATTGGTCTAGTCTGACCCCATCATTTTACAGCTGAGAAAACTGAAGCCTAGATAGGTGAAGAGACTATGCTCAGAGTCACACAGGTAATGAGGAGCAGAGCTGGGATCCAAAGACAGCTCTCCTGACTCCAAATCCAGTGCTTTATGAACTGATCAGTTGAAAGAATAAAACCTACTAGGGAAACTTTCATTCAGAATCTCTAGGTATTTCTAGGACAATCCAGGAGGCTCTTCTTGATCAGCACCATCCTCTTGTCCCCCCTCTCTATATATGCTTTTGACCTAAAGAAAAAGAGTTATTTTATACCCGGGGTCAAATTGTAATATACTCCCCAAAGTTGAGAAAGCATGACATCAAGATGCAAGGGTCATTGGGCACAGCGTGTCCAAAGGCTCAGGACTGTTACATACTGTCACTCTGGCCCCACCCCATCTCCAACTACCCCCTTGAAAAGTATAGCATTATCTTTGGTTTTTCCACCTCAGGGCCCTTACTCAATGACTTTTTGCCCCATAAAGTAGATGCTTTTTGACTCTGGCCAACAAAAGGAAATGATTTACCTTCAGTGGGAATTTAGATCTGTCTCAGAAACATGGAATAAGAATCTGCTTCATTTTGGTCTTGCAATATCTGAAACTTTTCCTTAAGAAAAACCAAGCATGAGCTGTGAGCTGATCCAACCCTTCTGGAGAGCAGTTTGGAACTATGCCCAAAGGTCTACAAAAATGTGCATACCCTTTGACCCAGCAATCCGCTTCTGGGACTCCATCCCAAAGAGATCATAAAAATGGGAAAGGGTCCCACATGTACAAAAATATTTATAGCAGCTCTCTTTGTGGTGGCCAAAAACTGGAAATCAAGAGGATGCCCATCAACTGGGGAATGGCTGAACAAGTTGTGGTATATGAACGTAATGGAATACTATTGCGCTATAAGAAATGATGAACAGGAAGACTTCAAGGAAGCCTGGAAAGACTTATATGAACTGATGCTGAGTGAAAGGAGCAGAACCAGGGGAACTCTGTACACAGCAACAACCACAGTGTGCAGGGAATTTTTCTGGTAGACTTAGTACTTCATTGAAATGCATGGACTTAAAAAATTTCTAATGCACTTTTGAGGCAAAACACCTTCCATGTCCAGAGAAAGAACTATGGAATTGGATCACAGATAGAAAGAGACCATTTTCTTTTGTATTATGTTTTGGTTTGTTTTATGGTTTCTCCTATTCATTTTAAATATTCTATGCAACATGCTTCTAATAGGAATGTACATGTAGAACCCATATAAAATTATATGCCATCTCAGGGAGGGAGGGAGGAAAGAGGGAAAGGGAGTGGAAAAAAAATCTAAGATATATGGAAGTGACTGTCAAACACTGAAAACAAATAAAATAATTCAATTAAAAAAAAGAAAAAACATCCACATGCATATCCACAAAACAGCCCCAAAAGTTGTTTCTAAGTCAGAAAGATGAGCTTAAGTCCCTCATCTGTTGGGGATGGAACCAATCCCCACTGGATCGTGCCGCTGGCTAAGTCTTCACCTAACTGGCTTGGTACGAGAGCCAAACATGAGAAATAGAGTCCCTCACACTGTGAAGCAACCTTTTGCTCACCCCTGGATCCCGTGGGTGGGCACAGGGCCTAAGGCTGAGGTTTCAGCCCTTGAGGTGCATTTCCTGCCTCTGGCCTGTCCGTATCACCACCTCCCTATGATTTCCATGTGGTCTCCTCCCCCCCCTCCCCATTCACTACCTATATGTGAGCCCCAGCACCAGGGAGTGGGTGGCTTGGCATTTCTCAGGCAGGAAAACTAACCTCAACTTAAGTTTCAGTTTACAAGAGTAAAGATTTGACAGGCTTGGCAGGCAAATGTATGTACAGGCTAGGCCCTCCAGGGAGAGGAACAGAGAGAGAAAAGATAATTTCTTTCACAGACCACACAGTAGACAGGCTAAGGAGGGCCTCTTCCCGTAATGCCTCTGATAGTCACTTATTTTTCCCTTTTGGCTGTGATGGTTTCAGAGAATTTGACATCAAACTGCCTCTACATCCCCTCCTCTGCCTGCTAGCAAACTCATCTCCAGACTCCTGGGGCAGTTGTGGGTTGAATTCCCACTCTTGATAGGTTCAAATTTCAGAACCCCTAGTCTGTGCCCCTTATTTGAGGCTTCTGCCTTCTGCGTCCAAAGTTTCATGAAACAGGGCCCTTGAAATGCTCTCCTTGGCAGAGCCTGGGCCTGCTACACAGGGTGCTCAAGGGTCTGGGAGAGGTAGGAGCTGAGACCCTTGGTTGGGACAACCCCCCCCTTCCCCCAGATTCAAATGGTCTCATCCTCCCAAATCCTGAGGTCTTAATGCTTTAGGCCACTGAGTTACAGTGAAGATTCCAAGCACTTAGCACAACACTTGGCACAAAGCAGGAGCTTAATAAATGTTTACTGATTGTCTGATTGATTATGAGGTAAAGAGAAGAGAAGGGAGGATGACTCAGGCAGTCTCTGTGAGAGAAGCTGAGGTGGATCTGAGTGAGGTCTAGGGGAATTCTGGGCCAAGACCAGAAGACGTGTGACTTCAATCCTCAATCATGCTCTGTCACCCACATTCTAACTGTCACAAGGCAAGATGGGAAGAACTTGGGAGGGCATCCTGATGTCTTTAAGTGGGCACAATCATGTCCTTCAGTTGCCTGTCTGGGTCCCAGGGGATTCTAATTTAAAGCTTTCCTGTTGAAGTCTGAGTTCCTTTGGGAAGTGAGGGAGAGTGCCTTAGGAGTTCCAGCTACCTGAATCCATTTCTATTGGTCTCGCTGAGGTGGCAGGTCCCTCCATGCTGACAAGGATTCTGGATGCACGTGTTGATGGGTATGTTGCAATCCCGGCCCTGGAGAAAAGAAGGAAGATATACCAGGTTAATGATGCCCTCTGTGGATGAGCTGGCCTTAGGAGGTCCTTATGGGGACAAAAAGTATGGGAAAAGTGCCTTTGTTTTCCAGAGAATGCCAAGATGTGTTTGAGGAGAGTTGGCTGTGTGTTCAGCAGGTCTCTGGAAAGCACAATTACTTTCCCTCGGGATTATCTCCTCCCTTATCCTATCCTTGTGAGCTTTCTGAGGTTGGGAGGATTGGAACTGGCATGTCTGGTCAGCTGTTTGGTGTGAAGGAGAGAGGGAGGAAGAGAGAGGTAGGGGGAGAGAGAGATGAGAGAGAGAAAGAGAGAGAGAGAGACAGAGAGACAGAGAGACAGAGAGAGAGAGAGAGAGAGACAGAGAGACAGAGAGAGAGAGAGAGAGACAGAGAGAGACAGAGACAGAGAGAGACAGAGAGAGACACCAAGACTCTTCGGTGTAGAGTCCTTTTCTGAAGCCACACACCATGACCCTGCTGGGAGCCCTGACTCCTCCTGTCAACCAAACCAGGCTGGCAGATGGGCTAGGGATGCACCTGAGCCTTGGCAAGTGGCCCTGCCTGCTGCCTGGCTTCTCTGCCAAGCAGCCTGGCATCATTATCTTGGGAAGTTACCTCCCAGAGGGCTAAGAAGGGTGGCATCCAGGGTGGAGGAGGGAGTGGGAAGCTCCTGCTGCTTTTGTTTCAGAGCCACATGCTCTGTGGCCTGGCCACTTTGCCAGCCATGGGCACTAATGGGAAGCCACCCACTGCCATGCCACCTGTTCCCCATCTGGCTGGGAAAATCCCTTCTCCCTCTCCTGCTCTGCTGCTGCCTACAACAGGGTGTGATCTAGAATGAGGGCAAGTTAATCTTTAGTGGTGAAGCTGGGGATTCTGGTATCCTTTGGTGGGGGCAGGTTCTTATTCAAGAAGGTCAACCTTCCTTTTCACTTACCTTGGATAGGATCATAATACAGGATCATCAATTAAAAGCCAGAAAGAACTGAAGCAGCCATCTAATCAACCCTTTCTTTTTATAGATGAGGAAAATGAGGCTCAAAGAGGTCAAAGGACTTGGACAAAGTCTCAGAGATAGTAAGTTGGAGAGTTCAGGTTCAAACCAAGGTGCTCTGACTCTAAACCCTGACTTTGTCCATCCTACCATGATGTCTTGTGATCCCTGCCTCCTTCACACCACATACCTCACTGCTCATACTTGAGCAATATTGCGTCCACTCTGGGGCATGTATGTCCTCTGTATATACATCCAGACCACCATTTCTGTCCCAGAAATCGGGGCTACCTGAGGTCAGAGCCCTGGTCTCTTCAGACCTCTTGTTATAGCACCATAAACAATGAATGGCTAAAGAAAAGTAGCCTGCTTACCATGAGCATGATAATACAGTGATAGAAAACTGAAGGATCTCAGACAAAGGATGGTCCTAGTTTCTAAGTGAGATTGAATTCTGCATCCTTATGTGACTTCAGGGCTGCAGAGGAGGCCCTTCTGTGTCCCCAAATCATGTGCTCTCCCTTTAAGAAGATGCCCCAAAATCTTTTTTTATTCAGCAGCGAGGCATTAGGATTTTTACATACAAATATTCCCTCGATGTTAAAGTCCAATGAGAAATTTAAATGCTGGTAGAAATGAAAGATACCAGATCCTTTTCTGAGAGTAGAGTTTGGATGAGGATAAGAGTTGGGGGTGGGGGAGGGCTTTGGGCACTTGAGGGGTGCAGAAAATGGAAGTTAGGGCTAACACTTTGCCTATATGACAGTTCTGCCCAGGGCTAGGGCTGGAGAGAAACTCCCTCAAAATACCTGATACTCTGTTTACTGATCAGTGCCCATGTTATGTTTCCACATTAGAAAGTAAGTTACTTAAAGGCAGGGACTGGTTGTATTTATCGCACTTCCTTCCACAACACCCAGCACAATGCTTCACAAACAGTAAGCATTCAATAAAGGTTGAATTAAATTGACCTAAGTGTGTGAGATTAGGTCTTCTTGACTCTAATTCCATTACTGTCACCTGGTTGCCAAAAGCAGCTCTAAGGCCATATAGAAGTGGAAAGGCAGTCTGGGTAGAGTGTTGAACTTGGAATTGGGAAGATCTGGGTTCAGATCTCACCTCCAAGATTCAGTAATTATATGACCCTGGACAAACCACAATTTCTTCATCTATAAAAGGAGGGGATTGGGATTTGATGACCTTTAAGTTGGCCACCAGCTCTCCATCTATGATCCTATGATCTCTACATCTAGCTGACAGGGCCTGTCATATGCTGGCTCTTTCCTTATTTTTCCAACCCTTATCTTTCCCACTCTTGCCTAATATGTGCCCACCACTGCAGTCATGCAAACCCATGCTGACCTCTCCACTTAGCATAGTGCCTGGCATACAGTAGGTACTTACTGACTACTTTGACTGACTGACACTTATAAACTGCTTTATATTTTAATTTAATACATGAATAAGTGAGTAGATGAACAGCATTTATTAAAATTGGTTCCAAATTCATCCCAAGTCAGCTTGTTTCTCCTCAGAGAAAGGAATCTTAAAAATAGGGAATTAGGTGAAAATTGCTAATCTAAAAAGAGGATGTTGGGGCAGTTAGGTAGTACAGTGGATAGAGTGCTTAGGGCCTCGAGTTAGGAAGACTCATTTCCGTGAGTTCAAATCCATCCTCAGACACCTACTATCTGTGTGACTCTGGGCAAGTCACTTTTTTTTTGGCCCTAATTAGTTTCCTCATCTGTAAAATGAGCTGGAAAAGGAAATGGCAAACTACTCCAGTAGCTTTGCAAAGAAAACCCCCAGTGAAGTCATGGAGTTGGATACGACTGCAATAACTGAACAGTGACAAAGAACTCAGAGAGAAGTGCCAGGATGGAACCCTGAAGGACAATGGAAGGAGAACAGCTCTGGGGGCGGGGGGAAGATGTCACTGTACATGGGGCATTCCCACTGATCTACCTGCTTCAATATATTCTTCAGGAATTAGCGACTCAGCGTCAAACCCTGATTGGAGAATGTGTTTTGCGCCTTTCTTGAATGTAATTCAGATTCAGGCAGCAGTGCCTGGCACTTGATGAAACTGTAATTGGGCATGACGGTGGCACTTTTCAGTGACTTCCTTGTCCTCGTTAATAAATCACTATTGTCAATTTTTAGAAAATTAGGTCAACTCCATTCTTTCCAGCCTCATTTTTATTTAAATCCACAAGATTTATGACGTTCCCTGGCCACATTCCCCTTTCTATTATCTTAGAGACTCAACTTTTCCAATGTGAATATAGGGCAGGGCTGGGGGAACCGGGTCACTATTCAAGCAGGCTGGGCTTCAGTAACCACTGAAAGTAGCAACACTTTCAGACCCAATCTGGAAGACGGGGGCATGGTGTGTCTGCATGAGACTGAATCTTCGAAAAAAATCAGCCAAATACTGGATATTTGATTCACACAGCACCAAAATACAAATATTTGGAAATATTCAATTGTTGCAACTTTGCAATTTTTCATCTGATGGGTTGGTGGCATAGTTTTTTCAGCTATTCACTCACAACCATGAGAACTTTCCCCCTTATCTTGGTTCTTCCCTCTCAAGGGATGGGAGAAATCATTACAAACTCTTAATTAGTTTCAGGGATGACACAGGAGCAATAGGGATAAGGACAATGGACAAATATCCAAAGTTTCTATTTAAGTCACGAGTTTCTAGTGGGACACTTTCTCCCACTCTTCACCAAAACTTTTAAGGACCTCTACTAGTAATAAAATAATATCACAACTAAAAGAGACTTTAAAAGACTCTAGAGGCAAAATGACATCCACATCCAGAGAAAGAACTATGGAATTAGAACACAGAATGAAGCAGACTCTTATCTTTTATGTTATGATTGGTTCTGGTTTGGTTTTTCTCATGGTTTCTCCCTTTTGTTTTAATTCTTCTGTGCAACATGATTAATGTGAAAATGTATTTAATAAGAATATATGTGTAGAACCTACATAAGACTGCATGTTATCTCAGGGAGGGAAGGCAGAGGCAGGAGGAGAAGATGTAAAACTTATGGAAGTGATTGCTGAAAACTGAAAACAAATTAATAAAATTTTTTAAAAAGGGGGCCTTAAAGATCATTGTATTCAACTCCTCTCCCAGTTTTATAGATGAGGAAACCAAGGGCCAGGCAAGAGAAGTTACTTCTACAAAGTCAACCTGGGCATCATTGGCAAATGCAGAACAATGACTTGGGTCTCCTAAGATTCTCAGTGTACTATTCTTTCCACTAGAACACATACCATTTGCCTTTTCACCTCCACTTGAGGATGTTGACAAGTATATAAGAGCCAAAAAGCTTTTCTGATCACTGTGTTTATAACTGAGCACGCATGCCTGCCCAGCCCTGTCAATGAATGCAAGCCTGGGCATCAACAGCTTTAGCAAAAGCCAAGGCCTCCTTTTGCATCCCTTGAAAGTCTTTGTAGACATTCATATGTCTGCAAACAAGCTATAAATAAATGCCTTCCTCCCTCCAGTGCCCTTGAAGATCACTGTCTGTTCTCATATTGGGTTTTATAGAAATCACATATTATAGCCAGTTGTATGAGGGCAGCAGCTGACACATAGTCATCCCTGCCAATTCACAATGTTATAGTCAGTAACCCCCGGCATGTTACATTTGGCATGCACCACCTGAGACTGATGGGGAACTCCAGCCTGGAGAATAGCTTATATAAGTTGGTGATTGAGAGCAGGGCCGAGTACTGGCCTAGGAGTCAGGCAACCAGCTTAGCCCAGTAATGAACTACCTCTGTGGCTTTAGACAAGTCATTTGCCATCTCTGAGCCTGTTCCCTCATCTGCAAAATAAGGGGGTCGGACTAGGTGAGTTGTCAAGTCATGGGATCAGAACCAGGTTTAAATTCTCACCTAGACACCAGCCTTATGGCCACGGCCATTTTACTTCTGAGGGGCCCAGTTTCCTTTTCTATAAAATGCATATAGTGATACTTGCCCTATCTACCTCTCCAGGTTGCCAGGAAAATGCTTTGTAAGCCTCAGTGATGATACTAGAAATGGTAATAACAACTGTATTAATGTAGCTCTTCAACCTTAACCTTAACCTTAATTTTTTTACCTTTATCTATAAAATCTATAGTTTCTTTTGAGACTTTGCTCTCTTCTTATAGCAGGTCTTTCCTAATTCCCTCCAATTGTCACTTCCCACTCCTCTAGAAATTACTTGTATTTTGTATTTATTTATTTATCATGTTGTTTTTCCTCAGTAATAAACTCCTTGGGAGCAGAGACTGTTCTGTGTTTGTCCTTTGTATCCGTAGCACCTCACTCAGAACCTGGCATATAATAGGCACTTAGTAATGAATACATAATTTCATTTGAGCCTCATGTGAGGCAAGTAATATAGCTATTATTATTATTCATATTTTACGATCAGGAAACTGAGGTTCAGAAAGGTAAAATTACTTTGGCTATGGTCATATACCTGGTGAGTATCAGAATTGGGATTTAAATATAGGTCTTGTTGAACTCTATCAAAGGACTCTGTGATATAAGTTTTCTTTTTTGCTCTGGGCTCTCTGAATCCCTCTCCTTCCTGCATCCCTGAGCCCTTCTCTGATTTTGTCTCGCTTCATTTGTTACCTATGGCCTGCTCTTCTCCAGTCTTTTAACCTCTGGAAGTATAAGAATTCAAGAGGAGAAGAATCTCATCTTTGGGAGTTGGCATCAAGTCCAGATGGAACTAGATTCTTTGGCACAGCAGCCACATACAGGATGATTCTTGGGCCAGTGAGCTTTCTGCATCTCAGCCTTGCGCCCCATCTTTCTTCACTGATTAAAGGAGGATATAAGCCCGACCTGGGAAGCATCTGAGCTGAGCAAGATGGACCAGGTTAGACGGTCAAAGCTCCTCCTCAGTTTACTAAATGAGTAACAGGGGCTCTGAGTATTAGCATCCTATCAAACTCCAAGTGAGTTGTAGTTTACCCCTAAAGCAAAGGAAAAGGGAAAGAGATTGTCTTGGAGGTGCCTGTGCTGATCACAGGCTCACAACTGTAGAAGGGCCTGGCTGAAGTTAGCAGCTCAGATCTCTAGCTTTCCGTTATGGTCCAACTTCATCCCACCCTCCACCAGCAAGAAGAGCCTGGCTGAAGTTAGCAGCTCACATCTCATCATTTTTTTTGTAGACCTCAGTGCTAAACACAACCACTCAGTAGATACTTGTGAATGAATTTCTTTTCATTCATCCAACTTTTTACTCTTACAGGCTAGCTGAAAGTCCTCTTTCTCCTCAGCAGCTTTATAATTATAGTGTCAGTGTTAAAGCATCCCTTGGGGCTTATCTAGTTTAATCCCTTCCTGAACAAGAATCTCCCTTACAACAAAATGGCCCACTGGTCCTCCGGTCGCTGGAGACCTAACAGCTCCAAGGAGGGCAAACCCATTCCCTCCCAAGGCAGTCCATTCCACTCTTTGAAGGATCTCATTTTTAGGAAGTTTTTCTAGAAGTCAAGCCTAAATTTGCCTCTTTGTAGCTTCCACTCACTGACCCTGGTTTTGATCTCTTGGTTAAAGCAGAGCAGGCCTTGTCCCTCTCCTACACACCGGTCCTTCTGTCCCCCTAAATATCTTTTTTAGGCTAAACAACCTCACTTCCTACAACTGATCCTCATGAAACATAAACTTGGGACCCTTCACCTTCCTGGTCACCCACTTCTACTTATTCTCAAACTATTCTACAACATGGCACAAAAAAACTCAACACAACATTACATATGGAGGCTAATCAGGGTTCAGCCTGTGGTGGGCCTATTGCAGCTCCATCATCTTGGATACTATGCCTTGCTTAATGCAGAATGATATCATATTAGTCACAGGGGCTCAGTGCTAGTCATAGACTTTCAGATGAAATCGTGTATTTAAGAAGTTTTACAAATAATAAAACTCTACACAAATCTAAGTTACTATCAGGGTTTTTATTATTCCTCTCTCCTTGGAGCATAGTGTGGTGTGATGGAAAGTATGCTAGATTTTGAGTCAGGAGAGGATGCTACTCGTTCCTTGCTTGACTTTGAGCAGGCAACCTCCTTCTCTGAATCTCAGTTTCTTTATGTGCCAAAGGAAGGGACTGTACTAGATGACCTCTAATGGTGGTTCTAAATCTTAGGAGCTGTGAGCTTTTTTATTTTCCAGGGTAGTCAAACTTGGGAGTGAGGAAGAGCCAGATGACAAGACAGTCCTCATTCTGGAACCCCAGCTCTATGCCTTTTTAGAGAGGGGCTTTGTAGTGCAGCTCCTGAACATTCTAACCTAGGGTCTTCAACTCTTCTTTCAGGCTCCCACTAATAGCCAAGTACGCAAAGGAACATATTTCAGGACACTTCTGTGTCTATAAACTCAGTGAGCAGCTTGCTGGTGCAATAATGGCTACATTCCTGTGCAGCTCAAAGGGATAGTCAATGGCCTGCATTTCATCCCATCCGGCCAAGGCCTATAGGTGGCACTCTGATACCATCGGCTAGGGACCACTGGAATAACTGCCTTATGAGTCCTGTCCTTAGGACTGCAGTGAGTTCCAAGTCATTAAGCTTGTAGTGGGTCCTAAGCTTATAGATAAGAAACACATCCATCATGTTTGGAGAACTGGCTTAGTGGGGTCCCCCCAGCCTATGTTCCCAGTTCATCTCAGCTTCATTTGTGGACAGATCTCTTGGGTGTCTAGTGCTTCCACACTGGGGTCCAGTTTTGGAGGAACTGAGATTGAGGATGAAGTGGAGGGGGTTGGGTCTCAGGTGAAGGCCACTGGGAGAAACACCAGGCCAAGTGGGCAGTTCTGCACAGCTGGGGTTTACTGACAGTCATGAAACACATTACATAATTTTCTATTGTGTCCAGGACCACAGACAAATTGTTGGTCAGAATTTCATAAAAATAGAGCTGAAAGGGGCCTTAAAGATCACCTAGTTCATCACCTAACTCTAACTGTGCCTCCGACTCTAACCCTAAATGCCCTTTTTTTGGGTTAGGGTTACCACTAAATGCTAAAGAAGAAGTTCTTAAACTTTTTGGTCTCAAGGTCCCCTTTATACTCTTCAAAAACCATTAAGAATTCCAAAGACCTTTTCATGTGGGTCATATCTATTCATGTTTATGATATTAGAAATTAATATTATTATAAAAGTAGTTGTCACCTTGGGGATCTCATGAAAGGACCTCAGGGATCCCCAGGGGTGACCAGGCCATACTTTTAGAAACATTAGAGGCAGCTAAGTGGGGCAGTGAACAGAGGTGCACTGGACCTAAAATCCGGAAGACTTGAGTTCAAATGGGACCTTAGGAACATTAGTTGTGTGACCTTGGGCAAGTCACTTAACATCTGTCTGCCTCAGTTTCCTCAACTGTAAAATAGGGATGATAATAGTACCTACTTCCCAGGGTTGTCCTGAGGACCAAATGAAATATTTTAAAGTATCTGACACATAGTAGGTACTTAAAAGTGCTTGTTTCTTTCCTGCTATTGTGCTAAAGCCTCCCTACTTCTGCCACTAGACTTCGCTCCTCCAACGATATTCACCTCCATAGTTATACTCACACGGTGAATATAAATTCTGAGAATACAGAGAGTGGTTAATTGATCCTAGTCTGTGAGATCATTTTTAGATGAGCAGCATCTTCTGGCAGTGGATGTGGAGAAGGCAGTAAGGTATTCTAGATTTAGTCTGCATCATTGTCAGAGAACAGTCTGGGAGAAAGCATGGCAGCATAGGGGTTAGACCACTGGATCTGGAGACACGAAGGGTTCAAATTGCACCTGAGACACTTACTGCCTGTGTGAACTTGGGTAAGTCACTTAAAATTTTTGTGTCTCATTTGTTTTTAACCTGCAAAAATAGGAGGTTGGATCTGATAGCTTTTAAGATCTATTCTTGCTCTAAATCTATGACCTTGTGACCTTCTGAGTATGTACTCATGTTATTCTCCTTTATTCTGCCTTGTGTCTTGCCTTTTAGGCTTTCCAAAAATATAGAGGGGTTCTCATTTATTCAATTTGGCTTCTTTTTCCTTCCAAAGAGGTAGTCCTTGGTCCTGGAGTATTTTGAAGCTAATTATCTGAGGAGGCAGTAGGAAGGGCATTGGAGCAGGAGACCTTATTTCTAAGAGGCTCTCTGCCAATGACTTATGTGACATTGAGGAAGTCACTTAACCTCTTTGCATTCTATTTTCCTCAATTTCTTTTAAAAATAGGTTTTATTGAAGCCTTTTGCTTTTACATTAGTTATTTCTAAATATATGTTTCCTTCCATAATCAATCAATAAGTATTGATTAAGCACCTACTACACAACCAGGCACTGTGCTAAATGCTGGGGGATAGAAATACATGAATAAAGCAATTCCTATTTGAAAACCACTTCCCTTCTAAAAAGGAAGAACAGTTAAGCAGTATTCTATAACTATAATCTCTTCACTATACTTTCATGAATTTCATAAATTAATATTATCAGTGGAATTGTATCATAGAGGAAACTTAGATGATGCACTGGATAGAATGCTGGGCTTGGGAGTCAGGGAGACTCAAGTTCATGTCTTGCCACACAGATACTTACTAGCTGTGGGACCTTGGGCAAGTCACTTAATCTCTGTCTGCTTGAGTTTCCTCATCTATAAAATGGGAATATTACTGTACTTATCTTCCAGGGTTAAGATGATATGCACAAAGTGCTTTGCAAAGCATAAAATGTTATATAAATGCTAGCTACCTCTACCATCATTTTCCTCCTCACAGAACTGTTATGAAGATCAAGTTGTCATCAACGCGGACTTGCAATACATTGTGTGCTAGGAGCTAGGGAGGAATAAAGAGCTGCACAATATTATTAATAATAATATTGATGACTATCATCTTTATAACTCACACCTTGAGAATGATACTCTCCACAGCATCCTTCATTGATGGTCATACAGCCTGTGCTGGAGGACCTTTGGTGACCTGTCACCTCCAGACATCCTCATCTGTCTCATTTTTGGATCCAGTCCTCACTAGTACAGCATCTTCCTTACTTCAAGTCTCAGTTTGCCTCTTTGAAACTTCTACCCATTGCTCCTACAGTATGTCTTTCTCCTTGGGTCAAGGAAAATACATCTGATCCCTCTTCCTCATGGTAATTCTTATTCTTTCTCCTTTTTGGAAGCCAATGTGGCACAGGGGATAGAATAGTGGACTTGGAGTCAGGAAGACCCAGGGTTCCCTTCTTGATTCTGACTCTTACTGTGAGACCTTGGGTAAATCATATAAGCTCTTCAAATTTAGTTTCCTCATCAGTAAATTGCAATATGTACCTCAATCAATCAATAACCAATCAATAACCATTTGAAACTCAGATGAGAAAAAATACTTTGCAAACCTTAAAGTACTTTATAAATGTCAGTTATCATTACTGTTTCTTTTTCTTATTGACCATGTCTAATTTCTTTCTCATTGTATTGTATTTAGAGAGTGGAGGATGGGTAAAGGCAAGGACAAGAAATGCAGATGCCTCTACTTTGTGCATTTTCAGTATTTCTGGCTAAAGCTTAGGTGGGTGAACCTGGGCTGAGTGAAAGTGAAACCAGTGTTTTGAGGTTATCTATGGATTTGGATTATCCAGATTTATCAAGGAAACGTGAAGGTTGGATGAAAGTGCACTCCATTGGGTTTGATCAGTAAGGAGAATACGGTGGGAAAGTGAGAAGTGTATTCTTGATTAGGGGAAAGTCACTCCTGGTGGTACCTTGTAGCCATAAGGGCAGGAACAGCGATACAGCTCCATTGGATCCGGGCTACATGTCCCATTGTTCTTGCATGGACCAGAGAGGCAGGGGTTACACTTGGCAGCAATGTTGATGTCCACCGGTCCTGGGAAGCCAAAATCACAAAGTATTTAGAGCCTCCAAAGGATTTCACACAAATATCTCTGCCTACCTTGTTCCCCTGCTGTCAGTCTCTGCCCTGTCTTGCTGTACCTCTCTGTCCCTTTCAGCCAATGACTAGCCCCAGTTTCAGTCTGGTTTTATTGAGGAAGAACAGTCCTCCCCAGGAAAGTTTCCATTAATTCAGCTGCTGCCTGATGATGAAACAATCACAGTGGGAAATCATTCAAAACACTTCTGTAGTCAAATCAATTACTGTAATTAGTCTGATCTGATTTCAGTGCTAATCTGCAAACAATACACTGTAATTAGAAACACTCAGTGCATCTTTTCATAACGCAGGAAGTTTTGTGCCTGGACTTCATCTGCTCCCCCCGTACTGGCTCCTGGTTTACCCCACCTTGGAACTCCCAGGCTCTGACTCACCCTCATGCCATTAGCCTTGGCCAGACTGTGGTAGGCAGAGTTAGTTGATGGTGGAAGGTAATCAGAGGGAGGGACCTAGGTGCGTACTCCACAAGAGCAGTGTTCACTGCCTTGACATATTCTCAGTATCTGTGGTAGCTCTGGTGGACTTTGCACTACATGGTCCAGAAGGATAGGCACTGTGTCTAAATGGCTCTTTTTGTATTGTGCATAGAATTAGAGCTGGAAGAGACCTTGGAAGCCATCTTGCCCAATCCCTTCACTCTACAGATGAGCAAACCCAGGCTGGGATAAGTTAAGGAACTTGTCCAAGGGCGGTTAAGTGTCACAGTGAATAGAGGGCAAAGTCTGGAATCAGGAAGACAGTTCAAATTTGTCTTCAGGCACTACCTGTGTGACCCTGGGCAAGTCACTTTCACTCTGTTTGCCTCAGTTTCCTCATCTATAAAATGAGCTAGAGAAGGAGATGGCAAACCACTCTGGCATCTTGGCTAAGAAAACCCCAAATGAGATCATGAAGAGTCAGACATCAACTGAACAACAAAAACTTGTCCAAGGTCACACAACTAGCAAGTGTTGGTGGGATTGAAACTTCTACCTGATTCCAAGTCTAGCTCTCTATCCAACTATAGCAGGGGCTGGCAAATTATGCCCTGAGGGCCAAATGCAACCTACCATTTGTTTTTCTACGTCCAAGATGCTAAGAATGATATTGATATTTTAAAATAAAGATTTATTACATTTAAGAATGCACAAATCAATGAGCTCAAACACCGTACAAAAGCAAGGCAGAGGCTAGCGCTCAAGCTCCTAGTTTGCCCACCCACTGCAATGCATAATGATACTTCTTAATAAAGGAGGTAACATTATCAAAGAAGGCAATTATGATGATGATCTGTTGAAAAGAGGTGTCGTTTAGTGTAAGAGAACTTTAAACCATTCTAGAGTTAAATGAATTATCTTAATTTGTTTCTTGTTGTCAGTTCTTTGAGTGTTGGACTTAAGTCAGAATGATCGAAGTTTGAATTCTGACTTAGATATTTACTTACTTATGTGACCCTGGACAAGTCACTTAATGTCTCTGTGCCTCAGTTTTTTTATCTGTAAAGTGATGATGATAATAATAGCCCCTATGTCACATGGTTGTTGTGAGGATTAAATGACTTGATATACGTAAACCACTTAGCAAACCTTAAAATGCCATATAAATGTTAGCTCTTTTTTATTATTATTAATTGGGAGCAAGGGAGAAGAGGAGGTTACTAAGAAGGGCAAAGACCCTGAGCTGGGATCAGGCCTAATGCCTGTCTGACATTCTCAAGTAAAGACCTGACTGGCAAACCTGATTTCAAGCTAGGGATCAATGGCTCTTCTCGGTCTCTGGATGACTCCTTAATTTTAGCAAGTCTCTGTGGTTCTGGGCCTCAGAGGCTCCAGGTGCAGACAGAGGAATGAAAAATGAGCTTTTTACAAAACAAAAATCAATGCAACTTTTCCAAACTTCAGCACGGGTCAGGGCCACTGGTAAGTCTCCTCCTCACTTGGTCTGAGTGGAGGCCTCCTGAATCCCAATGCACTGTATCGACAACAAAGTGTCTTCCCCTCTATTTCAGTTAAAACAAATTATATGGAAAAGGGCAATGTAAAATTCTCCTTGAAAAAGACGAATAGAGAGTCTGGCTGTCATCTCAGCCACATTTGGGACACTGGGGACAGGCATGCAAGGACATAGACAGATTGGGAGGAAAAACTATCATCTATATTTTTTGGGGGAAAAATCCGAATTGTGACATGTTTGCCTGCTGTTCTTTCCCCACCCCATTTTCTCCCTTCCTCATTTTCTTTGTTTCACTCATTCTCTCTAGTTCATAAAGATTGGTTGCTCAGGAGAGATACTAAAGGGTTTGTAAAAATCTGAGGGGAGAAAAATGTTAAGAAACATATTTGAATTTCTCAACAGCTTGAGAGATAGGGAGAAAATCAGAAAGGACTAGGGCTATTGTCATCAGCTGGGAGATGACAAAACATTTATGTGGTTAAGATGACTCCCTGGAACTGTACCCAGGCAGCTCCTTTCCTCAAAGCTCTAAGGAGTCCTCCTTTTTTTATTTTGGGGATGATTAAGAGGAAGGAGAAGGGGAAGGTTAAGGAAGAAAAGGATGAGGAGATAGATGAATATATTTCAATGTGAATTTCATTGTCTAGCACATCCCTTCCCAGCCTAGGGAACAAAAATAGTACTGGGTTCTGAAGTTACAGATGGGTCAGATGCTCAATTTTGGGAGTGGACAAGAGATGCTAAGCAGCTCCACAGGAAAGATAGAAGTCTTGGGGGTAAGAGAATGGATGAAGAAGAACAACATATAAAACTCTAAGGAGGGACAGGTCTGCAGTAGTCTCAGGGCCCACCTCCTACCTTTACACTGGAAGCGGTGGGTGGGTGTTGTCAGCAAGAGTCTGTCTGCCATGTGTTCAGGGCTGCTGCAGCGAGCAATTCCTGGTTCTTTGTAGCCTGCTTTCACCCACTCTGAAAGCCAGCGTAGGCTGCAGTCACAGTGCAGAGGGTTGGTTCCCAGGGCCCTGAAGAAGCAGGAGTACCAGCCATTAGGTCTTCCTTGACTTCCATCTTCTTGTAACACGTCCCATATTTTAGGAGCCATCTTAATGTTAAGCTCATCTTATTATATACTGGTGTGCTTTTAGCTGTTCAAGTGGGCAAGTCTTTTGGGGTTTGGGGCAGTGATCAGTTGAGAAATAAGGCCTCTGTTACCCTTGGACACTCTTACCCCTAAACACTCCCTTCCCCACCTAGGTGAACCCACCCAATTACCCTCTCATCCCTGAACTTTTGTTTCAAGTTTCTTCTCCAACTTGAGAAAATTTTCTTCTCCACACTTGCAAAATTCCATTTTTCTCTTTACCATTCAGATAACATTTCACTACTAGGAAACCTTTTTGAACCTCAATTGATCTAGGCATCAGTCTTTCTCCCATATTTGTTTTTATGGGGGAATCCATTCTGCAGAAAGGGCTCTAATAAAGAAGGGATCACAAGTTCCTAGGGAATTCTAGAATCATACAAATACATGTTCCCAAAGAAGGGGCTTTAAGAGCCCAAACTTTAAAAATTGGGGTGTCTAGCGCTGACTAATGGAGAGAATCTTCAGGTAGCTTTCAGGAAATTTAGGTTTTACTCCTAGTTCTGTCACTGCTTACTGTGGGACCTCACACAAAAAAGGTCTCAATCTTTCTGTAAAACAGGTTCATGAACATCTACCATAGCCCCTGCCTCTGTGAGGCAGAAAGAAGGTGTAGAAAACTAAGATAAAGTCTGCAGAAATCTGTCCAGTTCTTGGGAAGAAGGAAATCAGCAGTTATCCTTCCCTGATTGCTAGCTGCCATACTCATATATTCCCCAAGGTTCATAAGTTTAGCCATGAGCAGGAGATTTGAAAAAGTCATTCTTTTCTTCCCTGAGAATTGCTTTATAATTTTTTAAAAAGCCTATTTTTTTTTACTCATAGCATTATTACTTTACTCATAGCATCATAGGATGTCAGAGTTGGAAGGAATCTAAGAGTTCTCTGGCTCTAAATGAGGGGAAATGAAGACTCGTCCTTTTCAAAGGAAGGCTCAGACAGAGAGCGGATTGCTTGTTTTTTTACAGACACCTCTGACACCAGAACCTTGAGTGAAGGAGGCTGAGGGATTAGCCTGTGGGTCCAAGCCTGAATATTTGAAGTTCCCTGGGGAGCTGTCTTTATGGAGGTCATGATAAAAACACAGGGAATAAGATAGGAGTTATCTATGTAAGACAGGAGAATGCTGGGAGTGTACTTCACAGAAAACAACAAGGGTCATTAATAACAGCCATTTTCCCTGTGCACATTTCTCAAAAAGCCATAGAGTTGGGTCCTTTGGTGCACACATCATAAGCACTTGTGCTCGAACAATGACATGGCGAGTTATCAACAAGGCACTGACTGATGCCTCTCAGCTCAGCAAAATTAAATATAGGTTAGTAAACTAATAGCCCAGAAATGGGCTCAATGCATCCATTCAATAAGGTAAACTAATCCTGTGTGTGTGTGTGTGTGTGTGTGTGTGTGTGTGTGTGTGTGTGTGTGTGTGATGTGGGTGAGTGGTGTGTGCAAGTGGGGAAGCAAAGGGAGAGGAGGGTGGCTACTTACAGATGAGAAAGAGAGGTCAGGTCATTAAATGAGCCCTCCGGAACATTGGAAATGTCATTGCCATGAAGAGTTCTAGAGAAGGGATAAGTTGAAACATTAAAATCCAACAATTTTCTCTATGCCTGGAATACCATCTATCCCATCTTCACCCGCTGTCTCTTATCCATACCGAAAATTCCATTCCTCACCTCTATACTTTTGTACAGATGGTCCCCCCTTATCTGGAATGCATTGCCTCTTCACACCCCATAGAATCTCTCATTTTATTCATAACACAGTGCTACCTCCTACATGAGACCTTTCCTGATCCCCACAGGCATTAATGCTCTGGAGCTCTTGAAACTGCTTTGTGTAACTTTGGAAATACTTCTTATTTACTTATTTGACTTCTGAATCTCCCTATTTGTGGAAGGCACAATTCTTCCAATAACGTTATTCCAATCTCCTAGAACTGTAACCTCACCCCACACATCTCATCAGTTGCCAAATCTTGCTCCATAACATCTCTCACCTCTCTTACATACTCAGCTACCACCTTAGTTCAGACCCTCATCAACCTCCCCCACCCCCCAGGTAATCGGAACAGCTTGCCCAGTACTCTCATCACACTTCTGCCAAAGTGATTTTCCTTAAGTGGAGATGTGAGCTTGTGACTCCCCTATTCAATAAACTCCAATGGCTCCCTATCACCTCCAGGAACAGATAAATTATAAATTCCTCTGTTTAGCTTAGCCATTTATACATGTATAGCCTATATCAAATTGCTTACCTTCTCAATGAGGAGATTGAGGAAGGAGGGAAAGAATTTGGGACTCAAAATTTTAAAAACCATTGTTAAAATTGTTTTTACATGTAATTGGGGAAAAATAAAATATTAAAGAAATAAAAGAACAACAAAAAAAATAAAGCCATTAATGACCTAGCCCCAACCTATCTTTACAGCCTCAATGGACATTATTCCTTCTTCTGCACACTGTGATTCAGTCAAACTGGCTTCTCTTTGTTCCTCACATATGACTTTAAATTTTCCATCTCTATGGCTTGGCACTGGCTGCTCCCCAGGCCTCTCTCCTCATCTCTACTTCATAGGCTTCCTCTTTTTCTTTATGATCTTGCTCAAGCACTATCTTCTGCATGAAGATTTTCCAACTCCCCCTAAGCACCCTCTCAAAAACGTGCTGTATTTTAGCACTTTGCTTCATATTTGCTCTGCATATACTTCTATCTATTTTTCTTATCTCCTCCATTAGAATGAATTGGGTTGTTTCATAGTTTAAATTTGTATTCCTGGCACACGGTAGCTATTTAATAGATGCTAAATGTTTGTACCTTTTTAATAGCTAGCATTTATAGAGTGCATTAAGGTTTGTAAAATGCTTTATCTAAGTTATTTCATTTGATCCTTACAACAACCTTGTAAGGTAGGTACTATTATCAACCTTATTTTACAGATGAAGAAATTTAGGCTAAAAGAATAATGCCTTGATGAAGGTCACATAGCTAGGAAGTGTCTGAGGCAGTACTTGAAATCAGGTGGTCCAGATTCTAAGACCAGCACTTTACTTACCTGCCTCAGTAACTGACATAGCTTGTATCCTACCGGTAGAATGTAAGGTCTTTGAGAACAGAGATTGTTTTATTTTTGGCTCTGCATCCCCATCATCTTGCATAGTACCTGGTATGTAGAAGACATCTGATAAATATTTGTTGATTTTGTTAAACTGAATTTGCCTGTGGAAATACCATCAATCCCTAAATAATTAGTTAGATATATCAGTGGTGGAATATTACTGCAATCTAAGAATGTGAGGAATTCAGAGAAGCCTTATAAAACTGATATGAATTAAAAGATTGAAATAATCAGAACCAGAAGAAGAAACACACAGATGAGTACCACAACACGACAAAGAGAAGGAACAAAAGCCCCAAACTGAATGGTTTTGAAATAATGACCAAAGTTGGCTCCCTCACCCCTGCAAGAGTGAAGAAAATGTACCTCCCTCCTTTTATTGTAAAGTGGAAGACAACAAGTATGGGGCATTACCTATGTTGTCAGATACGGTTAATATGCTGGGTTAGTTTTAATTTACTCTTTCTTTTCCCCTTTAAATTGTAAGCAACCTGAGGGGAGGGAACATCTTTTACCTCCTTTTTGTACCTCCAGCACTAAGTACAGTGCCTGACATACAGAAGGTGCTTAATAGATGCTTACTTATTGACTGATTTTAAAATCTTTGTTACACAGAAACAACAATAATGATTAGCTAACCTATATAAAGATATAGCTTCAAGGTTTGCAAAGTGTTTTACAAAGAGGCAGGGGAGGGGTAGCTTTAGAAATCAAAGTGATAGAAAACAAAACATATCGACCAAAATAAGAAGAAATTAAAGAAATTTTATCCATCCCCCAGGATTTAGCTCAAATTTTATATTTTTCATGAACCTTTGACCAATTCCTTTACCTAAAAATGATCTCACCTTTCTCTGACCTTCATAGTTTTCTATGTCTCTCTTCCGCTGCTCTCATGTTCTATTCTGCTCATTTACGTGCATGTCTATGCCCATCCCTCCCAGATTATAGACAACATAAGGGTTTATTAAATCTTTGTATCTCTCCCAAGTACCTAGGACAAACAATAGTCTACATATAGTTAATAGTTGGTAAAGATTTGTTGAATTTCATCAGATTTTTGAAAGTTACAAATTCCACTAGGCACCCCAAACTTGGCAGAAAGCTAGCATGCAGTGAAAGGAGTATATACACCACACACACACACACACACACACACACACACACGCACAGATCAACTTCATCTTGCCACTTCTATATGAAATCCTGATGTTTATACTAGCAGTTGATACCTCCCTTGCCTCAGGAGACTCTCCAAACCAAAATCTTATTAAATTAGTAAGAGACACAAAGCTAAGAGGGATGGTTAGCACATTGGACTCCAGAATCTGGATCCAAAAAGATTTTGAAAGGTTATGACATCATACTACATCCAAAAAGATGAAATTTAATAGGGATAACTGTGATTTATGTTCCTACATTTGGACTAAAAAAATCAAAATTCACCAATTCAAGAGGAGGGAGACATAGCTAGAGAATAATATTTTTTTCCGTAAAAAGATCTTAAGGTTTTCAGGGACTTCAAGTTCAATTTGAGTCCACATTAGCAGCTATAAGGGGCACTGACGACAAAGTTGGGACACATTAAGAGAGACATAGGTGGTAATGGAGAATGCAAGACCTCCTGCCTGGAGATTCTCACAAGCTGAATGACAATCTACATGGTTTAGGTTTGGAACTGTCCAATCTGGAGAGAAAGTAACTTTAAGAGAGGACCTTTTTATTTCTAAACATTCAGATTAAAGCTGTGAGGTACTTAAAAAACCAATATGACAATATGCAGGGGCTTATTTGCTTTGTAGATTATCCATACTAACATAAGAAGACTTCTACCCTCTACCCTACAGCTGGTTCCTTGGACCTGATAATGGACTTAGCCAGGGATTGGTCACATAGGTGAGTGTCTACACATATCAAAACTACAGAATCTCAGAATTGGCAAGGACCTTAGAGGACATCTATTTCAATCTGTCCCAAAGTTCACACTTCTTTTTCAGTGTTTCCAGCAGATGATCATTCAGCCTCTATCTAAATACCTGCAACGATGGGGAACTCATCACTTTCTGAGTTAGCTCTCACTGTTAGATTTGTCTTTATACTGAGCAAAAGTTTATTACCTCTCTATAATTCTCAACCATTGCTCCTTCTGCTTTTTGATGCCACCAGCACAAATCTAATCCTTTGTCTAAGTGACAGCCCTTCAGATAACTGAAGATAGCTGTCATGAGGCCCATAAGTCTTCTCTTCCCCAGCTTAGAAATCCTTAGGTCCTTCAAGTGATCCTTGTATAGTGTGTTCTCCAGGCCTCCCAGAGGACTAGTTGTTGCCCTCCTCTGTATGGATTTCAATTTGTCAGAGTTGTTCCTAGGATGTAGCATATTGAACACCAAACTCCAGATATCATATTTGTGTAGGACTGCACCTAAGATTCAGATCCATTTCAGTGTCCAAGCACATCTGACTGCATTACAAAGGGAACTAGAAATTTGGATAATAGTTATTTGTTTCCTCCCCACCCCTTACTTCCTTTACCCTTTATCTGTACAGACATCTGAGAGTTGATTAATACATTCATCCTTGTATGTGATGTAACTACCTTATAGCCAGGGGCTAAAGTCTCAGCAGGGAAGAACAATTAGCAAATTCTTGAATCCAATTAAATCAGTTAAAGCAAATTCTCTTTTAGTCAGACTTGCTGTAAAGGATGAATCATTTCTGGCTTAAGTAAGAATGCATGTACCTTGATTATGCAAGTGACAGGTGAACATAGGTCATATTCATGAAAAGATGTTTGAAATTCATTCATGGAATTTTAAACACATTTTCACTTATTGATGTGCACTACCTACCACTTATAATAATGATTAAAGTTCTTAATAGTGGGCATTAATGATTTTTTTCTCTTTTATTTCAAACTTAGTAACCGTCAATAACATTCAATTGTAGAAATGAATTTTAAAAAACCCAACCATCCATGAACTAATCACTTTAATAAAGCATGGATGTTTTTAGTTAAAACAAACCATTAGCCTCGACAGTAGAACTACAAACATGACAATATCCAATGAACTTGCAATCTATTTTTCTTTAGGACAAATATGAAATTGCATTTGGTTTTCACCTATGATAAATTAGTGCATATGAAAATAGAAGGATTTGGAAAGGGTTCTAAAATCATATGAAGACAATGGTTTTGTGACACTCTTCTTCAAAAATGTAGTTTCCAAGGGACCCCTTAAGTAGCAAAGTCAATAATTTTCCACCAAACTTCTCTTCATCCCAGGCAACAATCTTGGGGCAATGTTAGTGTGATGGAGAAGGTGGCAGTGGACATGTATTCACTCACTGACCAGGAAGGCCTAGCTACTTCTTACAAGGAAGGAGGAAGCCAAGGTAGGGACACTTTCAAATGCGTTTATAGGAGCCATTTATTCCCCAATTCATCTGATTATTTATGGATCATACCGGCCTTTCCATGCCATTTACCCAGACGGCTTAAAGGCTCCTCACTGTTTTGCAAATGAACTTCAGCCACACTGTTAATCATTTCCGAATGAGACCTGGGCCCCTGGAGGGGAACAGGCAGTATTAATTTAAAAACACTGAATGACCCTAAGGCAGCTTTGGTGCTGTGACTTCTCTTGGTTACACACCCATATATTAGCTCTGCTGCTGAGAACTCTATAAACTTTCTACACAGTAACAGACTGTAATTCATGGGCACAAAGCTGCCTAGAATTGCTGGGTCAGCAGATTCTCTCCTCTCCTTGCCACCTCCCTCTCTTCTTGGTTCTCCACCTCCCTAAAGAAGAAATCCTGCATTTCAAAAAAACTAAGCAAAAGCTAACAAGTGGAAAGAAAAGAAAGCAAGAGCCCGCTCAGGGAAATCTTCAGCATCCATCTATTCTCTTCCACTGGTGTCTTTCTTCACCTTGGAGAGTGAGTGGCTCTGAGCAAAGGAAGACTCAATTCCAGGTCCTTAGAACTTCCTCCTCCTTTTCTATGCTTCCAACTGACAATGTATTGCTGAGGGCAAGTTAGGGAAGGTCCTGACCTTAGGTACTGCTAAGATCATCTTAGAGAATAGGATAGAAGGTAACCCTAACCCTGTCACAGTCAGAGACAGAAACCTGATGTGGATGGACTATGGTGGTCATGGTACCATTGCTTTAGAGCTGGAAAGGGTTTCAGAGTCCGATGCCTTCCTTTTAAAGATAAGGAAACAGAAAAGTGAATTGCCCAGGGCCATACAGGTTTATTCAGTGAACCAACCAGCTACCTAAGATGATCCAGGATGACATTTCTCAGGTGCTTATGAGCTCAGTGGTGTGTATGATGGATCAGAAACTCAGTGAAGAGCAGGAAGGCCTAAAGATGTGTATGGGATAGTATATAATTCTAGCCCTGGAATATGCCTTTGGGGGGATACTGGCCCGAAGGTGGTAGGGGCAGAAACTTTCAGGTCATCATGTAGTAAAGCTTCTGGATGTACCCCCCCACCCCTCGCAAACATAACAATTTCGTATACCAAGAATCTGAAATCACAGCTAGTATGGCTACTGAGGCAGTGGCTAGCCCTGTCCCTTAATAAGAGGAATACAAAGGGATTCCAATATTCTTAAGAGTACACTTTTGCAGGCTAGTTTGGACAATAAGCATTCATTTCTTTCCCCTCACTTCACCTGTTACCCTATATCTCCCAAGCCAAAATCAATGTATCTGCCTCCTGCATTTTATTTCCAACAGGGGTGCTTCCTGGGTATTTACTTCATCTCAAGGATGACATGGTATAGTGAATAAAGAGCCAGCTTAAGAGCCAGGAATCCCTGGGTTCAGATTCTACCTCTGACACATACTGGCTGTGACAGACCAGGTACTTTACCTCTAACTGTTTTAGGGAACTCCCTTAGACTATAAGTTGCAGGGAAAGTGCTTACATGCATTGGTAGAGAACATTTCCCTTTTTGAGAATTTCCAATGAAAGCACAGGTTCAGTCCTCTCCATATTGCAAGAACAAGTATATTTAATTTTTAAAGTGCATCTAAGAGTCTAACAACACTGAGAGTACACTGACTAAAACATGATGATGCACAAGGCAGTATGGTGAAAGGGGAGGAGCAGTGGAGGACCTGGGAGTTCCAAGTTTGTGACCATGGGTCCAGTATTTCCTAGCTGTCTGTCTGTGGGAAAGTCACTTCACCTAAGCCTCAGTTTCCTCATCTGTAAAATGGGGATAATTATGCCTATAGTGATTACCTCACAGAATTTTTGTGAGAATCAAATGAGAAATTGTGTAAAGCTGCTTACAAATCTTAAGATGTTTCAATAATAGAAGCCATGGTGAGTGCTAATATACTATGTGACCTTCAGCAAATCACCTCCTTTCTCGGGGCCTCAGTTTCTTCATCTATAATATCAGGGAATGATCTCTAAGATTCCTCCCAGGTGTAATAATTTTCTGTTGCTAAAAAAACCTTCAGTTGGAAGTGCAGATGTATGTATGGGTGAGTTTCCACTGAATACAAGATAGCCAAAGCCTGAGTAAGAGTAAGGCAGGAGAGTGCCTTGGATGGGATGTAAATGGATCATGCATAGGACCACAGAGATGTCCCAATCAAAGCTCTTCTGACTGTACACACACACACACACACACACACACACACACACACACACACACACACACACACACACACACCCATCCAAATCTGATGGGGCTCAGCTGACAGCACTGAAGCCACTTGAAGAATTCGCAAAGAGGAAGAATGCTCAGAAATCAGGGGAGTGAAGGAGACAACTCTGGCTCAGCTCTGGCCAACAAGATGTACTTTTCTTCCTTTGTGTTAGGCTGGAAATGGAGAAACTGTTTTGCTGATGTTTTCTTTTCTGAAACTCTCCTGAGAACATGGATAATAAATAAGTGACAATAACAGATTGCACACTGTCAGTCCTGGGCATTTCTTTCCCTCTGGAGAATTGATTTTTAATAACAACGCAGATGACACGTGGCGGGTGTAGTAGCTGACACCAGAGTTTTGTGGGCTGCAATAAATCATATCAATCTGGAGGCCTCTGAATGGGCACAGCTACTGGGGATCCATTTCACTAATGTCATCGTGCATGGGCTCGAGTGGGTGTCCAGTTAACAGGTTTGGAAATGCCAGTAAGCTGTTCCCAACCCCATGAGCCTAAGATAAGAAGACATAAAATGATAATAGGCATAATAGATAATAATCATAAGAATAGGAATTTAGGGTAGCACAATGGATACAGTGCCTGACTTAGAGTCAGGAAGATCTGAGTTCAAATTTTGCCTCAGATGGTTAGTCATTTATCTCTGTTTCATCATCTATAAAATGGGGATAATAATGGTACCTACCCCTCAGGGTTCTTTTGAGGATCAGTGAGATAATAATTAAAGTATTAAGTATTATTTAATACTTAATTACTTAAGATAACACTGCAAAGTGCTTTGCAAACCTTAAAGCGCTATGTGAATTTTAGCTATTATTATGATTATAATAATAATTAATATTATGGTAGTGGTTGATATTAGGAACTAGAATGGTTACTAGTGAGACCCCACCTTTCTCCTGCTCCTAAGCTATGTTTTGAAACAAGTTTCTTTCCTTTGAGTTAGTCTAGACTAGCCTAGAGTTATCTCTTTCTGAAAATAGTCAATTTATATAGGGAGGATACTGAGCTACGAGGGTAGGGAATGAAATAAGATTATTCCATGACCAGTAGTCACACAGTCAGAGGGAACCATATGTCAATCCTCCCTTTAGCCTGCTAGGGGATACTCACAACACTCGAAGAGACCGTAGGCCATTAAAGGCATGGATTGGAATGCATCGCAGCTGGTTGTAGCTCAAGATGCTAAGGAAGAAAAAGACATGATTGCAACAGTCTGTTGGTTCATTTGTCATGGACTACCCATAGATAAATCATGGCCTTTGTGGATTACTCATCACCAAGGTTGCATTACAAGTCAGTTCCCTCCTAGTCACTGAATAAGTCTCTGGGACTGCTTGCCTCTGTCTTCAAGTGGTGTGTACTCAAAGCAAAAAAAGCTAACTGAAATAAAAGTGGCTTGAATAAAGTGTAATCAGGCAGGAAAACTCACTGCAAGGGGGGGAAAACTCTCTCAAATAAATAGGAGGAATTATAAAACTTAATACAAATATTTTCTCTGATGATGATTATATGACCAGGTTCACCTCCACTGAATGGCAGAGGGTCCACTAATATTCTTGAAATACCAGGAGAAAAGACAGGAAGGGCCACAGATGTTGGGTAGCTCTCTAAGGACATGGACATATCCATGGCTGGGTAGCCACATAGTTGTGTTTTGTTCTAAATCACTGGAGGCAATATCCACAGAGATCACAGATCTCTCCTAGTATCTGAGTACTAGTTGTATTGCTGAGTAGAATGGAAGCTTCTTGAAAGCAGGGACTATTTCTTTTTAACGTTTGCATCCCTAGCACCTAGGGCTCAAGCCAGACAAAGAAAGTGCTTGATAAATGTTTGCCAAGTTGAACTATATTGAATAAATGCCTAAGCTACGGTCATTGGCCTTCTATACACTCTGTGTGGAGGTGGGTGGGGAGAGGAGAGAGAAGAGACAGATCTAAGAGGGAAATAAAGGAAAAGAAGGACCACAGACTTGATGACAAATGCCAGTTTGTTGTGCTACTTACAGTGTGGACAGCTGACTCATGTTGCTGAAGGTATAATTGGCCAGGACGCCGATGCTGTTATTACTCAAGTCTCTAGAGAAGAAATGCACAGCGAAGAGTCACAAGTGCCCGTGGTTCTGGGGGCCAGTCACTTCTGGTGGCAGCCTCTTGCCACAGCCAAAGGCCACTTCCACAGCTTCCCACTTGTAGGCTACTTCCCAATGTCATTCACGCATATCACCTGAGGACCTTACAACTGTCCCCAAATCCCAGTTCATCAGATCCCCTTCAAAAGAAAGTGATGTTGTGGGTTTGGGAGGGAGTTCCAGTTCCTCTACAGGGGATAGTCAGAGGCAAGCTGCAAGCCTGAGCTAGGAGCCAGGCCTCATTAAAGAACAGGTGGGTTAATTCTTCACCTTCAGTCGGGGCCCTTCCTGTTCCCCTCAGTGTCAGTGCCCTTCCCCTCAGGTTGCTTTGCATTGAACTGTTTTGTGTGTACTTGTATTTATTCTCATTTTACTTGTTTTATGTATACGTATATATGTACACACACATACATATATACAAATATGGTAAGCATATATGTAAATATATACATGTATACATATAAATACACATAAATATGATATATATGTGTATGTATGTTTATATATATCTAAATATAAATATAGGAGTGTGCATTCTAATGGGGGAGACAAGTATATACATATTTTGCTGGTTTTTGGAGGTTTCAATCATATCTGACTCATTGTGACCCCACCTGGGGTTTTCTTGGCAAAGATACTGGAGTGGTTTGCCATTTCCTTTTCCAGTCCATTTTACAGATGAGGAAACTGAGGCAACTAGGATTATTGCCCAGAGTCATAGAGCTAGCAAGTGTCTGAGACCAAATTTAAACTCACGAAGATAAGTCTTCCTGACTGCAGGCCTGGCACTCTATCCACTGTGCCACCTAGCTGCTATATGCATGTATGTGTGATTTATATATATACATAGATACATATACACATAATACATATATGCATAAACATAGTTATGTGTGTGTGTGTATATATATATATATATACACACACACACATCCAAATTTGATGCATTCCCCATTAGAACGTGAGTCCTTTGAGGGTAGGGGTTAATTCTTCATATTTGTGTCCCCAGTGCCTAGTACAGCTCCTGACACATAGGAGGAGCTCAAAAAATGATTGATTGATTCTTGTTGAATGATTGATTCTTTCTGGGTCTCACTTCCCAGTCACTTACTTCTCCACGGGTCATTCCATGGGGGTGGGGGTGAGGAGATGGGCTCTCATTTGCCACCTGCCAAAAGCCCTGGCTAAAGAGTACCTTCATTGCACCTCAAGCTGACCAACCTACACAGACCCTACTTTTGTTGGGGCCATTGGAGGTCAAAGAGGCCCCATGAATATATAGCAGTAGCTACCAGAACAAGACTATGGGCTTTCTCTCTCCCCTCTACCACATAACAAACCAACCCAGCTCTGGGTGGCTCAGTACAGGGCAACTCAGATCTGCACTCAAAGAGTTCTACGGAAAAGCATTCCAGGGCTGGATATTTTACTGAGGGAGGAAACTCAGTTAAAGATAGACTCTCATGTATCTCTTTCAGCTCCTTTTAGACTATTTGCTTGGAATCAGGTAAGTGGAAGAGGGGCAGGAGTACACATACTACCAAGTGTTAAGGTATCTGAAGCCCACCAAGTGCTGCTGGTATGTAACTGCCCCCTGGTAACTTATAGTGAGACAGGGGCAAAACTCTGTGGCTGTCTCCATCACTCTAATCATGGGGTCCACTGAGCTAACCTCCCAGTGCCAGGGGCAAACATAAGCATCTCATGTAGTTTCCACCCAGCCCCAGGCTCCTTACATCAGTGTCAGGTGTCTGAGGGCGGACAGCTCTTTGGGTACAGTTGTTAAATGGTTTCCTTCCAGGTACCTGGGAAAAAAAAAGACAAGAGTGAAGGGAAAGAATCTCACATTCTCTCTCTCTCCCTCTCCCTCTCCGTCTCTGTCTCTCTCTCTCTCTGTCTCTCTCTCTCTCTGTCTCTCTCTCTCTCTCTCTGTCTCTCTCTCTCTCTCTCTCTCTCTCTGTCTCTCTCTCTCTCTCTCTCTCTCTCTCTGTCTCTCTCTGTCCCTCTCTCTGTCTCTGTCTCTCTGTCCCTCTCTCTGTCTCTGTCTCTCTGTCTCTCTCTCTTCTCTCTGTGTCTCTCTGTCTGTCTCTGTCTCTGTCTCTCTCTCTCTCGGCAAGGATTCCTGAGAGATGACGCTCTGTTCCCCATGCATTATGGATGGAAATAAGGCAAAGAGGCAAGATTTATGGGAAGAAGGGGGAAAAAAGGCTTCTACTTTTTGAGCCCAAGGTCGTTTCTTTCACAGGGGAATGTAGAAGTTCCATTTTTTTCAGGGCCCTGACTTCAAGAAGTGCTAACCTGGGCCGCCCAGGATTAGCTTGCAAAGCTCGGCTGTGAAAGTTGGAAAGAATTGCTATCTTTCCTTCCAGGGACAACCATTTAGTATTCAAGGGCATACAGTACACATTTGGAAGGGAAAAGAAAGATTTTAAAAATGTCCCTCTTACTGTTAGCTGAAATCATTGAACATTTTAAATCTGGAACACAGTTGTTGTAGCAAGACTGTGACATAGACGACTTGATTTAGAGTCAGGAAGATCTGGGTTCAAGCCTTGCCTCTGACACCTCCAAGTCACTTAATATCTCACTGCCCACGTTATTGCTCAAGGTTATTGTCCAAGTGACAGAAGAACTGCAGATCTATGCTAACAGAGAGAATATGCATGCATGCAATTCCCTACAAGGAGGAAATCACAACTCTGCCCCTGCTTTGCAAGCCATCCCCACCCTCCCTACCTCCTAAAATAGATTCCAGGGAGGCAGTTATGGACAGATCTGGGTACAAGCTCCCACTTCCCCAGAACTTTAGAGTTGGAAGTAACCTTTGGGGCAATCAATTTTAACCCCCTGGTTTTACAGATGAGAAAACAGAGGTCCATAGGGTAACCTGCCTAAGATGACACAGATCAAATTCCTGGCAGAAACAGGATTTGAACCCGAGTTCTTCATCTCCAAAGTCAGAGTTCTTGTCACTGTACCACAGTGGTGACCAAAGCAAGTAGTCGTATTAAAGGGAAGGATGACCAGTTATGAAGACAGGTAAAAAAGACTAGACTTCCTCAGCCTGGGAAGGCAAAGACCAAGGGAGGAAGGCACAAACAGAATGTAGAAAGTTATAAATGACATAGATAATGATGGTAATAGCATTTGGAGACTTGTAAAACTTTCACACATATCTATATCTATATCTATATCTATATCATTACATGTATCATCTATTTGATTTTCACAGTAACCCTGTGAGATAGGTGCTATTAGTATCCCTATTTTATAGATGAGGAAACTGAGGCAGACAGCGGTTAAGTGATACGCCCAGTGTCACACAACTAGTAAGTACCTGAGGTTAGATCTGAACTCAGGTCTTCTTGACACCAGGCCCAGTGCTTTTCCTGCTGCCCCACCTGACTGAGCTGAGCCTTGAAAGAATGTGCCTCTATCATGTACCTTGGGGTTGTTGCTGCCTGTGTCTTATTTTTCTTTATTCTTCTTCCCCAGCATTTATTCCCCAGCACATAGTACAAGATCCTGTAAGGAGAAGGTGCTCAAGGAGTGTTTGCTGAATTAATTGTTGAATGTTGCAACAATATGTTGTTTTCTACCTTTTTCTTTGTTACTATACAGTACATGGGGCAGTTAGGTGACATAGAGGATATAGTGCTAGGCCTGGAGTCAGGAAGACACAAGTTCAAATCCAGCTTCAGACACTTACTAGCTGTGTGACTCTGGGCAAGTCACTTATCTCTGCTGGATTAAGTTTCCTCTTAATGAGCTGGAGAAGAAAATGGCAAACCACCCCGATGTCTTTGCTAAGAAAATCCCCAATGGGGTCACAAAGAGTTGGACACAACTGAAAATGACTCAACAACATATAATACATGTCAAATTTCTTTCCAGGCTGTACTCTGGACTTTCTCTACCATCCTGAAGCTACACCATGCCCTGCCTGTTCATCCTGTAGCCTTACGTCAGTCCTGTAACTCACATCCTTATGGCCTCTCCCTCTGATTGAATGGCTCTTCTCAGAACCTTCATTTAAGGAGGGTACCCAGGCCAATCACATCTCATTCCTTTCCAGTAAGAACACCAGACTTCTTCTTCCATCTCCCTATGTGGTATCTTTGTACCCGAAACAAACCCATCCCCTTTCAGATTCCTCTTTTATGTGTTGCCTTCCTCCATTAGAATTTAGCCTGTCTGAGGGAAGGGGCTTTCTTTCTCCTATATTTCCAGTGCTTAGCGTAGTATTTTATAAATAATAAATGCTAGTTACCTGGCTGACTATTTTAGCTCTTATTTAAATGATGGTTTAAAAACAAACTTTTTTTATGTAGAAAAAAAGGACTGAAATGATACATGGTCAACAGTACACACACTAAGCTCTTTGGAATACAGAATGACTGAAATGTTTACACGCTCTATGTTGGTATGGGTGCCTAAGTTTTTGGTGATTTGGAGAGTACAGAGTTGAAAGTTGTGGGAGTGGGACTGGTCTGGGGAGCACAACTGGAGAACTTTGCTATCGAATTCTAGGTAAATAAAGCTTTATGCGGGAAATGGGGTTTTAGGAGTTCTGTACATGATGACTTGGAGAAAGGAGGGTACTTAATAGCAAGGTATTATGTGAAGGAAGGCTTGGAGGCATCAGTAGGATAAATGAGTCAGGTGGGTGGTAAGGAGCAAACTTGGGGTACACTTCACCCAGGTAGACTAACTAACCCCAAGAGAAATAATGCTAAGAAGTCTAGATTCAGATAGAAGGTGACTGAACACACCCTCAGACTCAGCCACAATACATGTGTACTTTTTTCTATCTATCCATTCTCTTCCTCAATTTTTCCTTTATTCAATTCAGGGCAGAAAACATTAAGAACCAAATTGGGAACTTTGTTAAAATAAAAGTGAAACCACCCCCAGTTTTGAGGAGACTACAGTCTAATGGTGGAATACAGCATGCAAATTGATACAAGTTAATTTAAAGAAGGAAGGAAAGAGAAGGAGGGAGGGAGGGAGAGAGAGAAAGAGAGGGAGAGAGAAAAAGAGAGAGAGAGAGAGAGAGAGAGAGAGAGAGAGAGAGAGAGAGAGAGAGAGAGAGAGAGAGAATTCCAGAGGATCAGCAATGCCTTCATGTAGGAAGAAGTGACTTCTGAGCTGAGCTTGGAAGGAAGCTGGGGATTCTAAGAAGCAGAGGTGAGCACACAGTATATTCTTGTGCAAAGGTATGGAGGCAAGAGACTAGATATCCAGTTCAGGTAGAACTTGCTGGGCCAGAGAGGTTGAATGATAGTTTGAATTAAGGGGAATAATAGTAGTAATACAAAATAAGTTTGGAAAGGTAGGCTGGAGTCAGATGATAAAGGGTTCTAAATGCAAGGTGAGGAATTTCTGGAGGCAATGGGGAGCCACCAAAGATTTTTGAGCAGGACAGCAACGTACTCAAACTTGTATTTTAATAATATTAATTTGGATGATCAGAAAAGGGAGAGACTGGAAACAGGGAGAACAATCATAAGACATGTTACACAGGCAGAGTCAATAAAACTTGGAAAACAGATATATGGGGTGAGAGAGAAGGAAGAATCAAAAATGACTCCAAAATTATTCTTCTCCTACTTCTTCTTCCTTTCTCTTTTCATCACTGCTTGGGGGGAATGTCCTAAAATGCCCAAAGTAGGTTTACATGTAATTTAAGTGGTTAATTCATGACTGTAGGATGCTGTGTGATTCACAGACACTCAGTCTGGAACAGATTAGTAGGACCTTTCTGTCTTGGCATCTCAGGAACTTAAGTGTTAGTCTGGGCACTATTTCACAGAGGTGGTCTACTAGACATGGGATGAGGAATATATTCTTAAACATGAGCAGAAGGCTGATTTGTTTTGCTTACTTGTACTTTCTTGCAAGGACAGTTCTACTTCCAGGTGGTGTTGTGGATAAAACTCTGGGCCTAAAGTCAGAAAGACCCAAGTTCAAATTTGACCTCAGACACTTGTGTGACCTTGGGCAAGTCATTTAACATCTGTTTGAGCTTCCTCACTTGTAAAATGGGGATGATAATAATAGCACCTACATCCAGGGTTGTTATGAGGATCAGGACATAGTAATTGGAAAGTGCTTAGCATATACTTACTAAATGCTTGTCTCCCTCCTTCTATCTTCTGGGGACAGGAAGGGGTCATTAAGAAGTAACAACAGTGTTGAAAAATGGGAACAGCAATAAAATATTTACTTAATTTATAAAAAATGGCATCGTAGGCCCATCAAAAAGACATTTGGCATGTTTCTTTTCATCTCAGAAATGTCCAATCAGGGCAGGATACTAGAATCTTGGGAAGCCTAGACCTCTGATTATGATTAACCACAGCAGATCACGAATGGCAATCCCTCCAATGAATTTGTTGTTAGATGCAACAACTGACAATAGTATGGTATCCTTTTGTATGCAAAGCACTTTACATTTATTACCTCACTACACCTTGAGAGGCAGGTATTGAAGGTATTATTATCATATGGATAGAGAGCTGGCTTGGAAGCCAGTAGATGGAATATAATCCTGTGTCTACTGTATACTTGCTGTGTGACACTGTGCAAGGCTTTAACCTTTCAGTTCTCTAAGTAACTCTCTACAAGAATGAGGTGTAAAGAAGATGCCAGCTTACATTAATTGGATGAGTTTCCTCCCCTTGGGAGTTCTCTTAACCAGTGAAATCACAGGTCCATTACATAGAACTCAGCAAACTGAGGCTATAAGTAATGAATTCACTCATCTATGGTCACAGAGCTCATAAATATCCAAGGTAGGATATAAATCTAGGTCTTTCTGACCCCATCCTCCTTCTCTGGACAAAGGTAATTAAATAGGAATCTTTTCTGTGTCTGGAGTTTGGTTGTTTGTCATCGCTGATGTCTTCGGTCACATAATTCTTGAGTTTTAGGGCACTTGAATTCACAGATTGGAAAATCATGGTTCTGAAACTGGACAGGACCTCAGAGGCCATTTAGTCCAACCCCTTGATTCTACAAATGAGGATACTGAGTGCTAGGGAAGTTAAGTGACTCGCCCAAGGTGACACAGCTGTCACACAGCTTGTTCATGTCACACAGGTGACATAGGTGTCAGATGTGGGATTTGGACCTAGGCTGTCTGACTGCAGAGCCAGGGCTCTCTGTTTCTGTACCACAATGCATCTGCTTCCATAAACATTGCAAAGGACTCCTTATGACCAACGTGGGAATAAAGTAAAGATCCTCAAGACCTTGTCTATGTTGTTGCTGTATGACTAGCATGAAGTGAGGGAGATGGGTAAGAACTGAAAGAGCAGTCACAGTGACTTTCTCCTCCTCTTTTTATTCCATCTCACAAAGAAATCATGGAAACCATTTCATTCTGAAGGTCACACGGTATTCCTCTCAATGCTTTGATGTTTGATTTTCCATTAAGGTGGCTGGCTCAACCCATGTCCCCCTGAATAAACAGAGCCACTTTTGCCTGGAATAGCCTCCCCTCACTGTCCCCTGTAAACCCCCTCACCCCATCTCCACCTACCAAGCCCTACCCATCTGATGTCAGAAATCATAGCTCATAAACTGTTAGAGTTGGAAGAAGCCTTGGAAATAGCTCACTTATCTAATTCAGCTAGCTAACAGCCAAGACTGCCCAAACACAGGTCTCCATCTCCTAATTCAATACGCTTTCCATAATGTCAAGTGTCATCATCATCAACCTAGTTTGAACCCACCCACAGTGATCTCATCCTGCTCCGAATGCAGAGAATTGAGAGGTGTTAGAATTGGAAAGAATCACAGGAATCATCTGGTCCAATTCTCTCATTTTACAGATGAAAATGAGGCATGGAAAAACAGAATAATGACTTGTCCAAGGTTAGCTAATGTCACCTAGTCAGTTAAAGGAAGAAGTAGAACAATAATCCAGGGCTTCTAACTCTTAGTCCAATACTCTTTCCTCTATAACACTTAATGTAGATACCTTTCATTTGGCACATCAACCTAGCATCTTTTGGTTAAAACAATTATCAGCTGGTAGGGGCTGTTTTGTTTTTGTCTTTGTATCCCTAGAATCTAAGTGTCTGGTACATGGTAGGAGCTTTATTAATACCTGTTGAATGAATGAATTAATGACATATATCTATACCTATATCTATCTATCTATCTACCTCTCTCTCCTAACTTCACAGCTAGATTATAAACTTCTTAAAGATAGGTGCCATGTCTTATTCCTTTTGGTGCCAATCTAATTTCACATAGCACTTTCTTCTCAAGATTGGTCTTTTCGTTGACCATCTAGCTAGTTTATTTTTGAACATTGCCTCTCTGTGTTCTGAACATCTGCAAAAGTCTTTGAGGTTGAACTGTATGAGATATCTGAGTAGGACTTGAAATCATCACATTTATTGGGTTTTTTTGAGTTGCGTCTGACTCTTCATGACCCGTCTGGGGTTTTCTTGGCAGAGATACTGGAGTTGTTTGCCATTTCCTTCTCCAGCTTATTTTACAGATGAGGAAACTGGCACAAACAGGCTTATATGACTTGTCCAGAGTCACAAAACTAGTGTCTGAGGCCAGATTTAAACTCAAGAAGATGAGTCCTCTTGACTTCAGATCTGGTACTCTATCCACTGCGCCACCTAGCTGTCCATCATCACATATAAAGCATCACTAATATGCCAGAGAACAGGAATAAACACCAGAGGGGCATTCTCCCCTTGGACTATGATAGTAGATGAAAAGGTCTTGGTATCCATACTTGGTTATCTTCATGTGTCCAGAGCATAGCATCCTAGAAACCTTTCTTCACAAGTGCTTATTTTCAATTTATTGATGGTGCTTAGAGAAGTTACCGGCAAGGATGGATGTGACCTGTAATTGTTGAAAGGACCCCGCCCCCATGAGATCATCCATCCATCAAAGTACTGTAACTGACAGAATTCTTAACAGATAGAAAAGGGAATCATCTGGGCTGGCTGCTACTCCATATTGTTTAACACCTCTTTTCTTTGCCTGCAATATTGATTTCCTTGTTCTCACCTTCAACTGTCTCATTCCTTACACCGGGGATCACTGCTTGTAGAAAAACAAGAAGAAACAGAAAAACAAGTGTAGCCCCAGGGAATGTCATCCATGCTTTAGATGGACAGCACAGACAATATTGCTCCCATTTTTTTCAGATGGCAAAATGAGGCCCATGGAGACTGTACAATTCGATCTAAGTGCTTCCGGCTACTAGATATCTAGAGTTCTTGTCTATATGGATCCTGGTCCCGGTTTAGATGAGGTGGTGCTGAATGAAAAAACAAAACTAAGACTGAAAAAATCATTTTTTTTTAGATCCCTGGGAAATGTCCTTGGAAGAATAACTTGAGAGAAGACTCAAAAGATTTTACTTCTCAAACATAGACACTGGTCTGTAGAAAAGAAGAAAACCACAAGAGAAAGCTACCTCTTGCCAGGAGTTGGTTTTTGGAATTTTAGTAAGATGCCCTATACTCTGGTTCTGCTTGGCCTTCTGTCCTGCCAAAGCATTTCTAACAGATCAGAGTTAAATCAGACCTAATTTAAATGCTGTTTTAGCTCTAGCCAAAAGCTAGCATCTTTCCTTGCAGGAAAATTTGAAAAAGCTCTCCAGGAAAGGATTTCTCCTCCAGCTCCCACATCCAATAGCCCGTGGGGCTGATTACCAAGTCTCTCCAGACCTGGGGCCAGTTCCATAGAAGCCTTTAGCTCAGTGGCTTCTTTCCTTCATGTTACAAAAAGGACAATTCACCTGGCTGTGTGCTAATGGGTAGGGCACAGCCAGGGCTGCCTTACATACAAGGATCCATGTTTACATCAGAGATGTAAGCGTCAGTGGCAACAGCAGAAGGACAGTAGGAAATGGTCCACACAGGCTGTGATGAAGTCAATCTAGAGGTCCTTGAACTATTATTCTCCCCCCTCTGCTCCTGCCCATAACCTCACAGACATTGCCTGGAGAGGGCAAGCAGTGCGTGTTGCAGGGAGGGCTTGTGGGATGGGAAAAGTTAGCACAAAGCTCTGGGGGTGCTGCTGCCAGTTTCATTCTCTTTCCTCCCTTTGTACATTCTCTGACACCTACAAATATTCCTTCTTGGGCCTGGATTCTCAGGAATCAAGAGCAGCAGCTTTGTGTGCCATGTCTTGTGTCCTTGTCTTCAACAAAGCAGAGGAGTAAGGAGAGGGGCTTCTTTGGAGACTGCTCTCCACTATCTCCAACCTCTGTCACTATGGACCTGATCTCATCTTGTTTGAGAAATGGTTGTCAGACGTTGATTCCACAATAGAAGACAGAGGCTTAGGATGGGATGGGGCTACTGAGAGGAAGGGATCCAGGTGCAGATGGTATCAACAGCCCTAGCAGTGAGCCTGCTAGGACAATCTTGATCGAACTTACTGACACAGTCAGAGCTGTTAACTAACGTTGGAAAAATGGAGGATGAGAAGAACATATCTCTTTTCTACAGGTAGTCCTCTCCTGGGACATGCCACTATAGGCAGCACAACTCCTAAACCATCTTCCCCTCTGCCTTTCTTTATACCCTCAGTGCTAGCCCAGTATCAGGCCACACAGTAAGCACGTAATAAATGCTCGTTAACTGACTCATTGGCTGTTGTGCTCTACCTAGTTTGAACTCAACCTAGAATATCATCTGATTTGGGATGCTACTTTTCAGAGAGGATATCGACAATATGGAGAAAGTCCAGAGGAAGATGACTAGGATGGTGAAAGGATAATAGATGAACTATTTGAAGTTTGGATGAAAGAACTGAGGCTGTTTCCTCTAGAGGGGAGAAGACTTCGAAGGGACATGATCGCTGTTTTCAAGGATCTGAAGGACTGTAATGAAGAGGAAACATCAGACTTACTCTTCTTGGCCTCAGGGGCAAAACTAAGAACAGAAGGGTTGCTTTCTTCCTTGATGTAAGGAATAATTGCTACAGACCAGAGCTGTTTTGACAAGAATTGCCATGTACAGTTTCCATCACTGGAGGTCTTTGAATGGAGGCAGGATGGTCACTTGTCAGGGAAGGTGTAAAGTGAATTCCTGTTAAAATACAGGCTGACAACAAGACCTTTAGAGTCCTTCTCCACTCCGAGACTCTAAGTCTGTGATTCTAAGGTGGAAAGACACCAGAGTACTCCCTGAGTGTCTATCCATGATTCTTGCAGGGCAAGCTCCAGGTCTTCAACCTTTACTCCTGCCTCTCTGTGCCTAGAACACTGGATTTGGAGTCAGGAGGATCTGAATTTGAATTCCATCTTGAACAATTGCAAGCTATGTCATCATGGGCAAGTCACATAACCTCTCAGTGCCTCAGTTTCCTTATCTGTAAAGTGGAGATAATAACAGCACCTACTTCGAAAGGTTGTGAGGATCAAATGAAGCGACATATGTGCAGTGTTTTGCAAATCTTAGAGTTATATAAATTCTAGCGATTAATATTACCATTCTGCAGGTCTCCACAGACACTTCCATGGGACATCTATTCATAACTTGTCATCTCTGGAAGTGTCATATGACAGAGTCATTCAATGAGGTTCTCTACAGGCCCACACATGTGTCTTTGGTCATCTACACACATATGTGGTGGTCAAGAACCAATGTATTCATACCAGATTTCAATGATAATAATAATCCCTCTAGTCTGGTGGTACAGTTCTGACCAATCAGCCTAGGCAAAAGGAAAACTAATGAATCAAGATTTGTCTTCCCCTTATGTCCATGTTCTCTTGAGCTCCTGGGCTTCATGGCTTGTAAGGGTGAAGGGTTCTTTTCTGGTTAACAAGTCAAGTCTTTCAGGGCAGTATCAGTCCAGACAATACGTACACAGTAAATGTGTCTTAGGATGATCAGATCTCACCTGAGGGATCACATTTGGGTTTGTTTTCTTCCTGTTTAATGTAGATAGAGACCCTGGTACATGTCCATTTATAGATGTTAAAAATCCCAAACTTAAAAACTCACTTAAGTTGGGGTGTCCCAAACCCCATGAAGGAAGCTGGGAAAATCTCCAGGGTGGTCAAGCCACTAGGAAGAACATCTAGGTGATCAGATTAGAGTAGGGCAATCAAGGCATGTTCTCTCCATTGCCTTCTTACGGAGCTAAGATGGGTGAAATTTCTATTCATCTTTATTCCCATAATATATAGCATATACTATGTATATTACTTCATTTTCCTTATGTTGTAGGGATCTTTTTATGTGACTCTCCAACTAGCAATTTGGGGGCACAGCACTTAAAGTCTTTCACAGTCTGTCTCCTGTCTACTTTCCCTATTTTTACGTTATTCCCCTTCAAGTATTCTCCATTTCAGTCAAGCTGGTCTACTTGCTATTCCCTGTATAGGACATAGGATCTCCAGCCTCTGTGACTTTGCACAGATATCTCCCAGGTTTGAAATACACTCCCTTCTCATCTCTGCCTTGTAGAATCCCTGGCTTCCTTGAAAGCAGAGCTCAAGTACCATATCTCCCACATGAGGCCTTCCTAACTTCCCCAGTTATTTTTCTTCTTCTCTTGAAATTATGTTTTATTTCTTTTACTTGTGTACATATTATATTCTTCCCTGACCCCCCAGGAAAATGTAAGATCCTTGAGGGCAAGGGCTGTTTTTGTTTTGTTTGGTGCTTGTATCTCCAGCTCCTTGCATGTGGTAGGAGATTAATAAATGTTTGTTGAACAGAATCACATTCCATTAAATACTTCTGGGCATTTCTGACAATAACCTAGCATAATACCACATACAGCGTAAGTGCTCAGTAAATACTTGTTGTTGCTTGACTGATTATCTAGTCTCACTAATGCCTACCCTTGGCAGTCATTTCTTGTCATTACACATACAAGTCAGGGATTTGTTCCCAGAAACTAAATGGATCAGTTACATACTGCTCTCCTACTCCTCTCAGCCCTTGCTTATACAGATCGAGGGATCTAAGGAAGTTACCACTGCTTCGTATCATTGAAGAGGAGAGAAAACTCTCATTCATTAGGCCCAAAGGGAGTTCTCCTCAAGGCCATGAGCAAGTGTATGAATTGGTATGAAGGCACTGTAGCCCAGGAGATATCTGGTTGTATATACCACTTTAGCAGACAGGATAGTCTCAGTTCGTCCAGTTTCTGAGTTAGAATGCTAAAAAATGGGAAAAAAAACCAGACAAACCTGGAGGAAGGCAGAGTAGTACAATGGAAATGGCCCTGGCCTGTCAGTCAAAGTACTCAAGTTCAAACCTGTGTGACTTCGGACAAAATTTTTGTTAACCTTCACTTAACGTTCCGGGGTCTCAGTTACTTCATTTGTAAAAAGTCATGGCTGGACTCTGAGGTCCCTTCTAGCTCTAGATCAATGATCTGAACTGTCCTCTGCTAATATGTTCATTTAGTCATTTAAAGGAAGCTGAGACATCAAGTAGAACATTAGACTAAGAGCCAAGAGACCTGGGACAAGTTGCTTCCCCTCTGTGGATCTAAAAAATGAAGGGAACTTGATTAGATGGTCTCTGTATCTTCTCAGCTCTGGAATTTTTCTAATTCACTTATTTTAACTTGGACCCAACCCAGCACCTCAGGACAGAAGGAAGAATGGCATTGTTGTCATTGCATTCAGGTTCATGCTCTGGTTTTGCCGCTAACAACCTCTGTACCCTTGAATAAGTAGACCCTTTGGACCTCAGTTTCCTCAATTGCAAAATGAAGAAGTTGAGACTAAGTGACTTCTTAAGGTCCTTTCCAGCTCTACATTTATGATCTTAATTTTCCAAATAAACCTTCCTCTGCCAAAGGATCAATTTGCTTCCCTTGTTGTTCCATCATTTTTCAGTTGGGTCCAACTCTTCATGATGCCATTTTGGGGGGTTTTCTTGGCAGGGATACTAGAGGGTTTGACATTTCTTTCTCCAGCTCATTTTACAGATGAGGAAACTGAGGCCAACAGGGTTAAGTGACTTGCCTAGGGTCACATAGATAGTAAGTGTCTGATGCTAGATTTGAATTCACTAAAAGGAGTCTTCCTGACTCCAGACTGGCCACTTAGCTTCCACCTCCTTCCCCTGAGGACACAGAACTTTCATTCTTTATAATCTAAGGCATATTTATTGTTTTGTTTGGGATGCTGTTTCCTCTCTGCCTCTTCAAGGCCCATATCCCCTTTTAAAGGATAACTCAAGTCCTTCCATGAAGGACTTGACTCTCTCACACATCTCAGAATTTTTCCTATTAACCCAAGTTTTCCTCCTAGGGTCGTACAATAACATCATGTCAAAGTCAAGGATCTTAGAGATCATGTAATCCAACTTCTTTATTTTCCAGATGAAACAACTGAGGCCAAGAGAGTTGGCAGTAGTTTACAGCCAGTAATGGTCTCTCTGATCTCTGAATTCCTATAGCCCTTCGTGGTTCGGATCCCACTAGATGAGCCGCTGTAATATTGTTTGCAAATTTTTCCACTGCACTTTAGGATCAAAAACTCAAAGTTCTATGATTGGAAGGAACCTCAGAGACCATCTAGTTCAAACTCTTCAGTTTTTATTTCAGGAAACTGAGGTCTGGAGAGGCAGAGGAATTTGTTTAAGGTCACATAACTGTTAGTAGCAGAGCTAGGAAACTGAAGCCCAGGGAACCTAAATGATGGCCTAAACGATGTAGATAGTAAGCATCAGAGCCAGGATTTGAACAGAGGCCCCATTACTACAGACTGAGCATTTGTGTATATAAATTTTGCTTTTGCATTAAGACAACAGTTTCCTCAAGGAGAGGGACTGATCTTTGTTACTGTTCTTGTTAGTTTTTCAGTTGTCTAACTCTTCATGACCCCATTTGGGGTTTTCTTGGCAGAGATACTGGAGTGGTTTGCCATTTCCTTCTCCCATTCATTTTATAGATGAGGAAATTGAGGCAAACAGGGTTAAGTGACTTTCCCAGGGTCACACAGTGTCTGAGGCTGAATTTGAACTCACAACGAGGAGTCTTCCTGACTCCAGGTCTGGCATTTTTATGTCTTCTTTATTGCCTTGTCTAGAACCTGGCATATAGTACTCTAAGAATGCCTTGACTAAACATGACTCATGTAGCAGAAAGGTAGAGAGAAGAAACATACATAGTTAAGGAAAAGAGGGAAGCCAAATTGGCATTTGGTGAATACTGATTCCAGATAAAATGGAACCTGTGTGGAATCTGAATACTCAACTGAGGGTAGTTAGATTCTGTGATGTTTCCTGCTCCTCCCTTGGCTCCCTCCAGAAAATTATTGTATATGTTTGTTTTTGAAATTAAAGTGAATTAAAATTAATTTTGTTTGGGTATTTGGCAACAGTCCCCAGGAGAACTAGAGATGGCTTGGAGTAAAAACTAGAGAACCTCAGGCAGGGATCATTGGTCTAGAATCTTGTAGATGACCCCAAGGTTGAGGACACCGAGCTTGTAGTTTGTTCAGACCTGTTTTCCCTTTCACAGGCATCTACTCCCCTCGCTTGTCTCCTTCTATTCCTCCTGCCCCTCTTAACCTCCTCCACACGCACATGCAGTCACCCCTCCTCATTCCACACCCATTCCCTGATGCCCCATCTCTATCCCCCAACGGATGCTAGCAAGACACCTCTGGATTTGAATGTTTCTTTCCTTGAAGAGGCATGGAAATAATGACAAACCCAGACAAGGCTCAAGAGTTTCAAAAAAGAGGAAACAAGCTCACCTCCCAGCTCATGCAGATTTACTTTACAATTAAATCCAATTATCTTTGTTATTTCAATCTTTGCTGAATGAGCTTGAGGGGAAAGAATCCATCGTGTTTGTTTTTATGGCATTTTCTTCCTTTTGAAATGTGTTACCCTGTGGGACAATTAGCCTGGGAGATGTGTGCTTGGATAAGACATTTTCCACAGATCCTTTCCAACTGCTCATTGTGAGCACTGTCCTAGCCTGTCCAAAGTACAGGGTGCCCAGCTCCCTATTCATTTCTTCCTTCCTTCATTCATGCATGTAGCTGAGAGCTTCTGAGTGAATGGCACCAGCCCAAACCCAGGGCTGCTTTGCAATCTGTAATGCCTTAGAAGAGTTGGTTTTGTTTTTTTTTTTTCCAACTACGGTTGGAAAACGTGGCTACGGTTACTGCCACACCAAGCCCTCAGAGGCCCCACAAGCCACAGAAAAGAGGGACATGCCTATTAAAGTAGGAGACAAGGCACATTTCCTAGACCATAAAGAAGACCTTTACCAAGGTGGGTCAAGGTCAAATATACTCTTATTTGCTGACTTTGCACATTTCTTTGTACCTGTTGGACCACTTGGTAAGTATTCTCAGTTAAGAGGATCGAGTTTTAGTGCTGAAAAGGTCATTAGCTCCCAATGTGCTCTTTCTTACAGATGAGGAAACTAAGGCAGTGTTGCTGTTGTTTTGTCATTATTTCAGTTGTGTCTAATCTTCATGATCCCATTTGGGGTTTTCTTGGCAAAGGTACTGGAGAGGTTTGTCACTTCCTTCTCCAGGATATTTTACAGATGAAGAAAGTGAGGCCAACAGGGTTAAGGGATTTGCCCAGGGTCCCACAGTTAATAAGTCTCTGAAGTCAGATTTGAACTCAGGAAGAGAAGTCCCCCTGATTTCTGGGCCAGCGCTCTCTCCAATACACCACCTAGCTGTCCCAAGCTAAGGCGCAGAAATGATTTACCTGGAGTCACACTGCTAATAAATGGCTGAGCCAGAACTCAAGCTCAGTTCCTCTGCTTTCAAATCTAGCACACTCGTGTGTATGTTTTCTGACAAGCTTCCAAAGAATAGAGACTATGTCCTGGGGACAGCTTGTATAACAGATAGTGCAATCAACTTGGAGTTAGGAAGACCTGGGTTAGAATCCTTTCTCAGATACTTACTAGCTAAGTGAGCCTAGGCAAATCATTTAACTTCTCATAGCCTCAGTTTTCTCATCTGTAAAATAGGAATAATAATAGCAGCACCTACCTTACTGGGCTGTTATGGGAATTAAATAATATACTTGAAATGCTTTGCAAATCTTCAAATGCTATATATATATGTATGTATGTATGTTAGCTTTTTCTTATCATTCCTCTTATGTCTTTCCCCATTAGATAGGCACCCCAAAGAGTAGTGATCAGGAATCCCCAGGACTGAGAGCTCACCAAGGGCACAGAAAATATCTCCTTTGCTCAGAATTTTTGAGGAGGGGGCTGTGTTTCCCTACTAGACTGAAGGCACATGACATATCGATCCACTTGACTGGAAGTGCTTTGGATAGCATAACGTACAATGCCTTGCACAGAGTAGGCATGGATTTCATGCTTTTTGAATTGAATTGGACTGAAGCACTGTCCTCAAAGATGCAGACTTTTGGGCAAACTATTATCAGAAGGGACAGTAAATGAGTTTTTTGGTGGATGAGAAAGAATAGATACACACCAGAGTCCTCATCCTCATCTTCATCCACCCCCGGTGTTTCTAGGTTCCAGCAGTGGAAAGAGCGGCCTCTCCTAATTGGGAGGGTACATGCTATGTCCCTGGGTGAAGTCCATAGCACTGAATCCTCCTCAGCTAGATATCTGCTTCCACAGCACAGAATGTTTCGAAGAAAGCAAGCAAGGAAGGTAATAGCATTGCTAGACATGGGAGGAAAGGTCTGAGGAATCACTCACAGCTCGGTCACATCCTTGGGGATGCCTTTGGGCAGGACCCGGAGTCCTTTGTTACTGCAACGCACCACAGTCTCCACACAGGTACACTGCTCAGGACAGCGAGGGGCCAGCTGGCAGCTGCTCTCATCATTACCTAGATTGAAGGCCAAGAGAAGAGAGTGTGAGGAGAACTGACAATTGGGGGGAAACAGAGGGAGGCTTGAAATGATCAAATTCCAGAAATGAGAGACCCGAGGCCAATATCTCTTCAGTAAAGGAAAATGTGCCAAGATGTGCTAAATCTGAACATGGCGAGTCCTATCCCCAGGAATCAGTAAATATAATACACACTCAGTGAAGGGTACAAAACGACCCCATCTCATCCTAGCCTTCCACTTCTCTCTCCTCCCTCACCTTTCAAAGTAAAAGCGAAAACAAACCAAAAAGTGCTGTAGGCCCAGATTTCTCCAAATGGACATTTCCCTAGACTTGGAGAAGCCTAACCTGTAAAGACCCTGTTTCTATCAGCTGTCTATACTCTTGGGACATTGACAGCCAGAACTTGTCAGATCACTGATATCTCACTAGGGATTAAAAAAATTTTCAACATCTCAGAGCAATCCATTACAAATGAGCAGTGAGAGGAATTTTTTTTTTTTAAAGATAAATGCGGATTTCAGTTTTTATTTGAAACAGATAAACTGCTGCCCAGAATTCAATGGAAAAAATCATGGGACCCCAGTCATAGTGGTCAAAGGAAGACTCCTCTGGCATCAGAGTTCTCTAGATGAAGTTGGGTCCTTTATGAGCCCAGAGTCCTTTGGATACATGTTATAATAAGATCCCAGATTTAGAGGTAGAAGGGACCTTTCTCCAGCCTCCTCACTTTCCAGTGAGTAAACCGAAGCTCAGAAAGGGTAAGTGCTTTGTACAAGGTCAACCAGATAATACATAGAAGAGATGGAACCCAAACTCAGGCCCCCTGATTTCAAGATCCAATACTCTTTCCAGTACAGTGCCACACTGTCTTCTGTGTCAGTGAATGGCAGCCTCTTTCCTGCTTAGAAGTAAATAATAGCCTCTCCCTGAACTTTCCAATCCCTGGAGACTCTATCCAACCACTAGGAGTAGATGAGATCCATGCCAAGAAACCTAATGGTTGAAGCTGAAAACTTGGGGACCTGATTCCTCCTGGTCAGCCTATACCAAGGGTGGGGAACCTGTAGCCTCAAGGCCACCTGTGGCCCTGTAGGTCCTCAAGTGTGACCCTTTGACTAAATCTAAACTTCACAGGATTTGTTCTGTGAAGTGTGGATTCAGTCTCTGAAGTTTGGATTTACTCAAAGGGCTGCACTTGAGGACCTAAAGGGCCACAGGTAGCCTCGAGGCTGCACATTCCCCACTTCTGGCCTCCACTAAGCCTGCTCACTGAGACTAATATAATTTTATACTATATTGATAGAGCTCAGAATAAGCAAATCAATAAATAGCCCATAGCAGGTTACATCTTAAATTACTGCATTCAATTCTGGGCATGACATTTGAAGATGAACTTTTATAAGCTGGGTCATAAAGAATGAGACTAGAATGTTGATGGGTCATATGAGGAACAGCTGAAGGAGTATTTAGCCTGAAAAAGAAAGACTTACGAGGAACATGACAGTATTCGAAGTACTGTCATTTGAAATATTTGAAGGGCTGTCATTAGGAGGAGTGATTAGATTTTAGCTCTAGGGGGCAGACTTGAGTTCCATATGAGGAAAAAAAATAAAAACTCTTATCAGGGGAATTCAAATATGATACAGCATACCTCATGAAGTAGTGAGTTCTCCGTTATGTAAAAATATTCAAATAGCAACTGGATGACCATCTGTCAGGTCTGTTAGAGAGCAGGCTCTGGTGTTAGCTGATCTATTAAAATCATTTCCAGTTCTGAGATTTGATGAATCTAGAACCTGGGCTTCGTGATTTTCTATCTATTGTTATTTCAGTTAGACAACCATTTCTTAAGGTCCTAATATGTGCAAGGTACTGTGCTGAGTGTTGAGTATTCAAAGGCAAAAATGAAACCCAGTTCAAAGACATTCCTTTGTACTTGGTTGGGACTGGTGGTTCATTTGAGGAGAGAAGGTACATTAACTCTTGGGGGATTCAGAAGGGATTTTCAAAGGAGACATGTCTCCTGAGCCAAACTTGAAGTCAGATGGTTCTGAAAGGCAGAGGAGAGGAGGGAGTGCATTCCGGGCCCAGGGCAGGTTGTGCTAATGCAAAGAGGTGGGAGACTGAATCTCCAGATCCAGGAATGGCTAATTCTTCCAGTTTGTCTGGAACACAGAGTAAAAGGAGGAGAGAAATATGAACTAAAGCTGAAAGACAGGCTGGAGTCAGATTATAGAAGGTGCTAAGTTCCAGACAGCCAACAGGGAGACAATGAGATTTTTGAGAAGGGGATTGACATGGTCTGACCTGTGCCTTAGAAAAATTATTTTAGCAGCTGTGTAGAGAATGGTTTGGAGAAGGGAGAAGCTGGAATAGTGGTGACCAATTAGGGGACTATTAAAATAGTTCAAGTGAGAGGGGATGAAAGCCTAAACTGGAATTGGTGGCTTTGCGAGTGAGGAGAAGGGGATGAAGATGAACTATATAATATTCCACCTTAATATTATTAATATTATATTATATATTCCACTATATTATTATTATATTATAATATATATATTATTATATTATATTATATATTCCACTATAATATTATACTGTGGAACACAGTATGTGAAAGCGAACAATGAGAAATGAGACTGAAAAGGGAGGCTGGAGAAGCCCTCATTCTACAGCATCCAAGTATTATCCCACCTCCTACCTTCACAACAGGACTTGCCAACTGATTGGCTGTAGGGGACAAAGAATTAAGGAGGCCTTAGAGCTTGTGAACCTGGCTGAACAGGAGTAGAGAGGGACCCTCAGTGGAAATAGTATAAAGTACAGCCTGGGTGAAAGTGGAGGCCTAAAGAAGAAGGCTTGGTACCAACAAAGGAATACAAATTATCTTCTAGGAAGGAAGAAGAGTTCCTGACCAACAATTTGGTTAGTTATTCTTGTGAGACACTGAAACAAGAGCTTAGGTCTAAGGGTTTTAAAGCACCTTAAGGTTTCCTCCCCTGCCCACTTCTTCTCCCCAAAATAGTAACAGTGCAGGCATTCCTTTTTTCAAAAAAGTTCCTTTTTCAAGGGTCTGTTCAATCACATGTATTAAGATGAACTATGTAGATAAAGGCTTATTTGCCATTTGCAGAGAGCAAAACAGAGACTGGGAGTTAATTTTTCCATTAATAGTGGAGAAACTCAGACTTGAGGCAGATATTTCCAATTTCTAGATTGCAATGACCTTGAGTACACTGCAGGGGCCCCAACTACCCCCTGTGTGCTTCTCTTGGGGAAGACTCTGGACCCCTGGGATCTACCTCTCCATCTCCCTCATCTTCCCTTCCCTCCCAGGTCTCTTTGTTTTCTCACCATCGCAGGTGAAGTCTTGGATGGCAACATCCTGGATGGGGATCTCCTTGAGGAAGGATGGCTTCTGGCACCGAGGATTCCCGCTGACAATTCTCCTCTTCCTCAGCCACTTCCCTAGCCATGCTAGATGGCAGTTGCAGTTGAAAGGGTTGGAAAGAAGGTTTCTGGAAAGGAAAACAGAGGAGAGGTCCTCACCATATGCTTTACTCTCCCATAGGGGAAACAAGTGTAGCTGAACTTCAAACCCACAGGCCCAAATAACAACCCCCGAAGCAGTGTTGGGGACAAGGAAGGAAAGTGAGGGAAAGGAGTAAATACCATTCATTTCCTGATATCTAAAAACAGTTTTCCCAAATGTCACATGCTAATCACTCAGTCCTCCTATGACAAGAAAAGAGAAAGTATTTCTGGTCTTCTAGATTGGCTAAGTCATAGATTCCTTCCAGGTGCATGATCAGAGGAAAGGCTGAAATGGATAGGTCCCTCTCCTGGTCCATAGGTTCCCAACGTGAGTGATACCACCTGGGAGGCTACTGGAAAGATGGGGGGCAGTAGTAGCCTCAGGTGCAATTGGGGGGCATTGAATAAAAATAAGGTGGTGGTGGAAGCATAAGGAAAGAAGAGAAAAAAATTTTGAAGAACTGTTTGTACATGTTTCATCTGTTGTGTAACAGAGTTAAAGTCATAGTGATTAAATTATTTTCCATATAAACACACAAAATGCAAGTTATAATCAAGCAATGGTCAACGCCACTGGCAGGCAAGTGTGTGGCACATTGCTGGGAAGTCCAGTATGCATAAACAGAAATATGTGCATATGATGACTTGTTTACAATATGTGTTATGGTTACAAGATGCAATATTGAGCCATTAAAATTTCAGTGCAGGAAAAATCCATATATTTAAGATGCTTCATTTAAAAAATATATTTTGTATCTTTTGAAATGATGCAAATTTTAAAAAACCATTAAAAGGTTAAAGAAAGTAAATTTCCAGGGGAGTGCCGAGTAATTTTTTTTCAAAAAGGGGGCAGTTGGCCAAATAAGTTTGGGAACCTCTGCTTTAGTCCATGCAATTCAATTCAATTAGTATTTATGAAGGGCCTACTCAGGGCCAGACTCTTCTGGAAATAGAAAGGGGGACAAAATCCTTGCCCTCAAGGAGTTGCTAGTCACTCATGATTGAAAACTTTCTTATCCAAACATGCTGGTCCTTGAATTTGCCAACCCCTCTCCCTCCTGGAAATGGTGAGCAACAAAGGAATGACAAGAGATTTCCCTTCCTTTAGCCAATGAAAGGGAGTGAGGGGACTGGAGGGTAGGAGGGACAAGGAAAGAATCAATGAGGACCTTCTTCAATGAGCCTCACCCGCCCTCCCGTAGGACATGGGCAGTGGCAGCTTCTTTGCTGAAAGCAACTGGATTTGACATCCAAAGGCCTAGATTTAAACTCTGACAGCTGCTACTTAAGTAGCCATGTGCTCCTGGGTAAACTGTTTAATCTGACTGGATTTCATTTATCTTTTCTATAAAACGGGAATATTAATACACCTGGTAATCTACCTATATGGGTACCTACCCTACCTTAAAATGCTATAGAAGTGAGAGCTGTTATGAATAAGTGACATGGAGGGAAGAGTTAACTCTGAAATTAGAAGCCCTTGGGTTCAAATCTTGCCTCTGGCATAACCTGTGTGACCTTTGGCAACTAGGTGTCACAGTGGCTAGAGTGCTGGACCCGGAGTCAAGACCCAAGCTCAAACCCCACCTCAGACACTTACTAGCTGTGTAACTCTTGGCAAGTCATCTCACTATTGTATGCCTCAGTTTTCCCACTGGTAAAATTGAGATAATAGTACCTGCCTCCCAGGGCTGTCGTTGAGGATAAAATGAGATAGTTATAAAGCTCTTTGAAAACTTTAAAATGATATATAAATGGACCTTTATTGGGCAACTGGGACTTAAGTCTCTTCATCTATAAAATGAGGTAGGGTAAAGAGGGGGAGGTAGTCTAGGTGGTCTCTGAGGTCCCTTCCAGTCCTTGATCTGTGATCCTATGATGCTATACTATGTAGTACAGCAGAAAGCCTCTGCACCACCTATCTGCCCAGGTATATGAGAAGAAAAGACAATTCCGTACCTTGTACACAGTATATTCTTAATAAAAAATAGTGAGATTGATGCCTCATATGATTCCCATTGTGGTGTCAGTTAATTTGCTCTCTCCATTCACTTGAATTTTATTCAAGTCAACATACAATTGTTCAGCTTCAGGAATGCCTCCCTGAATATCTCCTTGCTTATATCAGGTAGACTCCCCTTCTTTCTGCAGTTCAGGAACACTATCAGCTCTCATTGCCATAGAAACACCTAAGCATGTGCTAGAGAGACTGGCTGTCACCTAGGCTCAGTAGAGACTGCAGAAGAGGTAACCTGTCCAACACTTCCTCCCTAGTTCCCTCCCCGTCCCCATTATCCCAGCTCTAGGGGAGTCTTGGGGCCTTACCTCAAGAGTCTGCTACAGGACCACCGGTTCTTTTCTCAAGCATCTGCGCAGGGCCCTTAACTCTCACTCAGAATCTTATCATTTTAGCCTTAACTTCTTTCTTTCTGATATATGGTGATCCAACGTATTGGGAAGGGGCCCTGACTGGGAGTTAGGAAGCCTATTCCCAGTTCTATTACTAATCAGCTGTGTGATTTCAACACAACCACTTCTCCTCTCTAGGGTTTGGTTTCCTCATTTGTAAAATGAGGGTATAGGCCTAGATAATCTCCCAGCTTTAATAATATTTGGTCCAATTCAGCAGTCCCCATCAGGGTGGGCCTCTCTGTGACATTATTCCTGTTTCCCTCAGGCTCTAATAACGTTATCAAGCGTCTTGTTGAGAACTCACTAACCCCAGG